>NC_081824.1:61064881-61364881 GCF_030867095.1 Alligator mississippiensis
TTATGGGGAAAATGGCAGGTAGAGGGCCATGGAAAACCAAGTTACTCAAAACTGTATACCGTGGTAGCCAAAATGGTATATAGCATAGTAAGCCTGGATACTCAAAACAGTGGTCGGTGAAGAAACCTGTAGTTAAAAGATGTATTGGCCAATAAGTAAATAACAGAAACTTCATCTGCCTATGTAACAAATATCAAAGTACCCAACTCATGTCTCATTGTACAACTGTACATGGTTATGCATTTAAATGAATCCATGGGTCAGATGATTACCCTTTCTCAATTTAGAGAATTCCTTTAAAACAATGGTCTCTGCATAGGACCAGATAGTGAAAATATAGAGATAATTAAACTAGGTATAATATTTGTCCATTATTGATATTAAAATGAATTAGTCATAAGTCATAACAAGTGATGCTAAATTGCAAACAGAAGACTTAAGATGTGTATGTTTTGTTTACTAGTTTATAATATGAATTGCTGAGGCAGCCAATCGTTGAATTACAAGGATTAAAACAAATCAAATATGCTATACCAAAAACAAAAATTAAGAACAAAAAGTCAATTAAATGCTCAACAAAATGAGTGTCTCCTGCATTGTGCCCTGAAAGTCATAAGTCTCTGGCTCTAATAGCCTGCCAAAAAAACCGAATCGCCAAGGGAGTTGGAGCCACATCTGAGAAAAAAGCCTGCACTAGTCACATGGACCCAACTCCAAATCCATTTTTAGGAAGGTAAGTAGCATTTAGGCAACTACGTTAATCATGGGAATGCTGTTTTGGGTCACCTAAGCAGATTTTAGATCCTGCTCCCTTCTGGGAAGACACATAACTCCACATAAGTAGGAAAATGGTTGAGGAAGACTTTTTCACCTTTTTCCCAAATACCCTTATGATTCTGTCTTATTGCCCTTATTCCAAAGAAAGTTTGTAAGTAGCCAAACTTACAAAGAATATTTTTCCTCTGGCAAAGAGTCATGCTACTCAGCCTAAATAGTTAGCACTGAATTCATTTAGCACATAAAACTTCATTTACACTGGAATATGTTGCTGTCTCAGTTTAAGAAGGCATTTAAATGTATTCTGGCTAAATTCTGCCACGGGTCACTGGAGATGTACTTTCAGGCTGAGGATAGTGTAGACTCAAGGTCTCTCACTTCTTGGGTAAGTGCCTTCACCAGGGGGCTCTTAAGAATTTGGCAGCATTACCACCAGCTCTTCTTCCTCCTCTATTCAAGACTGGATTCCAAGCTCTAGATCTTGAGTAGAAGGCAATGTCCCCTTTGCCATTTTTTTCAACTGCTGAAGCTCCAGAGAGCAGCTGGGCAGGTGAATTTCAGACATGCCCCAGAGTTTAGCATTAGTATGTAGGGACCTGAGCTTAGCCAGAGCCCTACATACATAAAGGACTGTCTCCTCACTTATTTTCCATTGTGGCCCCAAAGCCAGCTGAGATCAACCTTCTGCAGGTGTTGTCTGGGTGCATCTACATATGTGCTTTACTGCACAGTAGACTAATTTACTGAGCAGAAAAGCATCACTGTCTACAAGTGTATGGCAATTAGACCAGTGTCAGCTAATTTACAGTGTTGTCAGATAGTCCTGTCAGATACAGGTACTATCTGATGGCAGAGTAAATTATTATACTTAAAAGCACATGTAGATTGTGGTATTAGGATTAGTTTACTCCAGCTCAAATTGCACTGGTGTTTATTCAGTCACATTAATTGCACTGGTAGACATGCCCCCTGTGTGCCAAATTTGTTTGGTCAAAATACTGCATTTACTAACATACTACATGGACCTCACACCCACCCCTGCCCCCCAATCAGCCCTCCAAAATTGGGGTGCATATCTTTGATAGGAAAATTGATTTTTCTTCACTGGAATAGAAGAAGGAGCAAGCAGACACTGTGACTCATGGCTGCCAAGATGAGCAAGAACTGAGCAAAGAGCAAGAACTGAGTTCAGCGTTAACCCTCTCACAACCACTGATGAGGCAGTAGCTACTGGGTGAAGAGATGAGCTGGCTGAGGGTGAATGAACTGCTACCTGCAGTCGGTAGTATCTTGATGAGGCTTGTGGTGTTCAAACAACTATTTATTTACAGGAACTTATGTAAATAACAGCTCTGCAAAATGTGAGGAGTTAGCTTTGGCCTTTGAGCCAATAATGGTGCAGAAACATGTTACCAATGCCCTCTAAAAGCTGGCAAACCCAAATATTTACATATCTGTTGACCGTCAGTTTGGCGCTGGCAAATCTATATCAGAAAACTCCCATGGGATCTAGTTGTTGCATTTATATATAGATGGGACCAGAATCATTAAAGAATTGTCTCATGTTTATTACCCACAGAAACTAATTTCTATCAATTTCACTATATAGTTGGGGGGGGTTTTAAACCTCAATTGCTTATGATAGGGCTCTCCACCTTCCTAGCCAACTTCCCAGGGGCCAAGCCAATGGGAACCAAGTATTACACAGATGCTCCCCCCATTTACCACCACATTGCATGGACACCTCTCCCTCTTCCCTCACCTGCTGAACTGTGGAGGCCCATGAGTATGATTTCCACTCCCCCCTGCTGTAAAGTGCACCCATAATTTCCCCCCTCCCCTCAAATATAAGGCCCCAGACTTACCTTCATCTTCCTGTGCACCATGCTGTCCCACCCCTTGGGACCAAGACAGGAAGCTGCAGCCAGAAGAGGGAGGGAGAGTCTGGAGACTCCGGTTACTGTTACAAATGGGGTGATGGGGGTAGTGGCAATCAGATGGGAGCCACCTGAATACAGCCTGGAAGCCACAAGTTGGACAGCCCTGCCTTATGCGGTAAAATAAAATTAATTTGTTTTTTACTCTCTAATTTACCTTTTACACTTCTTCAGTCTATTGGTGATATTAGTTTATATATGAGCTAGAACAAGATTTTAGACAAAGAAGAATTTGTTCACTAGTTTTCATTTGTCAGTTTGTGAAAATTAATAAACTAGCTACAATGAACTAGTACATGTATTCTTTAGCGACCACAAATTATTCTGTAATATGCTAACAGACTATGGTTATTCAGAACTTTTCACCTATTATTGTAATGAAAATCTTGGCCCTTTATAACCTCACAGAGGCAATGGACATACCAGAGAACTCAGATTCTCCTACTCCAAAATCCTAGCTCCTAGCATTTTGAATTGAAGAGGAAATTCCTTAAGATAATAGCAGTAACATTCCTATGATGCAGAATTGAACACCTTGAATTCCATCCAGTGGAATACTTGTACACATACTCTTGACTGGATGTACATATTTTTACACGTGCATATGAAACTCAAATATTCAGATGCTGCCAGCTGTGGAGTTAGCCATATACTTAAGTGCAGTGCCTAATAGTGATGTCCAGGGATCCTGGTTTTCTCAGTTTTAAAAAAATCCCCAATTTTGGTTTAAAAAGTACCCCCAAATCCAGATTTTTCTGTGATTTAAATGCAACACTACTAATATATATTTAAATAATGGAAAAATATATATTAGTAGTGTTTCATTTAAATCACAGGAAATGTGGATTTAGGGTTACTTTTTTAACCAAAAATTGGTTGGTTTTTTTAATCAGAGAAAACCAGGATCCCTGGTGATGTCTGAAGCAAATGCTTACATGCTTTTGCTTAATTGAAGCCTGAGGGCTTATGACAGCCAGTTAAAATTGCAAATTCCACAGGTTACCATGAGTCATGCAATATTTCGTGTTTTTTCTAAAATCCTCAGCTCATGAAGACTGATAATTACATGAGCATCTCTGCTTTAATTAAAAAAATAATGTTTCTATCTCTGCTGGTTGCAGATTTACGCTGGAAACAGTGCTTTCTAATTGCTTTAAAACAGAAAGCAACTGAAAAAAACCCCTCCAAATGGGCTATTTTGTTAAAAAATCATTATTTTAAAATGTTTGGGGTTGGCAGTTCAAAGGTACACATCTTTCAGGAGCCAAGTAGGTGGCCTGCACATCATGGTTCCTCTATGATCTAATGTCACAGACAAAAATAGACAATTGTATAGTGAAAAGCTTGGACCTATAGGAAAAGTTAACTTCCTTGCAGAAGGGGCAATAAACTGTAGCAGCTGGATACTATTTACTAGAGGCAGATACAAGAAGCAAACTGAGCAGAAAGCAGCTGTTTGTTTTATGGAGGAAACATCTCTGCTCCCTGTATTAGAAGGTTTTCTATCCATATATATATTTCTGTTTGTGATTTGTTTGCTGATGTGAACCATGTATTTTTGAGCTAGCACTTCAAAGTGTTGAGGACCTTTTTGAAGAGAATTCTAGTCAATGTTGACCCTGTGAAAGTAAAAGCAACCTCTTTTCCCTGAACAGGCTGCCCACCCACACATTTTCTTTAATTCTTTCCCAACAATCTGTCTCTTAGTTTGTGATTGGGGTTTTGAAACTAGGTCCCTTTCACAGGACTAGATTGAAGATATCTTAAGAATCATACTGTATGCTAATCATGGGTTAAGAAACTGCAGGTTAATCAATGTGGGATAGTTTGATCCACTACAGAACATGTTGATGCCCGCATCTGGCCGTGGCAAACAGTAAGAATATCTGAGTATAAATATAAAGCATAAAGCAATATAAAGATCACAAGCAAAATAAATATAACAATTTACAGCATCACAAGTCACTGTTTTGCTTTATGTTAGTATTTGTAGGATACTGTGGGGCAACCTGTCTGCTTTTCTAATTATTATAGGAATAAATGATACAGGCCTAAGAAATTATTTTTTTGGCAAGTTTCAAACTGGTGTGGTCATGTGTCAAAGTTATGGATCCTGCTCACCCTAACAACCAGGACTAACAGCTGCTGTTTTTTACGGAAGGAACGTTTCTCTGGCATGTCTCAGCAGAAGCTGCTGCCAAGTGAAAGTGACGGGTGTTGCAAAGGCTGCTTTTGGCTGGAGGAGATGGATGCAGTGACCTGAAGTCCCAAACAGAAGCCAAATAAGCACCACAAAGTGGGAGTGTGTGGATATGAAGGTATACACCAAGTTGTTTTTCATGGTAGATATACTCTAAATAGACCTTTGCTGCTAGATCAGACCAAAAACACATATTGGTAGAACTATAGGTGGAAATATAGGATGTCTGAATCTAGAACTTACCTTATTCCTTGAAAATGTAGGAGCTAACTTAGGCCCTTCAGGCAGTAGCTGTTCAGAAACATGTTACCACTGTCCACTGGAAGGTGGCAAACCCAGTCAGTTACAAATCTGCTGACCATCAGTTTGAGGTTCTTAAACCCAGGACTGGCATGATTGTGATTCCAGTATGCAAGGCAATTAATGTTGTGCTGCCCTTCATGGGCGCATCCACACGAGTGTGCATGTGCCTCTTGCCCACCTCAAACCCCTTTGAGGCAGGGCAACAGGCATGTGCGGGAACAAAAAATATTCCCCGTTCTCCAAACTTGCAGCATGGGAAGATAATTAGACCCCATCCAGGAATCTAAAAAAAGTGAAGTTTAAAAACGCAGGGCAGGGCACGGTCCCTGACCATGCCCTAAGGCAACCAGAGGCATCTATGGAGATGCTCTGCCTGCCAAAGCATCTCTATGGTTGGCCCTAGCTCTGGTGCTGGTGAGTAAGGGGTCGGGGGGGCTGGAGGAGTGGGGAGGGGACTGTGGGGGGGAACCCCCAAGGGCCCCACCTGCTCCCCCAGCGTCCCCTCCCCCTGCCATCCCCCTGAGGCCCCCAACCCCTGCCGGGGCCAGCCCCCGCCGTCCCCGAGGCCCCTGACCCCTGCTCTGGCCAGCCCCATCCCCCAAGCCCCCCCGATCCCTTCCCTCACCCCATACTTTAAAAAACAAACAAGCAAACAACCCCTGGCACTTACCAGCAGTTCAGCTGCGGTCTGGCTGCCTGGGGCCCCACCCACACAGTGCAGGGGAGGGTGACAGCCATGGGGGCCTGGGGTGCAAGTTGGGGGGGTGAGGCTGTGTGAAGCAGCTATTGGGGGGGTCTGGGGGAGTGGGGGGTGGGGTTGGGTGGGGCAGCCATTGGGGGGGCTGCAGCAACTGATAGGGGATGGGGCCAGGTGGGGCAGCAATTGGGGGCCTGGGGTGGGGCACGTGGGCCTTGCAAGGGGGTGGTAGCCCCTGTGGGGGCTATTTGGTCCCCTTTGGGGGACCGTACCCCTTATGTGGGGGCTGAAACTCCTGTTGTGGGGCTGAATCCCGTGTTGGGGGGGCATACCCCTTGTGTGGGGGCTGAATCCCCTGTTGGGGGCCTGTACCCTTTGTTTGAGGGTTGAACCCCCTGTTGGGGGGCATACCCCTTGTTTGGGGGCTGAACCCCCTGTTAGGGGGCCTGTACCCCTTGTTTGAGGGTTGAACCCCCTGTTGGGGGGCATACCCCTTGTTTGGGGGCTGAACCCCCTGTTGGGGGGAAAACCCCTTTTGTGGGGGTTGAATCCCCTGTTGGGGAGCTGAACCCTCTGTTGGGGGCCCGCACCCCTTGTGTGTGGGTTGAACCCCCTGTTGGGGGGCTGATTCCCCTGTTGTGGGGCGCCAAACCCCTTGTGTGGGGGCCAGCGCCTGTGGGAGTGCAGCAAAACATGTATTCATGAAACATGTATTTACAATTCACTTTATTATTATGATAGAAGACTTGCTTTAACACTGTAGATATAGCAATAAAACATTGTCCAGCTGATCGCTGTCTCTGTCTTGCTCTCTGTCTTTATAGTGGTCTTTTGTTTTACTTGTGGAGGAACATGGATTTGGGGGTATTTTATAGAGTGACTTTGAGATGTTTTTTATCAGGAATTTTTCAGTTTCCAATAAGGAACACCAGAATTCCTGCTAGCAGGACCCTGCCTGCTCAGAGCTGGCACCTTGGACCCATCTGGCTGTGGCTGACCTCCTGGACAAATGGGGCCAGGAGGACATGCTTTGACAGTTCAAAGCAAGCCACCACACCCAGAACATCTTCTGGGTGATAGCTGCCCAGATGGCTGGGCAGGGAGCACAGATGGCAGTAGTGCCACACTAAGGCCAACCCTGCAACCGCAGTCCAATGGCAGCTGGCCCAGAGCGGCAGATGCCTCTACTGGCTCTGCAGTCCCCATCTGAGTCTGGCAGGTGCACAGCAGGTCACAGCTAGGCAGTAACCCCTACTGCCAGACTGCTGCAGTGGGTAGAGGGTGCAGGGAATTCTCAGGGCTGCTTCAGCTGTCCAGCTGGCACAAGGGGTAGTGTCCACAAGTACCAATTGGCTGGGCCCCAGAAGCTCCTGAGAGCTAGTAGCCCTGAGCTACTTGCCAGGGCGGCTTTTTATACTACTGGGGTCAGGACAGGGCAGCTTTTTATACTGCTGGGTACAGCATAGGTGCTGGCCCCAGGCTCTAACTCCCCCTGGCTGAAGATCAGGGAGGAGCCAGGCAAGGTTATTTTGCCCCAAGTGACACAATTTGCTCCACAACAAAGTGCATGTCCAAGCACGTGTGCTGAAGCAAAAAGCCCTGGCTCAAATTTGCACTGCTTCTATTTGAGCTGCTGCAAGCGCACGTGCTTGTGTGTGTAGACACGCCCCATGACTGCAAATTAAGACAATTCTTGAAATAACTTCAGAATTTGAATGGAGATAGTTCCTGAACTGAGCTGTGTATGGCTTGTGGGGTGCTTATAATCATTCTATTTGAAGCAAGTAAGTACATTAATAGGAAAGGACACCATCATTTTTCAGGGATCACAATATCATCCTTGTGGATCACAATATCATATTCTTAGACTCTGGATACACTAGCAGAGTGCACAGTGTCAGAGTTTCAGAGATCTGTTTCAACATGGGCAAGCTCATGCTTTTTCCTTATCACAATGCTGTCAATGGGATGCCCATGACAACTGTGATTTTAGAGTATCTGTTGTGCACCAACAAGACAAGTGTTAGTTTTCACACCGTCCAAGTGCAGAATGATGGTAGAATATGTTGCAGGTTGACTGATAGCAAGACAGAGCTTTCTACTAGGCCTGTGTGTAGCGCAGGGGTGGGCAAAATACAGCCTGCGGGCCACATGCGACCCACTAGGCCATTCTATCTGGCCCATGAAGCCCCTAAAAATTTTTTTTAAATTAATATTTATTTGCCTCCGACTCCTGTCAAAAATGACAGGAACCAGGGGCAGTAGGACCCAGCGGAAGCCACGGCAGGCCCCTGGAAGAGCAGGGCCTGCCTGGCCCCACCCCTGCCAGCCCCTTCCCAGCAGAGCTTCTGGCCTGGGAACATGGAGCTGTTCCTGCCTGTGCTGGTAAGAGCAGGGTCAGGGCTGCGTGCGCTGGTCCCTGCCTGACCACAGAGCTGGGGAAGAGGGGTTGGGAGCAAGGGGGCATGCAGGAGCTACTGCTGGTGCCCTGGGGCCGCTGGCCAGCAGGGATGTAGCCCAGGGCATGGGAAGCGTGGGGAGGTGGCGCAGAACTTGAATTGCATGCCTGAGGCTAGGGGTGACAATGGCCCAGCTGCCCTTCCCACAGGAGGCTCTGGTGGGTGCTGCTGCCCCAGGGGGTAGGCCCAGACCCCCCTGTCCCACAGAGGCCCAGCAGCAGCTTGCTTCCTGGCCCTAAGATGGGCGGGGAAGCTGCGCCAGGAGCGGGAGTGGAGCCGCAGCTGCTTTTCTGCTCCAGAAGCACCTGCACCTGCGAGAAGGCTGGGGGTCCAAGGGAAGCTCCTGGCCAGTCCCGGGGGGAACACAGGTTGCCTTCTGAGGCCGCTGAGGGTGGCACAACCTGGCAGGGTACTGTCCCAGGGTGCAGGAAGCCCAGGGAGGCTGCAGGAACTTCTGGAATAAAAAAGCAGCTGCAGCTCCACTCCGGCTCCTGGCACAGCCTCCCTGCCCATCCTGGGGCCAGGGGGCAAGCTGCCACTGGGCCCCTGCAGAGCAGGCGAGACTTCCCTCTGGAGCAGCAACATGCACCAGGGCTGCCCGCAGGGGGTGCAGCCAGGCCATTGCCACCCCAAGCCTCAGGCATGGAATGTAACTTCCGCACCTCCTCCCTGGGCTTCCCCTGTCCTGGGCCACATCGCTGTTGGGTTGTGCTGCCCCCAGCAGCCTCAGGCAGCCCCTCGCACTGCCCCCAGGGCCAGCCAGGAGCTTCCACGGGCCCCCTGGCTTCCTGGAAGCTGCAGCAGCTTCTGAAGAAGAAAAGTGGCCACAGCTCCACTCCAGCTCCTGGTGCAGCCTCTCCACCCATCCCAGGGCTGGGGGGCAAGCTGCCACCAGGCCGCCGGGCCCCTGCAGGGTTGGGGGGCTAGGCCTTCCCCCTGGGGCTATCTATGCAGCCCTCGACAACTTGCCAAAACTCACTAAGCGGCCCTCCGCCCAAAAGAATTGCCCGCCCCTGGCGTAGCAGCTAGTATTCGCTTCAGATTCAGCCGATTGAGGGGACAGGGATTCAATTCAGTGATTTAAATCACTGTCCCAAATTGATTCAACTGAATCTGATTTCGAGATTCGGCTATTGGCTGAATCTCTGAATCAAACAGGCCCCACCCCCGCCCACTCTCCCAGCCCCATCAATGGCTGCCCTGCCCACCCCCAGCCTCCCAGCCTTTAAAAACAAAAAAAGGCCAGAGTCACCAGCTGCTGCCAAGCATGGGGGGTAATCCCCACTGCACCCCGCTGCCCCACACTGCGTGGGGGGCTCTGCTATGAGACCCAAGAGGTCCCAACTGCTGCTGCAGCAGCTGATGAGTGCAGGGCTTTTAAATTTTTTTTTTTAAAGAACCAGGAGCTGGGGCCAGGTGGGGCAGCCATGGGGGGTGGTGCTGGGAAAGCAAGCAGGAGTCAGGGGATGCTCGGGGGGGAGGAGCAGGCAGGGGATGGGGCCTGGCAGGGGTCCCCCATGGTCCCCTCCCCCCCTACTTACTGTCACTTACTGTAGGGGGTACACAGGGGTGCATTTGCACCTCCTGAGAGTGCTGGTGCACCCCCTAGCAGGCTGCATTCCCCACTTAGGTAATGGGGAGGGGGGCCAGGTGGGAGCACCAGTGCCCTGCCTGAGAGCACTGTCCGGGGAGTAGGAGCACCAGATGAAGTGCTGCGGCCACTTCCTGGGGTAAGATCTGCTGTGGGAGACCCCCTTCCCTGGTCGGTGAGATCGGCCGTGGGGGATCCCCCCACCCCCCAACTAAGGTAGCACCAGTCACCCATGTGGCACGGAGTCCGGGTCCCTGTGGTAGCGAGCAGGGACTGCCCAAATCTCCGAAGCTCTGAGAATCTTTTCTGAATCAATTCGAAGAGCTTTGAATCAATTTAGACCTTTTTATTAGTCTCCTGATTCAATTTGGATTAGAAGATTTGGCCACCAAAACAGGCCGAATCTCCTCCGAATCAAATCAGCACCCAAAGCTTCACACAGCCCTACTTTCTGCTAATCCATATGGACTGTACATGGTATCAGTAGTGTATTTCACAGTGTATGTGCCACTAAGGGTTTGTTGACACCTCTTACTGATACGAAGCCTGGTGAACGAAGGGCCATAAGGTATGCTCTGTATTTGTATTCCCAAGCTGTCGGGTGAGTGCACAGACACTGTGGAATATGTGCCCTCCTGACTTATGCTCAGATATAGTGTTTATATCATTGAAAAAAATAAGTATTTATTTCTTTACCTTTACTGAAGTTGATTGACACTAATAAGGTCAGTTAATAGGAAATTAAGTGCACAGACATAGTATGTGTGCACAAAATGCAACATAAAACTTTTCACAAAGAAAGAAGCTGTACAGGGTAGTTGTTCTCATTCCCACTATTGTAGTAGACGTAGACTACAGTCCTCCTTCTCGTGTTGCTCTTCCAGCTCAGTGTACTTCCAGTCACCATAAGCAATCATTATGCATGTCTATGAATAGGCTAGGTCTCCTCTGTATCTTCTAAGAGCTTCATAGTTGGTAGGATAGGAAGGAACCTGAGCAGATCATCAAATCCAACCCCCTGCCATGGCAGGAAAGAGTACTGGGGTCAAACAACCCCAGCAAGGTGTTCATCCAGCCTCCTTTTAAAGACCCCCAGGGTAGGAGCCAGCTTCTCTTGGAATCCTCAGAGTAGGATTCCACTTCTCTTAGAAGTTGGTTCCAGATCCTAGCCACCCTGACAGTGAAGTAGCACCTCCTGATATCTAGCCTGAATCTACCCTCTGCCAGCTTGTGACCATTATTTCTTGTCACTCCTGGTAGTGCTCGGGGGAACAGGGACTCTCCTAATGCCTGCTGGTCCCCCCGACTAGTTTGTAAATGGCCACTAGATCCCCCCCTCAGTCTTCTCTTGTGGAGCTGAACAGTTTCAGGTCCTGTAGCCTCTCTTCATAGGGCCTGCTGTTCTGATCATGTGGGTGGCCCTTCTCTGGACCCTCTCCATGTTGTCCACATCCCTCCTGAAGTGCGGCGCCCAGAACTGGATGCAGTACTCCAACTGCAGCTTGACTAGTGTTGCGTAGAGGGGGAGGATCACCTCCTTGGACCTGCATCTGTGGATGCATGAAAAGGTACGGTTGGACTTCCTGACTGCGTCCCCCACACTGTCAGCCCACGTTCATTTTGGCATCAATAATGATTCCAAGATCCTTTTCTGCCTTCGCACTGACGAGAAGGGAATTCCCCAGCCTGTAGGTATGCTGCTGGTTCTTCCTCCCCAGGTGCAGTACCTTGCACTTGTCAGTGTTGAAACCCATCCTGTTCTCATCTGCCCACCCCTGTAACCTGTCCACGTCCAATTGCAGCCTATTCCTCCCTTCTAGCATGCCCACTTCTCCCCACATCTTAGTGTCACCTGCAAATTTGAACAGGGTGCTTTTTACCCCCCTGTCCAAGCCACTGATGAAGGTGTTAAACAGTGCAGGCCCGAGGACCAAGCCCTGCAGAACCCCACTGCCCACATCCCTCTAGGTCAAATAAGACCCGTCCACCACCACTTTCTGGGTGCAGCCTTCCAGCCAGTTAGTGACCCATCTGACTATGTAGGTATTGATGCCAGTCTCCTAGTTTTTTTAATGAGAATGGGGTGAGAGACAGTGTCAAAGGCCTTCCTAAAGTCCAGAAAGACTACATTCATTGCAACACCTGCATCTAAGGATTTTGTGACCTGGTCATAGAAGGCCACCAGGTTGGTCTGATAGGACCTGCCTCTAATGAACCCATGTTGGTTGTCCCTATGCATAATCTGCCCTGCTGGCCCCTCATGGACATGCACCAGGATAATTCTCTCAAAAAGCTTACCCAGGACCAAGGTAAGACTAACAGGCCTATAGTTTCCTGGGTCCTTCTTCCTCCCTTTTTTGAAAATGGGAACCACATTGGCCCTTTTCCAGTCCTCTGGCACAATGCCAGAGCACCATGAGTGCTCATAAAGCTGTGCCAGGGGTCCCTCAATGACCTCTGCTAATTCCCTCAGCACTCTGGGGTGGAAAGTCAGGACCAGCTGATTTAAATACATCTAGTCCCACCAGAAATTCCCTGACTAGGTCCTCACTGACCCTAGGCCTGGGTGCACCTCCCCTGGGGCCTACAGAGGTCCTGGTGGTGGGAGGGGGTGACCCGGTTCCTGCTCAGAAGAGTGGAGGCAAACAAATTGTTAAATAAGTTAGCTTTGCTGTCTGGTGCGATGACCAGATTTCCTAGTGTGTCCTGCAGAGGCCCCACGTTACCCGGTACCTTCTTTTTTATCCCCTATGTATTTAAAAAAGGACTTCTTGTCCTTGATCTGGGTAGCTACTCCCGGTTCCCTCTCCACTTTCTCCTTCCTGACCGCCGCCCTACAGCCCCAAGCAACAGAGGTATAGTCCTCCCTGGTGATGGCCCCTCCCTTCCATTGGGTGTATGCCTCTTTTTTAGCTAGGAGATGTTCCTGGATGCTTTTGGTGAGCCTTGGGGGCTTTTGCGCCCTCTTGCCCCTTTGATCCATGAAGTCCAGGGCTGCTGCCTTGCTGCAGGCCTTTGCCACCTTGCGCTGGATAGTGAATTCCAGCAGGCGATGATTGCCCTCACCCAGGTGGTTGAGCACCCGCAGACCCCTCACCAGGTCGTCGCCTGTGGCCAGGACCAGATCCAACAAGGCATCTCCCCTGGTGGGGCTGCACACCTCCTGGGTTAGATGGAGGTCCTGTATCTCAGCTAGGAACCTATGTGAGCGGTCAGACCTGGCTGACTGCTCTTCCCAGCAGATGTCTGGAAGGTTTAGGTCACCCATGATGACCACGTCCTTTGACCTAACTGTCTCCGTGAGCTGACTTAAAGAATTCCTGGTCCAGCTCTTCCCCTTGATTGGGTGGTCTGTAGTAGACCCCCATCGTTAAGTTCCTTTCCCCTCGGCTTCCTTGTAATCCAACCCAGAGCACTTCAGTGTGCCCCTCCTCTGACCCAGTGCTACTCGTTGAGGATGTGTATTTCTCCTTGACATAGTGCCACACCCCCACCTTTCCTCCCTGCCTATCCCTCCTGTACACCCTATAGCCCTCGATATTCACTACCCAGTTGTGCATTGGGTCCCACCACATTTCAGTGAGCCCCACTATGTCTGGGTTGGTGTTAGCTAGCAGGAGGGTTCCTCCTGCTTGTTCCCCATACTACAGCATTAATGTAGAGGCATTTGAGGCCTCCTGAAGATGCATGTACTGCCCCCCTAATCTCAGTACTACCTGGGCCCCTGTTGCTTACCTGGATATTTGTTTTGCTCATCGTCATCTGTCTAGGCTGGGCTGTTCTTGTGGGCAACACTTGGTTTAGTTGTCCAAGGCTTCCTCCACCCTCGTCTTCCCCTCACCCTAACAAGCCTAGTTTAAAGCCTGCCAGAGGAGATCAGCCAACCTAAAAGAGAATACATGCTTGAATGGTTTCTCTAGGTGCTGCCTCTTCCTTTTCTTCAGTCTGATATGATTGAATTTTGTCCAAACTGGCAGAGGAAAAGGGAGTTTGTGAGTACTTATAACTCCCTATAATTTCATGTTGACTGTACACACCTGCAACTAAAAAATAAAAATAACACTTCATCTAAGAAATAATGCCAGTTTTTTTCCCTGATCCTCTTGGTCAGGGAACCTTTTCCTGTAAATTTTATAAAGCATTTTTCCTAGGAAAGCAAATGGAAAGCTGAGTTCACTTTCCATTTTCCCCCCCCAAAGAGTTAAAAAAAAAAAAAAAAGAGAGAGAGAGAGAGAGAAAAGAGTGGGCATAGTAAGTCCAATCCAAGTAATAAGAGCACCAGTGGTGAACATGTTAAATCCTTGTCAGGGTTGTGCAACCTTACATTATGTCATACCTGTATCAGATACCAGAATGGAAGAAATGTTGTTTCCAGGTTTCAAGGAGGAAACCACTTATGCAGGAGAAGCTTTCTGAATTTTGTGATCTATGCAGATACAACAGTAAATGACCAAACAGGGAATACAACTTCCAACAGTGGAAGAGGAAAGCTGGCTTTATTAAAGAATCTTAGAGCTCCCCATCCTCTTCCCCCCCAGGATTATTACTGAGCAAAATATTCTCCTTTATTGCTCTCTGGAAATGGAGCAAAACAGTCCACAATAATTCAGGGCAGCAATAATGGGAAGGTATTTTATCATGCAAGGATATTTGAATGATGGCGTCTCTAAGAATGGTGTTACAGTAAGTAATGTTTTGGCCAGGTTGTGCCTTGGAAGCTTTTTCTTGTGCATTAACGCTTTTTCATCAGCACTAACCCATATTAAGTGACCAGTGTGCATTTTTCTGTGCTTGTCCATCATTTTAAACAGAGCAGCAGTGAAGGCTGGGAAGTGAAGGATAGAGTGGGTTGGCAAGGATAATGGCACAGCACTAGACCACAACTAGAGTGGAAGATTACAGGCTGAAACCTATCCAAATATTTCATAATATCTTTTTAATATTAATAAAGATGGCGGAGGTGCTGACTATATCTTCTTTCCACCCACTATGCCTTTCCTTGTCCAGACTATGGAAGAGCTCTTGCAATCTGGGAGTGAGATCCTCCCCTTTGGGCTATCAGTTTGGGGAGGAATGGGCATATCTTCATGGATATTAAGCATCTAAACACACATTCATTGCATCTTCAACATGAGAACACAATGAAATAGGGGTACCTGTTGGGGGCAATGCTTGGAACATGATACCATTAACTGTGAAACAGACAGGTTGTCAGGGCAGCACTGGATTTCCAGTTCTCATCCTGGTATCTTACCTGGACACCCTTTGAATATATCTTTACTTCCATAGTATAGTGCCAGGCACTGCCATACCAGAATACACTGCGCCCGCTCCATGCATGTTATCACCCAAATAAGTGGGATAGCGCCATTATGGCACTTTCTGCATGTGCCAACAGCCTCTGCTTTTCCAGCAGAGATTATTGGCACACATCTACCATACAACCTCCAAATCAGGAGGTACCATTCACAGAGCAGACACTATGCATCTCAGTACAGCATTGCCTGGCAATATAGACATGCCTTTTATTTTCTATGTGTGTTTCAGTTAGCATGTTCCCCTGATCAGCTACTAACCACTTACCTATGCTATTGTATCATCTCATGCACTACTTCCAGGAAATAAAAATTGTGCTTTGCTTGGTTTGACTCAAAGTTGCACTGTGCTTCTATGGTGACCCTTCAGCCATATGAACATGAACTTATTCCTGGACACTGTTCAGCTATCTTAAGCCAGAGATAACTGCAATTTCAGAAGCAGCACACGATAAGAAAGTATACATGATGGAAGGCCCTGCGGCTGAATGGATGGATTGGAAGACCAGACTGTATTAATAACTGTGATTGGCTGCGACTGATATTTTCAATGCAGTTACTTCAAGTTAGCAATTCAGGGGTAAAGTAATTGGAGTCTGTGTACTATCTTAGCGTGTGGTGACTACCTTTTACAGGTGGAGGCATGCGACTATGAGAATGCAAAATGCAATACAGAGAAGACTCAGAATTGAATGCAAAATAAATCTAGGGTAGAGACCAACTCTCAGATACACCAATGAGCAAAATGTTGTGTGGATAGTGTGCACTACCCCTGGGGGCATTATGCTTTAAGAACCCGAGTCACTTCTCTTTTCCTGCATTGTCCAGGGGACTGGTAGTAGTTTGCACTGTGTAGCAGCAGCAAATCATGATACCCTGCTACTGGCTCAGTTAATCTGGTCAGTGGTCACCACGCTTCAGAAAGGATGTGGAGAGGCTTGAGAGAGTCCAAAGGAAGGCTGTGTATGGTTAGAGGTATGAAGAGTCGGCCATATGATGAGAAGCTGAGAGACTTGGGTGTGTTCAGCCTGGAGAAGAGAAGTCTCAGAGGGGACTTGGTGGCAACCTATAAGTATATAAAGGGCCCACATCAGGGACTGGGAGAAAGTCTGTTCACCAGGGCACCCCATGGAAGACTAGGACTAACAGTCATAAATTGCTAGAAGACCACTTTAGATTAGACATAAGGAAAAACTTCTTTACAACTCAAGTGTCCATTGTCTGGAATAGTCTCCCACAAATAGTGGTACAATCACCTACTCTGGTGATCTTCAAAAAAGTCTGGGTGTTCACCAGGCTGGAGTCATCTGACCCCAGCATTCTTCCCTGCCCAAGTGCAGGGTGGCTGGACCTGATGATCTAAAGAGGTCCCTTCTAGCCCTTAACATCTATGAATCTGAGTCAGCAGTAGGAGGCAACAAACTAAAGCTCCATTTGTTCTGGGGAGAGATTAAACAGAAGCAGATACTCAAAATGTAGGTAGCCAGTATAAACTCCTGAAGGCCCTATTTATTGCCTAATCAGATAGGAAGGTAAGTTATAAGAATCCATAATTAGCTTATTTATGTCCAAAACATATGTTTCACACAAGCATATTTGTGTTTGTCAGCCCCAAGCACCTCCCCCCACAAAAAAAGCAAGAGACTATCTTAAAAATTAGAAGACCTTAAATATGGTTTCAGGTTTTAGGGTTTACATTTTGTTGGTCTTGTATCCATAATGATGAGAACTAGAAATTTTAGTTTTAAATAAAAGCTGAGGTTCTCATATTATTGAATTTAAGAGCTTGGGTGTTAACAAACAAACTACTGTGAGAGTCACAGTAAAAATGTTAGCAAGAATTTACCACATTGTGTAAACTGTACATTTAGCAATTGTGTAGCACATACACAAGTTTAGATGAAGCAAAGATAACAATCTTTCCTGAAAAGCCAAAGCTATGATTCAGAGGGTCGACTCTATGCATGCAGGTCATAGGTTGACAACCCCTGGTTTAGAAAAAGAAATTAATTATGAGTGAGTTGTACTGCCCAACCACAAAAGGAACATCTACTTCTCTCTCTCCTGTTGTTTCTGATACCAACAATTTAAGTTACTCCATAGGGTTGGAGGTCTAATTAATCCACCAGAGAAACTCAAGCCATGTCTATGCACAGGCCAGCCCTGAAATGTGAAGCACTGTAGTCACATATGAATGTCACTATGGGCCAGCTTAAAAAAGAAGGCTGGAGTCAGGTCTTTGCAATGCCTAACCTGAGGCCTGGTAGTTAAAGTATTATCCTGGGAAGTAACAGAGATGTAGGTTTAAGTCCCCTTTGAGTGAAGGGAGTGTAGAACCAGGGTCCCCTGTTTTCTGGATAAATGCCCTAACCACTAGGCATTGGGCTAAAAAAATAGAATGTTTATCCACCCTCCCCAGCATACAATACCCACTAGTCTTGGGTTTTTGCCCAGCTACAATTTCAGGACTTCATCCGGATACACACATACAGAGTTACATACCTCTCTGGCCAGAGCACATCTTATTGGCACATCTATGCTGCATGTGAAATAGGTGCTTACATGGCATTGCAATCCTAAAATGATAGTTACATGGCTGGCTAGGTGCCATTTGGACACATGAAGTGTCCAAGAATAAGTGTTGCAGGTTTGGACAGGATACACAAGTTCACATTTTCTATCTGTGGTCTGAATCCCACTGCAATCTACAAAATACATTTGTTCCCGATGTAGTGAGAGCTGGAGGATTGCATGGCTTAAGCTTCTCCTTAATTCCAGTTACTCAGCTGTATTAAGAAAAATTGTAAATAACTATTATTTCTCTTCCATGCAGCAATTGCTGTAGCTGCTGTTGAGAGGTTTGCCAATTAAGAATGAGAATGTAGGTGGTTCTTGCAGTGATAAATGTGATGGAGGGTTGTACATGACACATTTCTAATTTAATATGTACTTCACTGTGATTAGTTGGGAACCACAGTAAAATGTCATTCATTCAGAACAAAGAATTAATACTTGCTTTAAATTAAAATCTCTGTACTTCCACTAGCAGCAGTATTTGCATTATCTTAATCAGATCGGGACCCCATTCTATTAGTTCAGGAGTATTCAGCCTCTACCAAATGCAGCCCACAAAGCCTTGGAATCTGGCCTGTGTGGCTTGCAAGGGATCGGGAAATTTGGTAGCAGGGAAGCAGCTACCACAACCTTTCCCCACTGACAAAGTCCCAGTTTCCACATGGTATGTCACAGCCAGGCCACCCCCCCCCCCCCCCCCCCCCCCCCCCCGTGTAGCCAGGTTGGAGCTGGGCCATGCTCCCCACATGGATTGAGATCACACCTCTTCCCTCCCTTCACCTAGCCAGGTTGGGGCCAGGACATACCAACTTCGCCCTGCAGGGCCAGGTCATGCCCCCTCCCTTGCATAGCTGGTTCATGGCCAGGCCACACCCCATTCCTCCTCATATGGGACTGGGCTATGCTTCCTTTCCTGCAGAGCAAGATTTGAGCCAAGTGATGCCCTTCCCTGCCATGTGGGGCTGCACCAAGCCCCCTTCCCCAACATGGCTGGATTGGGGCCAGGCTGCCGCCACATCCCTCTTGTACAACCAGATGGGTTCCTGCTGCACCTGCCCAGTGCCACAATTGGGTCCATCTGCTAGATCCAGCCCAAAGAAGGACTGGGCAATGCCTGTCTGACCCACTGGATGAAAAGGTTGAGCACCATTGTGCTAGATACTCTACATAAATGTATAAAGAAACAGGATCCATACCTCAGTGTTTGTAGCACCTTGTCACGGGGGTATCCATCTCCCAAAAATTTTGAAAGGGTAGTCTGCCCTGCTCTCTCCTGCCATGGCTTGATGTTGATAGATATGTATATTGCAAGAGGCTGCCCATCTTACTATATGGACCACCTGACTTGTGGTCATGGCCTTATGGGCCAATCCCATGGCCCTGTACCTCCCCTACATCATGTCCCATGCTTTGCAGATGGCATCCTTATCAAAGTTCAACCTATTGCTGAAACAGCCCCTAACTGGGCCTCCCAAACACTTGGCCTCTCAGCCCCACTTGAGGCCTTCAGACCTTTGGCCTCTCTCTTGGCCCCCACTCAGGCTATTGGAGCCCTTGGTGTCTCCTCTGGCCCCTCAGACACTTCAGCCTCGTGCAAACACTCCCTGGATTACCAGGCCCCTTAGTCTCTCTCACCCCTCTCCCAGCTGCCAGCCCCTTCTAGTCCTTTGTCCTGGACACATTTTTCCAAATGCTTTTCAGATCCTCAGGCTCCTTCTCACTGGGCCTCACTTTGTGGCTCAAGCTCCCCTCACTGGACCTCCAGAACCACATGGGCTTGGTCTTCCCTGGCCCATCACTAGGTCTCTGGGCCCATTTGGTCTTAGCCCTTTCTGGCCCAACACTGGGACTCTGGACCCCACAGTGGTCCATATGGCTTTCCTTGCCAAGTGCTTTTTTCTGTTGGGGTATATTCTCCTAGCCTTCCCCCTCCATGGGTAACCTACAAGGAAGTGTGGGCTGGGGCTTTCCAGTGCCATATCCCCGCCTTTCCCTGGAGTGGCCCAAGTGTGGCATTTCATGGAGGCCACCCTGCCACAGGCAGTCCCATCACACCAACCAACTCTTGTAGGGTAAAGTTTTAGGTCTTACCTAGGACTCAGGTCTACCTGATCATACGTGTCCCTCTGAGCTCTGCCTAGATGTCCTATACCCCTTCTGGGCTGCTAACCACCAGACCCCCTGGCCCTGGCTCCATCTCCACTCCAGATCCTTTATCTCTGGCCCCCAGCTCACTCTCAGACCTCTTTCCTTGATCCCTCCTCCTTAGACAGCCTAGCACCAGCCATCATCATCCTGGGCTGCCCACTGCTTGACCCTTCCCTCTCAGCTGTGGCCCCCAACAGGGAACTTTGGCCTCTTCTAGGCCCTGGCCCCACCTCCAGGCCAGGTGGGACTCCAGGATCCTGTTTCTGGCAGTTTTACAGTGAACTATGTGACTCTTTGGCCCTTCTTGGGCCCTGGCCCCAGCTTGGACCAGTTGAGGTTCCCAGGGTCAATCCCCAAGTAACCAGCCCTCTACTCTCTGTGCGTCTGCCCTCTCAGGCCCCTCTATAGATCATTCCTTTCTCTCTGGGCTCACCCATTGCTCCCAATAGGTCTTTGTTACTGTAGCTCCCTTTCCTTCTCTGGACTCATGCAGGCCCCTCAATAGGCCCCCTATTCTCTGCCCCACTCAGTAGGTTCACCCAGGTCCTTCCCTAGGTCTCTCACACATCTGGCCCTTCTCTCAGGGCTCACCTAGCCCCTCAGCAGGCCCACTAACTTTCAGCCCCTCTTCCAGGGCTTGCCTGGCTCTCCACTAGGCCCTTATGCACTCAGTCTCCATGCTGGCCTGGCCTTTCACTTGCCCCCCTATGCACACAGCCTTCTCAGGGCTCATCTGGCCTCTCAACAGGCCTAGGCACTCAGCCCAATTCTCAGGACCCCACACTGGGTCCCCAGGAACCTCCTCTATCCTCTTAGTTCCTACTCAAACCTCCAGTTATCATTCAGATGTTGTTATTTTCTTTGCTGGCATGTGTATTGGCTTCTGGCTGCTTTACTACTCCATCCAGGAAGAACACAGACCATCTGCAGATGTTTCCTGTGCCTGACAAAGGATTGCAAAGAAGCTTACCCAGAAGTTTGCAAAGAAGAATTTTTCCAACTATTTGATTTGGTCTAATAAAAGATACCAGATTAACCCAAATAACCTTGCTTACTTATGTCCTTAGACCAACACAGCTACAACCAACACTCTATTCTCCTTGTTAGCATTCAGGAACTACAGCTTTCCTGCCAGGTGGTGTTCCTTCACCAGCTTCTAAGATGTTACTGCCAGCCTTGTACCCAGGCTCTGGGCTTATACCCAGCCCTCCTACAATCAAGTGTCCAATCACCTCCTCCAATCAGTCAGTCAGGTGACTCCTTTGATCAGGCCTAGACTTACCTGTGGCCCCTGGGTCAGCTGATTCTTTAATTAAGTTGGACCCCACCTGCCTGTGGTTCACTGCCTGACCTCTTGAAGTGGCAGGCACACTAAGTGCCCTGTGAAACACCTTAATATTCACATGATATTTAATTTTATTTATGTCATTCAAAAAGAAAATTAAGAACTAAATCCACAAACAGAAATAGGCTTTGCAAGACTAGCATTGCATAAAATAACTTTCAGTGCCTTGGAATCCATGCTCCAAGTTAGGTGCCTTAAAAGAGGATTCACAAAAGCCAGTATGCTGCTTCAGTCAGCTAATAGGAAATGCTGAAGAAAGTAATCACACCTTTCAACAAGAGTTTAGGTGCCTTCTTTCAGGAATCATAGCTTTCTAACAAGCACTTTCTATTAGACAGAAACAGTTCTGGTCTCGGGGGACCTTTGGTTTGATTCAGTACAGGCATTATTACATCTTTCCTTTAAAAAGTTTTTTTATGGGGATGTTTCTCACACATTTTCACTCTGTCTAAAGGATTCATACAATGTTTGATATAACAGCTTTGACAGCAAGAATGTTATATATTGACTAAATAAATGTTGTCTAATGCCATATTTTCCCTCTCCATTAGTTTTAGTAATGTGGAATCTTTTGAAAATAGGCATTTTTTAAACATTAACATTGATGCCTCTGAAAACTGTTGTACATGAACTGATGCTAAAACCCATTTGAATTGTATTTATATAATGTAACGTGATTTCACAGGGTATGTCACAAATCAATCATGCTAATATTAGTAGCTTCTAAGTAGGACTTATTTTGAAGTTCTTTATTTTCAAAGTAGGCTACAGTTCCAAATAGTTTTTCTTCCTTGTTTCTCTCAGCCCTCCATCATGCAGGTTTGACCCCAACTGGTTCTCCTGTTTGGTTCTATGACTGAATTGGAAGCTTTTCTTTATACATGCAAACAAGCAATTGCAAGAGTCAAACCTCCTGCACTGTTCCGAGCTGTGTCTGGTACTCCAATATGCAAGCTACCAGTCCTAAACATCTGTTCTTAAATGGACTATGCCTCAGAAGAAAGCTAGTTCCCTGAGGTGTGGGGAAGCAGAGATTATAGGTGTTGATTTTTGTTCTGGTCTTAATTAACATTTTAATTAATATTCAAGAGGTGAAAGTAAATAGTAAGTTAATTAAATGTTTAAGTGATACTAAATTGGGAACACCAGTAAAGTCAAAGAATGAATACAAAAGGAGTATATATTAACAGGAAGTAACAAAATATAGTTCAGTCTGGATGAATGCAAACTAATACATATAGAAAAAAGTTTAAAAAAATGCAAAATAGTCAGTTGAAAGGAAAAGTTATGGAGGACCCTACTATATGGCTGACGATAGCTAGCAGATTGTATGTAAATCTTGAATGTAGATATATTAATCAATGTTTTTATAACCTGCATACTTGGAGGCATCAGGGTGCACAATAAAGTGGCAATATTTTTTCTGCATCTGGCATTGGTGGGATTGCACAAGTAATAGTGTGTTCTGTTCTACACCAACAACACAACAATTTTAGAAAATTGAAAGGCATTCAGAAAGAACAAAAATTATTGATAGGCTGGAAATGTTTCCTTCTGAGGAAAATCTGACAGTCCTAAATATGTACAGCTCAACAAAATACTAAGCAGAGATTTGGGGTGGGTATTACAAACATGCAAACATCATTAAAAGACACTAAATTGTGGCAGAAGTGACTGTAACCTTAAACAGGGTGTGTCTACATATACTATTAATGCACATGAATAAACTCTGGAGCGTGTTGCTCTGGAGTTTTTTGTTCCTGAGCACACATTCAAATTGTATGCCTGGGAGCAATTAACTCCAGAGCAATCAGCTCTGGAGTTTATTCATGAGCAGCATGTGGAGCCTGGTCAGAGGAGCCTCAGCTGGCAGAAGGTCCTGGGGGTCAGCCTGCCAGCCTAGGGCTGCTTCAACCACATTCAATGTGCTGCAAAGGGGCTGACTGGGGCATGAGGATGCTTCATTGCAGGGTTAGCTGGCAGGCAACCCTTGCACTGAAGCACCCTTGTGCCCCAGCCAGCTGGGTCAGTGTCTAAATATGTGCTCCTGCATGCAAAAAAACTCCACAGCAAGGCAAATAGAAGACCCACCCTGCTGTGGAGTGTATTAGTTTCCTGCGCTATAATAGGGGTGCACATATAGATGCTGAGACATTTACTGTGGAGCTAATTAGTCCGCAATAAATATCTCATGTAGACATGCTCACAGAGTAATGGGAACATGCCCAGAAAAATGTAAGTTGTATATTAGGAGACGTTGTCTTTTGAACTGGAATATTCTTCCAACACTCCGTAGCAGCCTCCTACGTTTTGACTGACATAAAATAAGACTAGACAAAGCATTGGGGAAGATATTTTTTATTAGACATATATCAAAAATACATAAAAGATAACAAAATCTCATACTAACATAAACCAGCACTAGAATTATCATACAAGCAAACTCAAAGGACTCTTAATATTCACTTCACAGAAAGAAAAGGATAACACAGTACCAAATACACTATATATTCAGCAGTAGAGAAACACGTTTGTAACACTTAATTTACATAGCTATCATGTATACAAATGTTTCATTTCATACAAATCAGCAAATATCAAAACAAAGACAATATATCCAAAGAAAAGCCATCTGCAACATCAGCTATCATACATACTACAACGCAACAAAATTTTTTCACATAACCTGCTTACTTATTCTCCCAAACCCCAAGGACAAGTCCCACCTCCTACAAGTTTTCTTTACTTGACATTCCCAAAGCTTACTCGATGCCTAACCTTGGCAAGAACAGTTGACGCCAATCAGTCCCTTTTCACAGCTCCCCATTCCCTTTGTCCCTGCCCTTACCCGCTTTTTCTGTCTTCACTATATAAAATTTCAGCTCATGTAACTCTAACTGCAGGCACTCCACCGTCAAGAAACAAAGCCCCTTCCTAACTAACAAACTTCTAACCTTCCAAATAGCCACTTTAACACAAGTCAACAAAACCCTAACCTTCCATGACCCATCCGTGCCTGCCCTTGCCCATACAACGCATTTTCAAAAGACACCCCATCTCCCTTTCCCGCACTTTTCAAAAAACTAGCTACCCCCTCACACACTTTCTGTGCATAAAATCAATCCCATAAAACATGAAACACTGACTCATCTTTATCACAAATTTCCCTCAGACATTTGGTGACCTAACTAATCCTCACCGATGCAATGTTTCTCTTACTGGTAATATTTTCCACACCGCCCCCACGCTAACACCTCGTTCTCCCCCTTCCAGTCCTTCCCTACCACACCTTTCCACACTTGTTTAACCTGGTCCCATTCCAGTTCTACCACATCTGTAACTACCTCCCTTTCCCTCAGAAATGTAAACACCCCTTTTGAATCCTCCAACCCATCAAGCCCCAATCCCTGTGCTTTAGAAAAAGCCCCAAGTCGTGCACACTGCAGTGACATCCTCCATGCCCACAGCCCTTTCCACCCTCCCCCATATAAACCCAATCTCCTTGATAACCTCCCTGCCCAAAACCTACAAAAATACCCCACTATCCCCAGTCCCACTTCAACCTCCCTGACCACCATCTTCAGAAAATGAACATAAACAAATGTCTCTGTGTTTTGGCAATCCCCATCCCCCCAACCCCTCATCCTTATACAGTTCCCACCCTAGCCACCCTCTCCATTTCCCCCCTCAACCCCCGAAAAAGAAACACAACATCCTCTGCAGTCTTCGTGCCTATAGCCAGGATGGCGGATACACGATTCCTGTAAACAGAATCAGTGGCGATAGAGCATTGGGGAAAATAACACGTGAAACGATCTTGCTGGATGGAACCTGGGGAAGAGTGGCAGCTGCTGGTCAGTGATGTCACAGAGTCTTGAGGAAAACATTCCACGGCAGTTGGAGTTAGAGCAAGAAATGGGGAGTCAGTTGGGGATATGGAGGCGAGAGAGAAGCATGGGGAAAACTATTTCTAGAAGCCCCATGGAAGAGTGAGTAGATCCATCATCCTGTGACCTGTAATTCTGGTCTAGCTGGTATCCAAGAAAACTTCCTCTTGACTGTCCCTCTGCCTGCCACCTGGAAGGTCTAGGTAGTTCCTGTTGCTATTTTTTTCTTATAAGGGGTTAAAGATGAAAGTTTTAAGATATAAATGAGATTATTAATTATTACTTGGCTCAGGAATTGCAACTCAACACATCTTTACTTCCTGAACAGGAATGATTGTTTGAGATGGTTTAGTTTTTATAAATGCTGTAGGTTTCACATTTGTTTTTATTTAGCTAATGTGTAAATTGCATTCTTTCTGATACATGCTACCTAATATTGGCCCAGTATTACAGTATTTCTGCACATCTCTCTCTTTCAGGTGTGCATTCTGTGAATTTGTATCTAGTAACTAATATTTTTGTCTGTATGTAATTTGTTTGATTCTTGGCTTTTGAAATACTATATTTTTTATTAAAAGTGAAAATAAAAATACTTAACTCTCATCAATGGCAAACTTTATAACTAAATTTCAGGGCTTGCTCTTTATTTCTTGTTTGTCATTGATGTCTGCTTCTTTGGAAAGTTGATTATGTGTTCCTTATTAGAATCTTGTTTCCCTTAATTTTCAGATTGACATCTTTCAACAGTTCTCCTGATGCTCCACTTTTTCTTTGTAAGCAGCTCTTTTCAGAAGTACAGTAAAATCTTTGTTATCTGGCATCCCCAGGGTAAGGGGATTGCCAGTTATGTAAAAATTCCAGTTATCTGAAATAGCCTGGCAGGGGTTTTCAGATAATGCAGAGTGGGGGGTGGGCAGAGTGGGGGAGCAGGGGCTGCATGCAGAGCAGCGGCAGCACAGCATGGTGGATGGCAGTGGCAGCTGCCACGTACAAGCTTTCCCCTGCACCCTCCCTCCCCCCTGCCCCCTTGGTCTGCCTAGTCGGCTGGACGTTCCAGTTAATAGAATTTCCAGTTACTTAAATGCCAGATAACAAAGATTTAACTGTACTCCTCTTTCCTTCTTTCACTTTCCAGTATAATCCCACAAGACTCCACTTTTAAGCCACTTTTGCAACTTTTACCCTATAGGCAATCTCATGTGCCTGCACATCTACCATCTTTACGAAAACAGGTCACATATCTACCTCTTGAACTTCTGACCTGTTTCCCTCAACCCATCTTGCCCTTCAGACACTCTGTTTGATATCTCTTTCTGGATACTATTTGATGTTAGCATGGCGAAAAATGAATTCCTGTTATTTCTGCTACAGCTGCTGACAACAGCAGCTATTTGTAGGGTTTTGCACATTAATGTTTAAGGTATTTGTGTTTAACAAGCAAGTTCTTTTGTTTTGAATTTTACATCCATCTAACAGCATGCAAGCCAAAACCTGCTCCTGATATGCAGCAGACAGTTCTGTTTTTGGAGCAGCACTCAGAACCCCTGTACTGATGTGTGCATGGTGAACCTTTTACTTTTCCAAGCAATAGCAATTTATATATCAATAGTGATTGCTCTGCACATGTAATCCTTGATCTTTTTTTGGCTTGGAACCCCCCAAATGGCAAAAAATTCTAATGATATGCCACATTAAGAAATAATGTTAATTTGGTAACAAGTAGCTTTTAAACACTCAGTTATGCATCTGAGAAATAAATATTAAATTAACTTAATTTTAAAAGATAATTTCAAAAGATAATTTTTAGTTTTATAATATTAAAGCTAATTTATTCAATTTTAATAATGCTTTAATTAACACTAATTATAATTAATTATTAATAAGTATAATTGTGATAATGATTAATTATAGATAATTGATCATTATTAGTATTTTGATTAATAATGTTATTACTTTAGATAATTTTAAAAGATAATTTTTAGTTTTATAATATTAAAGCTAATTTATTCAATTTTAAATAATCAGCTTCTTCAATGCAAAAAAGGCATAGCAATGTTACTAAATTACAGTTTTCTTCTATGATCTATTTAAGTAGAATATCAATTTAATTATATATAGCTAATGAGAAATTTGTGGTTTTGGGCAGTACATAAAATTCTCTATTCTTGGTTCACTGTTTGCAATACACATTATCAAATCATTCTGAAATGTAATGTTTCTATGTTTTTGTTTTATTACAGCCATTGCTGAGGATATTTCATACACACATGTAAAAAACTAACAGCCTCACATCCTATACCTGAATATTCATTTAAGGCACACAACTAAAACTGACAGTTTCTGAAATTTTATTTGTATTGAGCAAACAACTGAAAGTTCAGTCAACTTCTGCTCACAGAAAAGCACAATCAGCTACTTCACTGATAGAAGTAATCTCCCAGTCATACTGCTTACTGGACTGATTGATATTAGCCTTAGAAGCAAGGTAGGAGTTCATGAACAGAGATCCTGTTATACTGTCTCAAAATCCAGCAGTCATATATCTTCTCCTTCTCATCCTATGCAGTATCTGAATCTTGGTCTTTCTGTCCATAATATTTCTCAGATTCAACATTTTCTGTCTGTCCACCTAGATAAAATGTTTTTTATCCCACCTCAATTACTCCACCCTTTTCCTCTATGGCCTCATGGCACCTATATCATTTCTCCTGTGCAGCTAGCAAATTTACTTTCCTTGCCAGTTGCTCTGACATCATCTTCTGTTTTTAATAATCTACTGACTCTCCTTCCTTCTACAAACTAAATTCATACTTCTTGTCTTAATCTTCAAGATCTTTACAATGCTACCCCTTCTTTACTTGCTGCTCTTTTATCATACTTCCACTCTCCAAAAATGTGATAGTCCTGAAATTTAAAGGGGCTCTATACAGGTGCTGAGGTCCACCCCCAGGGAATAGATTCAGAAGCCTTATTTCTGTGGGCATGTCTATACATGTATTATTAATGTGCTGTAGTTATGGCGCATTAAGTTTAATACCTGTAATAATAGGCACTAATTCAATGTGCAGTAACTAGTGCTACTACACACTGCACAGTAGTGCCAGTACACACCTTTTTAGTGACACCAATGTGCAGTAGAGTAATTCTACTGCGCATTAGTACATTAGCATGGCTTTTGCCGTGATGGACTAATGCACAGCAGCACACATTTAGCGTCTCGTGTGGATGGGCCCTGTGTGTAGTAAATGTCTACCCATGTGTTTAAAGGTATATATGAAATCATCTTTCTCTTCATACCCTTCACAAATAGCTTGTCTTCGGTTGTAAATTCTTTACAGCAAATTATTATTACAAGCCAAAATCGGTGTTAGGATGGAGTGAAGTTTAAGAATATGTATCAGTAATTCAATCATAAATATTTTACAGGAATGTTGTTGTTAGCTGAATTTCTTGGCTTATGGTTACACTTAAAAGGAATCCAAACATACTAATGTAAGAAATGCATATTTAAGGCCTTCAAACTTAACTCTGCCCTGTTATGACATCATGCAAAAACTATGTGAATCCGATTTAAAGTGTTTAGTGTTTGTGGTCTCAGATTACATTATACTTGTTAGCTTGCAAGCATTTCCTTTTGTAACACTACTACATGGTAGACGTTATGTTCTATTCTCTTGCGTTTCTTGCCTGTTGGCACACTTGTTATGCTTCAGTTCTCCCATTTGCCCAGACTCACATTGGTGTCCAACTCGCACTGGTTCACAGGTCACATTCCCTGCTTTCCAGATGTCTGTGGGCCACATCTACTCTGGCTGCAGTGTATTCTACCCATGGTGCTGCTGAGGCTGCCAGAAGTTTAGATCTTGCCAAGTCTCTGGCAGCCACAGTGAAGGCCCTGTCACTGTGGCCAAAGCCACTGCTGCTGGGTGAAGTGTGTGTGCGAGTGTGTGTGTGTGTGGCCAGCAGGGAAGGGCCAACATAGATTTGCATCCCTTCATCAGTCTCATGCTGCTGCAGGGCAAGCTGAATGTCGACTGTTGCCATTGATGCCACGGTTTACTCCTGTCCTTAAGCGGAGGGAGAAACAATTATTTGAAGGGGGCTAAGTGCATGTGCACATGTGTACACCACCTCCCTACCCAGCAGGTAAGTCTGTGGGGGAAGGGGCAGGAGAAGGGGAAGGGCTGTGGTAGGGGTGGGGCAGATTGAGGGAGGGAATGGGGCACAGGCAGGAGCAGGGGCTGGGGTGAGTGGGGCCCCAGCCAGGCTGGGTGGTGGAACAAGTGGAGGCCTAGGGGGCACGTGCCAACCCCCCCAATATGTGTGTGGGGCAGAGGCAGTTGCTGCTCCATGCTGCACTTTGCTCCCGGCTGCAGCTGTCCTGCATGCCCTGCCCACCTGGTGGTGGGATGCACATGGTGTTGCTCTCAGGGTAGCAGGGCTCAAAGTGCAGTGCACAGCAGCAGCTGCCTCCATCCTGCACACAGATCAGGGGGTCATGTGCCCTTTGGGCCTCCACTTGTCCCACCATCCAGCCCTGCCAAGGCCCCACTCACCCTAGCCCTTGCTCCTGCCTGTGCCCTTCTCCATTCCTCACCACTAGGGCCTCCATCTGCCTCTCCGCCCACGTCAGAGAGGGAGGGAGTGGGGCTGGGGCTGGGGCAAGCCCTGTACAGCCGGGGCAGGATGCGGGACAAAGCCGCAAGCAGCTTGTCTGGGGAGTGCCCAGCACGGGGAGGGGGTGGCGGCTTCTGCCACTGCATGCACCCTGGGAGGGCATAGGGGTTGTGTGCCCCTGGATCTGCATATGGGGTAAGGTTAGGCTTCCACTGTGGGTTGGGGCTGGGGGGGCTGCGCTGGGCTCTTCCTGTAGAGGGGGTTGGGCCGTGCTCTGCTTGGGGTGGGTGGTGGCGGTGCTGGAAGAGGGGGTTGGAGGGGCTACGGCAAATTTTGGGGTGGCTGCAAGCCCCCTGTCAATGCCGCCGCTGCCCGCCTTGAGTGCAGCCTGTCCCAGCCCCATTGGGAAGAGACCGGCACTGCCCCAGCCCCAGATCGCAGCAGCAGCCCACCCCATGCACAGATCTGGGAGCATGTGCCCCCCATGCCCTCTGGAGGTATACGTAGGAGCCAGCCCCCCACACCCACTCCAGACAAACTGTTTGCAGCTCCATCCCATGCCCCGCCCCAGCTGTGCAGCGCCTGCTCCAGCCCAGCCCCAGCCCCACTCCCTCCCTCACTGCTGCATGTATGCCCCTTCCCAACCCCGCTGCAGCCGCGTGGCACCTGCAGCCGGGCTACATTGCAACCCTACTTGCTGCCCTGTGTTTGGGGGGGCTAAGCCCCCGTCTGCCGTAGCCCAGGCCTTCCACCACCTCTCCTCCTGTCATTGAGTGCTGCCAGTTCCTGTGGCCATGCGCAATAAAGCCCAATAAATTTGATAGCAGCTGCACTAACACCTTCTATTTCAGCAATGTAAGGGTGACAAGGGGATGTAAAACCTATGTAAGGTTTTACATAGCAGCTGCACTAACGCCTCCCATTTCAGCTATGTAAGGGTGACAAGGGGATGTAAAACAGGTGAGCATCTGTCCCCACTCCTCCATTCTGGCCCTGGGAGAAAACTGGGCTGGATGTTCCACCATCATGGGCTGTATCCAGTCCTCAGGCTGTATGTTTGGCCTAAACAGTTCTGGCTTCTTGCAGAGGGGCACGCTTAGGCTCAGGTCATGCTTTCCATACATGCTTAAAACAACATGGGGTAGTAAATAGTTTTCCCTAGTTTGAGAGTGATCTGGAGAGTGATCAGGCCACTTCTGTAGAAGTTAATGAGCTCTTGCATCCTACTCTGGACATTATAGTTTAAGAGATCTCAACATCTCTTCATAACAATCTAGATAGCAACTGAGAAACAATATCCTTCTATCCTTCTTAAAGCTGATCATTCCTAGAAGAGCTTCTTTGTATAAGACGATAAAAGAACCACTGACTGCACTTTGTGGAACTGTACTCCAGACTACGGCAGTATGGTAGCACTGGGATGTATTTAGATGAAGAGTCAACCAAACCCTGACTGAAATTCTGATTGCTCCTCTTTCCCTGAGACATGCCAGTAATTTAACCTAATTATAAGAAATTTATACCTGGCCCAGCATTTGGTACAAATAACATCAATTTCAGCTTTGTTTGAAGAAAACAAATTCTAACCCTTGCAATAGTAAAGAATGGCCTGAAAAAAGAACGGAAAGTAATGGAAACAATTACAGCTACCAAAGCTGGCAGAAGGGGTAGTAGCAGCCATTAATAGAGGTCTACTGAGGTTGAGGTGCCTGCTGGTTGATTTTACAGGCAGACCACAGGCTGGGCAGCCATTTTCATGGGTGAAGTGGACACCCCCATGCCTCTGATTGGCCAAGGGGCTCCAGTGGCCCCACCCTTTATCACTGATTGGCAGAGGGCTGTCCATCATACAGCCCCAACCCTCATTGCTGATTGGCTGCGAGAGCTGTCCATCGTGTGGCCCCTGCCTTTCGCGTCATGGTGAGGGGCAAGGCCATATGACAGACAGTCCTTACAGCCAATCAGTGGCAAGGGGTGGGGGGTGGGGTGGCAGCTATCTTGCTGTGCTGGCAGCCTCTCTCCCCACTTCCCCTCCCAACAGGCTGCATGGGGGCCGCAGCAAGCAAAAGGACTGCTGGCTCCCCAGAGGTAACCAACATAGGCCCGTAAGTTTTACCTCGGTCCTGGGGAAGCTCTGAGAAAATTATCCAGGAGCACATCTGCAAGCAACCATCAGGGGAGATTATGCTGAGGGGTAACCAACATGGGTTCATTAGAGGCAGGTCCTGTCAGACCAACCTGGTGGCCTTCTATGACCAGGTCACACAATCCTTGGATGCAGGTGTTGTGGTGGACGTAGTCTTTCTGGACTTTAGAAAGGCCTTCAACACTGTCTCTCACCCCATCCTCATTAAAAAATTAGGCGACTGTGGTGTTGATGCCTACACAATCAGATGGTTCACAAACCGGCTGAAGGGCTGCACCCAGAGAGTGGTGGTAGATGGGTCATTTTCAGCCTGGAGGGATGTGGGCAGTGGGGTCCCCCAGGGTTCGGTCCTCAGGCCTGCACTGTTTAACACCTTCATCAGTGACTTGGACGAGGGGGTGAAAAGATCCTTGTTCAAATTCGCGAATGACACTAAGATGTGTGGAGAAGTGGGCATTCTAGAAGAGAGGGACAGGCTACAACTAGATCTAGACAGGTTACAGAGGTGGGCGGATGAGAATAGGATGGGTTTCAACACGGACAAGTGGAAAGTACTGCACCTGGGGAGGAAGAACCAGCAGCATACCTACAGGCGGGGGAACTCCCTTCTTGACAGCACAGAGGCAGAAAAGGATCTCAGAGTCACTATTGATTCCAAGATGAACATGGGCCGCCAATGTGGGGACGCGGTCAGGAAGGCTAACCACACCTTGTCATGCATCCATAGATGCATCACGAGCAGATCCAAGGAAGTGATCCTTCCCCTCTATGCGACATTGGTCAGGCTGCAGTTGGAGTACTGCATCCAATTCTGGGTGCCGCACTTCAGGAGGGATGTGGACAGCAACGAGAGGGTCCAGAGGAGCGCCTACCGCATGATCAGGGGTCAGCAGGGCAGGTCCTACAAGGAGAGGCTAAGGGACCTGAACCTGTTCAGCCTCCACAAGAGAAGACTGAGAGGGGATCTGGTGGCCGTCTACAAACTGTCCAAGGGGGACCAGCAGGCAATGGGAGAGTCCCTGTTCCCCCGAGCACTACCAGGAGTAACAAGGAATAATGGCCATAAACTGACTGATAGTAGATTCAGGCTAGACATCAGGAGGCACTACTTCACAGTCAGGAAAGCCAGGAGCTGGAACCAACTTCCTCCTTTTAAAGACCCCCAGGGTAGGAGCACTACTTCCAACAGAAGCATTAAGAAGCACTTCTTGGAAGTGGTGCTCCTACCCTGGGGGTCTTTAAAAGGAGGCTAGACATTCACCTAGCCAGGGTCGCTTGACCTCCACATTGTTTCCTGACCATGGCAGGGGATCAGACTTGATGATCTGATTAGGTCCCTTCCAACCCTATTGACTATGAAACTATGAAACGTATTTTCAGTGAGTTTTTTTTTCAGGGAGACTACCAAAAGCGCAAGCCCATGTTTTTTGCAGAGCCTGCCCAAAATCACAGTTTTTGCAAAAATTGCAAAATCACAATTTCAGTAGGCCCCTGACTCAACCATCCCAAATATTTGTCTATACTGCACTGAAAAATGTACAGGGAGAGAGCTTCCATAACATCTCTTGGTAATCTGTTCCCAGTGCCTGCTACCCTCATATTTAGAGAGTTCTTCCCAGGAATATCTAACCTACATCTCCCTTGTTATAATTTAAGCTCATTACTTCTTGTCCTATATGATGTGGATGCAAAGAATCAGTTGCCATTCTCTTTATAATAACTTGTTTCATATTTGGAATGTGTGTTGGTGTTAGTAAACCAGTTTTTTGCTTGGACACAAGGTCAGGTTTTCAGGCTAATTTTCAGGTTGGGTAGCTCACCCGTTAGCAAGCTCGAGGGGCCCTTTCTCCTCTCTCTCCCCGCCTCCCTGCTAAAGCTACAGCCGCTGGTGACAGGTCGGTGTGCTCTTGCAGCCGGCCCCCCGGGCTGCGGCTGCTGGTGCCTTATTCGCACTCAGCTTCAGCGCCGTCGAGCGCGTGGCCGGCGGGGAGGTAGGCGGCTGCCCGGGAGAAGTCCTCGGCGAGTCCGCCCCCGGCGGAGCTGTCCCGGCCGAGGAGCGCGGGGGCCCCACGTGCGCCGGCCCGTGTCCCCGCCGGCAGGGGCCGCCCTCGCGCTCCGCCTGCCCGCGCCGCGCCCCGGAGGGGCCTGGGCCGAGCGGCGGCAGCGGGGACCGGCCGCGGCCGCGATCCCGGCGGGTCCGGGGGCGGAATGAGGAGGGTGAGTAGCGCGTGCCCGGCCCCCGGCCGCGCTGGGTTGGTCCGTGCCCGCGGCGGGGGCAGCGGGAGCGGGGCTGGCGGAGCCTGACGCGGCCACGCAGCGAGCCCGGGGCGCGGGGCCGGGCAGGCGGCGGTGGCAGCGGCTCGGCCTCGGCCTTTCCCTGCTCTCGCCGCTTCGCGCGCAGCGGGCGCCGGAGCACGGGCCGCCCGGAGGCGGCGGCGGATGCCCGCGCTACGCCAGCCCGGTGCTGCCGAGGCCTGGACCCCGCGCAGCGCCCGGACGGCCGCTCCTTTGTGTCTCAGGTGGGTCGGGCGGCGCCGAGCCCTGCCCCTGACCCGCGGCCGGGAGGGGAGCTCGCTGCCGCCGCTACTCGGCCCTGGCGGGACAGGGGCATTGTCCGGGGTCGCGGTGTCCTGGCGGCCGGGCAGACCTGGCAGCGGGGCCCTTCCCCTCTGCTCCCGCCGCTCTCGGCCCGGGCCGCAGCCATTTGCTGGCAGTCGCGGGGCCGGCGCCCGGCGGGAGCAGCAAAGGCGCTGCACGAAGTTGGCTCCAAACAGCGCCGGGAACCGCGGCCGCGGGGGGGAGGAGAGCTGCGAGGAAAGTGGAAGCGGCTCTAGTCCAGCCTGAAATGAAACCTGGGCTGTGGTGAGGGCCTCTAGGCTCTTCTGCGGCCAGCCCTCTGCCCACCCCCAGCTCCCCATGTGGGTGACTCGGCAGGAGCGCTGGGGGTCTCCAACCAGAAGAGACAAACAGCCTGGTCAGAAAAGCCCTGTGGGTGGGAGAGTTTGTAGGTAATGAGAGGTGGGAAAGGCAAGGGTGCTAACAAAAGGAGGGGCTTTTTCACCCGGTGGGGCCTTAGTGCAGGGAACTCATTGCCAGTGGGTGCTGCGGGTGCCAGCAGTTTTGCCAGATCCGAAAAAAGGGTCTGGGCAGATTGCGAAGGAAAGGGGCATCAGTGGGAGTGAGGGGCACAGCCTCTGAATTGGCTTCCTCGACCTTAAGTGCTGGAGGCTGAAAGTGAGGGAGGAACAGTGGAGCAAAAAAACCAGGCCAGTTTCCTCTCCCTTTCAGCATCTCCTCTCTGCCATTGTGACTGCCTTTTGATACGACATTGGGACGGTGAGCCAAAGCCTAGCACATAGAGCCACTAAGGGCATATCACCGATAACTTGGAACAGATAAGAACAAAACAGGAACGGGAGTGAAGGTCATAGGTTCATAACAAGTGCACAGAGGCGAGACACAGAGCAGGCCACACCAGACCGTGTACTCTGGCACTTGAAGGAGTCCAAGGAGCCAGTGGACACTGCTCAGAGATGTGAATGGATAAGGGACAGGAAAGTGGCACCACAATCCCCGGGGGTCCTCCCATCCAAAGCCTCCTTCCCAGTCAGATAGATCACAAGCTTAGCCAGGGCTAGGAGGAGGTTGTCTAGGTGGTCCTGGGACTTGGTGGGGCTGTGGTGAGAAGTGGTAAATGAAAAGGTGTGGGGAGTAGTGCAGCCAGAACCTCAGCAGGAGGTTGTCGAGGAGGTGGTGAAGGGGTTGCAGCCTGGTACACTCCAGGTGGGTGTGTGCTGTGATCTTCCTCTGCTCACAAAAGGGACAGGTGTCAGAGGTGTCCAGAAAGTGTACCAGATACACACTTCTGGCAATGGCTCCATGGATCAAGCTGAATATATGTTTGCACACTGGGGACTCTCATCCTTACCAAGTGTGTTCCACCACTTGGTGTCCAGGCAAGCCTATTTGCCACTTTGGGGATTCATGGACTAAAGCCCCACCACAGGAAACTAGAGGGAGGCTACTGAAAAAGGGGCAACTGATTGCTTGGGACAGATGATTAAAAAACAGCGGCGGGAGTGATGGTCAAAGGTTAGTAAGTAGTGTTCAGATGGGGGACACTGAGCAGAGCACACTGGACAGTACCCGCTGGCCCTCAGATGGGTCCAAGGAGCCAGCAGACACTGCCCAGTGTTACTCGGCTTGGAGACAGGATCAAACAGGGGTCCTCTCAGCCAGAGCTGCCTTTCTGGTAAGATATGCAGCCAGCTTAGTCAGGGCCAGGAAGAAGTTGACCAGGAGGTCCTGGGACTTGGTAGGGCCATGGATTGGGAGCTTGTAAATATCCAGATGAGGGGAATAGTGCAGCCAGCACCTCAGCAAGAAGTTCCGAGGGAAGCACTGCAGGGGCTGCACCCTGGTGCACTCTAAGTGCCTTCTCACAGAAGGGGCAGGTGTCAGGGTTGTCCATGAACCACGCCAGTTACTGAGCATGGTGATGGCTCCGTAGAAGCTACCAGCTGAGGTCCCTGGTGGCTTGTGGGATCAGGGTGGATACAGACTTGTCCACCAGGGACCCTTGTTCTCATCAAGCATGTTCCACTACTTGCCGTTTGGATGGGACATGAGGATGGAGGGTGCGGACCACGAGCATGTACATCTGGCAGCGATGGGTGGTTTGGCAGTGGACTGGCTTGGTATCATCTCTCAGCCTACTAAGATAGGGGGGGAGCATCATGGGGCCTGCTAAGGCAGGGGCCCTATGATGAGCTCGGGGAGGAGGAGAGGGTTGGGTGATACTGGGGGGTGGTGACAGGTCCTTGTGCAGGACCTTGTTGATGTGGGCAAGGGCAGTGTCTGACCCATGTGACACAGACTGTTGGGCAAGATGGTCTGATCCAGTAAGTGGCAATTCTTATGTTATTAGGATTTGAAAACTAAGTGTTGCCTAGTATTTTAGTTGCCTGGACTTCAGCAGGTTTCATTAAAACATTTCTGTTGAAAACTTTTTAATATCATTGTCCTCAGTATAGTACTGCTGCATAACTCATCCTAAACTAGTGACTAGCCTTTCCCATGTGGGAGTGACTTTACACAAAGTAACAAATTAATTTGGAGGGGAGACAAAAACAATAATTTGCAGTCCTGTTGGTCTCTCACGAGGAAGTCAGTTTTTTAAAGTTGCCTTCAAAACAGTTTTACAGGTTTCCCTCGATTTATGTAGTACACGCGTTCCCAGAAAACGGTGCATAAATCAAATGCGCGTAAAGCGAACCCACTTTACAATGTAACAAATAGGGATAGGTTCCCATGTCAGGGTGGGAGGGAGTGAGGCTGGGACTAGGGAAGGGGGGGGGGGGTGCCACTCCCAGGGCTGTCCAAGGCAGCAAAGCAGAGGGAACAGAACAGCACTCATCCCAGCCCCAGCTGCAGCGGCCCCAGGAGTGGCGGCGCCAGCTGCCTGTCCCCACTCACCTCTGTGCTTGGGGTGCGCTGTGCCCTGGTGTAGGCAGCTGGTGTCAGTTGCTCTTGGGGCCACTGCAGCTGGGGTTAGGGTGAGCACTGTGCCCTCTGCTGCCCAGGGCTCTACTTGTCCACACTCACCCCAGCCCATGCTGGAGCAGCCCCAGGAGCAGCTGACACCAACTGCCTGCACCATGGCACAGCCCAGGAGCTGGGGTGAGGCCAGGCGTGGGGGGACAGACTGAGCATGGTGCAGCCCAACGGCTGCAGGCAGCTGGCGCTGGCTGCTCCCAGGGCCGCTGCAACCAGGGCTGGGGTGAGTGGAGCCGTGGCCCTTCCCCTCCCTGCACAAACTTACCTACTTGGGGGGGGCAGTGTTTATGCTGATTGCATAAGAGCAAATTTACCTCACATATAATGAATTGTGGGTATAAATATGCTCATCACACAAGAGTGAACTTGCATATAAAGAACCCTCATAAATCGAAGCAAACCTGTATAGCGCTGTTACATTTATGTTGAAGCCCTATGACCTTTTGTGTTCATTGTGTTCATTTCTGCAAATTTGCATGGTTGGAAGGAAGGTAGTGTTTATTTCTGTTTGGGGTCTGGCCTTTTTTTAGTGGACTAAGAAGTTCTTGTGTATTTTTGGTTTTTTTAAACAAAAAGTGGGTTACATTGCATCGAATTACTGTTGGGGTGTAGGGATTCTCAGTATAAATACATCTCGTTTTGTTCATGTTGACAAGAGTGATAAGTGTTGTTCATGTGATCCTTATTACTCTGGAAGGGAATGCATTGCGTTGGTAATATAGAAAACTCTTAGTTAGCATTTTGATTGTGAAGAGCAACTCCAAAGGGAGTCTGGCTCCTGTTGTAGGCTGGATGATGCTGACAGTCTGAATCTGATTCAGTAAGGTTTTATTCTGCTGGAATACTGTGTATGTCTGTTTTGTGCTGGAATAATTCTTGGTTTATGAAAGAGGGAATTGAAGACTCCATGCCAGCTTAATAGCCCCATTTAAAAATCCTTGAACCTGTTCAGCCTGGAAAGGGTGCATCTCAGAGGAGTAACCAGGGAACCAGGTCTCAGTAATGTATCTTTGAAAAATGTTTGAGTGAAGAACAGAACTTTTATGTTCCATTTCCCTCCATCCCTGTGACTATCCCAATCCATGTTTTAGTATCCACATCAGAAATATCAGAGTTCATAATTTGTGTTTCTCTTTGTCTTCTAACTTCTCTGTATTCTTCACCTCCCCACCCCTGCCAAGCTTTCTAGAGGTTTAAACAGCATAGCTAATCTTCTATTTAAACTTCCAGTGCTATTGGCTTGTGACTGGTTAAAATAACAGAACATGAGTTAGAAAGTATTCTCTGAGTAGTTTAAATTAGTTTTATATAAATGGAGTAGTTCTTAGATTAGCTACAGGAACTGAAAGATAATAGGAAATAAAATTAGCGATTTTGCTTATAGGGAGAATAAGGTGGGTTTTTTTAAGTGAACTAATGTGTAACTTGAGGTGAATAGAAAGATACCCAACATAGTCTTTACACAATCTATGCTGGTGGAGTTTGGCAAGAATAGTAACAATTGAGGACCAAGGCCTAGAACTCCTACTCGGATACTAACAGTAGCAATACCTAAACTCTGTAAGCTCCTTAGTTTTTTACTCTCAAGTTCTGTTCTCTGGGTACCTAAAGTTCCACTTTGCCTACAAGCATCTCAGTCTTGATGGGCCTGAGCAGCTCAGACCTAGGTCTCATTATTCACAAACTAACTATTCCTTTGCTTCCTAGTCCTGGGATGTAATCCTTTTTCTGAGGACTATTTATATATTTTATCCTGTGTAAGGTAGTGAGTAGAATGGGGTGTCCAGCCTCCAAGGGAGGTGGAATTTAAAACATACCCATGTCCTTGATGTTTCCTATTGACTATTCAGTTAGCTCCCACTGTTTGTAGCGGCTTTAGTGTTTTCCATTTGAGGTGGTTAACTGCCCATGCATTATAAATATGCCTTAACTCAAGTTTGTGAATTTCTTTAGAGGGCAAAGATGCTGAAGAGATTGGTTTTACAGTCCCAAGTGTTATGATCCCTTAGTTCCCTTTGCAATTTAGGTATAAGCTATATAGCTTTCCTTGTTCCTTCTCTTTCCTCTTTCCTTATCCTCATTCCTCCTCCTCTTCCTTACTCCACCTTCTCCTTACTTATTTTTCCATTTCTTTTTCCTTATTTTCCTGCCAGAGGGTAGGATTATAATAAATTGCGACAGCAGAGGTTAGAGAGAGAGAATGTTTTCAGTGTTTGAAGGTTATGTCGGTATGGTCTACTGGTGTGATTCTCAACCAGGTGCCGTGACACACCAGGGTGCTTCAAGATCCTTGTAAGGATGCTGTAGTGCCCAGCACCTATGTAAGGAGGTAAGCATGTTGCTTGCTCTTCCTTTGTCTGGTACTGCACACTTTCTTCCAGTATCCTGCAGACCAAATGACACGTGCAGCTGCCCCTGGCCCCCAGCAGCCCCTGTGCTGGCTGCTCTGAGTAGTGCAGTCAGCTGTGAACAGGTGGTTATGGGGCTTCAGAACCATGCTTTTCAGCCTAGCTTGTTCCTCTGCTCCTTGCGTGCTTCCAGGGCCAGGGCTGTGGGGCCAGGTGGCTCCAGTCCCCAGCATGCAGATTCCTGGGGGAGTGGGAAGGGAGTCCCCCTTCTTCCTCCCAGGCTTTGTGTGTTTTGTGCTCCCCTCCCCTTTCCTCTGACCTGTGTGCCATGTGTATAGTCTGGCACCTTGCCTGGTGTCCCCAAGCTTTGTTCAGCATGGGGCTGGAGTTCGGGGTAAGCAGCACTGGGATAACTAGGAGTAGAAATTTCACTGCCAGTTTCCATTTCCCAGTGTGACCTGTATAATGAGTCCTGGTGCCACATGGGGGCCAGGCACTGCTGGGGGAGTGCTTATCACCAGTGTTCTGAAGGAGTGAATATTAAGTTATATTTTATAGATTCATAAATTTTGGGGTCAGAAGGGACCTATTAGATCAGGGGTGGGCAAAATGGCTGATCTGGTTAGCAGCCAGCAGCTGCTGCTCGCAAGACTGGGGCTGTTCTCCATGAGGACCCCAGCTGCAGCTGTGAGAGAAAGCTCAAGGCTGGGGTTGCCAGGGAGACTAGCCTCAGCCATGCTGGCAGGGCACATAGCAGAGCAGGGAAGGGGCTGCTCTGGAGCTGCTGGGAACTTGGGATGGGGGCAGCTTGCTCCAGAGCCACGGTCTGTAGTCTATGTGCTCCAGGCAGGGGTGCACAAACAGGGGATCAGTGGCTTTGCCCTGTCTCCTTGCAGTGGTGACAGCCTGGTCTAGAGCAGGGGCAAAGCCGCATTCCCCTGCCTGCGCGCTCCTGCCTGGAGCATGCAGGCTACAGATTGCAGCTCTGCCCTGGCTCCGGAGCAAGCTGCCCCCATCCCAAGTTCCCAGGGGTTCTGGAGCAGCTCCCTGCCCTGCTCTGCCAGGCAGGCTGCCAGCATGGTTGGGGCTAATCTCCAAGGCAACCCCAGCCTTGAACTTTCCCATGTAGCTGTGGCTGGGGTCTCCATGGAGACCAGCCCCAGCCATGCACAGGGGAGGCTGGGAAATGGAGTCCACTGCGGACCAGATCTGGCCCACGGGCTGGACTTCGCCTATCCCTGTATTAGATCGAGTCCAACCCCCTGCCCTGGGCAGGAATGAGTGCTGGGGTCATATGACCCTAGCCAGTTGTTTGTCCAATCTCATCTTAAGTACCTCCAAGGAAGGGACAGCACCACCTCCGTTGGAAACGTATTCCATATTTTGGCAAACCTCACTGTAAAGAATTTTTTCCTGATGTCCAATCTAAATTTGCTCTCCTTCAGTTTGTGGCCATTGTTTCTAGTTTCCTGCTGTCCCCTGATGAGTTTGTAGATGGCCACAAGATCACTTCTCAGCCTTCTCTTGTGGAGGCTAAAGAGATTCAAGTCCCTCAACTGGTCCTCATAGGGTTTTACCTGTAGGCCTTTAACCAGACGGGTGGCCCTCCTCTGAACCCTTTCTAGATTATCTACATTCCTCCTGAAGTGTGGCACTCAAAACTGGACACAGTACTTCAGCTGTGGCCTGACCAATGCTGCATAGAGGGAAAGTATCACCTCCCTAGACCTGTTTGTGATGTACCTACTTATACAAGAAAGAGTGTGGTTAGCTTTACTTGTTACTTCATCACACTGGCGACTTGTGTTCATTTTGGACTTGACTACAACTCCGAGATCCCTTTCTGCAGTTGTCCTACATAGAATGGTACCTCCCAGGCTATAGGAGTGCTGATGATTCTTCCTCCTTAGGTGCAGCACATGGCACTTATCTTTGTTAAACTGCATCCTATTCTGTTCTGCCCACTTCCCCATCCTGTCCTAATCTACCTGGATTTGCTCCCTACTCTCTAGTTTGTTTACCTCCCCATATAGTTTAGTGTTGTCTGCAAACTTGGACAGAGTGCTTTCTACTCCCTCATTCAAGTCACTAATGAAGATATTGAACAGGACAGAGCCTTGGGGGAGTCTGCTGCCCACATTTCTCCAGGTAGAAACCAACCCATCCACCACCACTTTCTGGGTGCATCCCATAAGCCAATTTTCCACCCGCCGGACTGTGTAATAATCTACATTTTATATTATAATACAGCAATCCAATTAATAACACATCAGTAAATAATGTTTACATTATAATAGTCATACTATATTTGTCTTAGTTTTTTAAATATTACGCCACTACATTTTGAAAACTTATGGAGGGGTGCCTTGAGTCTAAAAAGGTTGAGAATCACTGTAGTGCTTCTTGTCTACTAAATGAATCACCATCTTTGTATTATTTCAGAATCTCTTGCTCCTTTTGTAGCTCCAATTTAGTGTGGCCTATTAAAATTATTATACTATATTATTTACTTTTTGTGTGTGGGTAGGTAAAATATGACTGGTGCTTCCCTTATCTTGATAAGGGCAGATGTGTAGCCCTTGAGTACAGGTTAGTAAGCATTCTTTACTGTTTTGTAAGCCTAGCTGTAATGTAACAAATAGTTTTTGTTAATTTGTTGTATTATATTATTGGTGGCCAAACAGCCATTTGATTACACATTGGTTTTTCTGCAAAATGATGTAGGTTTTATTTAAAATGTCTTGATTTGTATGTTGTTTGATTATGTTCAGCAAATCTAAATATTACACAAATATTTATGTTTGAAAGATCTGTCTCAATCTTCCCCACCCCCCTTTCCTCTCCAAAATATCTGTGATGGGTGTGACTTTTAATCTGGGAATTGCTTTTAAAGGTCAATGGCAGTGAACTGTGGGTGTTATCTTGCAAGTACACATATTGTTTAAAGTTGTAGTTATCTATATTTAAAAAAAAAAAAAAAAAGGATGGATTTAAAGTGATCAGATGGAGAGAGAGAATACCACAACAGTTGAGGGAATGGAAAACTAATCTTAGCATTGTAGGTTAAAAAAAGTCTGTCTTGTTTGATTTAGTAATACAAAAGTTAAAAGAGAGGATTTGGTAATTTTATATAAATATATTCATAGAGTGGATATTGGGGAGAGAAGATCTATTTAATTTAAAGAACAATAGCAACACAAGCTGAAAGCTGGTTGTGAACAAACTTTGACTGGAAATTGGAAGGAAGTTTCTGACTATTAGAGGAGTGAAGTTTTAGGATGGACTTCTGAACAAAGTATATGGGCAGAGCACCTTGAAGAATTACTTAAAAGTGGAACTCAGCAAGTTTATGGAAAAAGATAGCTTGATAAAACAAGAGTGTTCTTTAGTCACTAATATGATATGTTGGTGCGGGTATTTGCTTTCCTTGTGGTGGAATTGAAAAGTAACTCTGAGTGAGAAGTGTCTGCTAATCCCATATTGGATTAAAGGTGGCCAACCTGCTACATGAATGCTACAAGTGGCGTGGACAGCCTTGTGTATGGCATGTGGCAGACCAGGGAGGGGACAGGCAGCACAGTGGCAGATAAGGCAGGGAGCAGAAAGCTGAGCAACAGCTTGGTCTGGGGGCACAGGGCAGGAACAGAAAGCTAAGCTGTAAATTGGGTAAACCAGGAAAGGAATCAGAGTGCTACTTGGGGAGGACACAGGACCAACTTGTGGCATGCTTGTCAAAAAGGTTGGTCTCCGCTGCATTAGGCCTTCTGCTGATGCTTGTAGGAATCGAGAATGTATTTTTCCCCCTGTGAATGTCTTTTTGGTCTCCATGATGCGTATTTTGGGTTTTTTTGTTTTTTTGGCCTTCCTCTGAAGCATTGGATTGGGCTCAGAGTTTTGACTGACATGCTGGTACTTCTGTTGATACTTGGAAAACTTTCTGTGAGCTGGATGGAGGGTCTTGTTCTTTTGCTTAGGATCAAATTTATCATTAGGTTGGGGGCCAGGAATGTTCTTATTCCCACAGGTCAGATTGATAAGGACTTCTGAGGCTCTTGCTTTCTTGTATAACATGGGGCATGGTCCTTTTTCTAGGATCATCTGAACCTATGTAGTCTGACTTCATTATTTCAACCCCTCTCTCAGCAGTGGGAACAGTTTTTTTTTTCATTGCCATGATGCAACAAATTGACTAATGCTATTATAATGAATACCGTCTTCTGGTAAACTTTTCTGCCAATCTCATGGGGGTTTGTTGTAATAAGGTGGTACTATATTATGTGAATAACTTCCCTGCAGTAGCAGGGCGTTATTGGTACTCTTGTCTCCCCTGCTTTTGGCCTTTGGAGTATCAGTAAGATGTTTTTGATTTTGTTTCCATGGTGCGTTTTGTTACTGGTGCACATGAAGTGTTGGAGTAGATAAATTAAGATTATGGTTAAATGGTGCCTGTGAATAGATGGGCTGGATTTGATGGCCAGGGAGACCTTATTTAGTTTTATGCTCAAATGCATCATCCTTTGTGTGAGTAGTCCTATTTCTTACAATCAGGTTATTTCTGTGAGTAACGACTACCTGGTGCAAATGTTCCCAGAGACATGTCCTGTGTCCCTAATTCAGGAAAACGGTTAAGTGTGAAGTACGTGTGAGTTAAGCATGTGCTTAACTGCATCTCTTAAATAAATGCTTGCTTATGTATTTTGCTGAATCGGAGCTTATGCAGACACTCTTTTGCTGGTATTGCCATTTTATTAATAACTTTCTAGTAAAGCTGTTCTTGGGGAAAAATGTGATTATAAAGATATCTCAAAACATGCCATATTGAGAACTGTGGGCACGTGCACACATGCATGTGTGCTTGGAGAAGCTCAAATAGCAGCAGCACAAATTTGTGTTGGAGATTTGTGCTTCAGCACATATGCCTGAACATGCACTTTGGTGTGGGGCAAATTGTGCCACTTGGGGCAAGCTGACCCGGCTCAGCTCCTCCCGGATCTTCAGCCAGGGGGAGCTATATAAAAAGCTTCCCTGGCAAGCAGCTGAGGGCTGCTTGCCCTCAAGATCTTATGAGGCCCAGCCAGTTGGTATCTGGAGGTACTAGCCCCTTGTGCCAGCTGGACTGCTGAAGCAGCCCTAACCTAGAATGGCCTCTGCATCCTCTACCCACTGCAGCAGTGTGGCAGTGGGGGCTGCTGCCTCCTGCAACAGCATCCATTCCCTTGGACTTGCAGCCCCATTGCTGCATGCCTGCCAGACCCAGACAGGGACCACACAGCTGCCTGGGCTGTGGTATGGACACTGTAGCAGAGTCTTCTGCACCTATGGGCCAGCTGCCAGTGGCCCACGCTGCACAGTTGGCTTTTGTGTGACATTGCTGTCATGTCTTCTGGTGCCCCCGCTCTGCTGTCTGGGAAGCTATTGCCTGGAAGATGTGCTCATTGTGTTGGCCCACTTTGAACTGTCAAAGCGTGTCCTCCTAGCCCCAAATGACCAGGAGGTCAGCCACATCATCCTCCTTCCAGCTGGGTTCCCGGTGCTGGCCCTGGGCAGGCTCTTCTGCCTGGGTCCCACCACTTGCCTCACCAGCAGGGATCCAGGTGTTCCCCGTTTAAAAATTGCAAATTCTCTGATAAACCCCAAATTATCTCATTAAAATACCCAAACCACATTCTTTCGTGATTAAAATGAAATGCCACTATATAGAGAGAGATCAGTTGGGCATTGTTTCATTGATATACAGTATTTATAATTTTAAAGCAATTTGGAAGCCTACCAGTGCCTCTATCATCATCATAAAATGAATTCTAAATATACACTTTGGCGTTTGCTTTTGGCTTTTTTTATCATAGAAAAATCAGAGTTGCCCCATCCCTTTTGCTCACCAGGATGTGGGGTGCTGAGCTGCACTGGGATGCCGGTGCCCTGCCCCTGCCCCTCAGTCCTGACCCACAGCTCCTGCCTGCCGCCCACTAACTCCCCCCCAGCAGCAGCTCCATCCCAGCACCAAGACGTGAGTCCAACTACAGCTGTCTCACCCGCTGCTTTGTGGCTATGAGCAGAGCCAGCCCTTACTGTTCTTCTCCCTGTGCCCAGGCCACAGCGATCCCCATGCCATTCCTGGGAAGCCCTCAACTGAGACTCAGGGACTGGGCTGGGCAAGCCCCTTCCCTTCCAGGCTCTAAGCCCAGCTCTGGTGGCGTCTCCTACCCGGAGCGCTCCCCTATTCCCAACCCCCATCTCTCCCTCTGTCTCACACACACCCCTGCTGCCACCTCCACCCCTCCTCCCAGCCTATCACGCCCCCCAAGTGGTTCCTAGGACCAGTTGCTGCCCCAGGCTCGGGCTGCTTGTCCCAGCACTGGTGTGGGCACAGGGCAGAGCTGCAGTGTGGCAGCTGTCCCTGCTGCCATGGCTCCTGCCAGCAGGTCCCATCCTGTTTGGCGGCTGGGCATGCAGGGTGTGAGATGTTGGGGGGGTTTGGGGGGAAGGGGTGTGGGTTTTGTGGGGGGGGCTTGTGTGGGGATTTGGGGGGTGAGAGGATTGTGGGGGGTGTTTCTGGGTGCAGGGGGACTGCGTGGGGGTGGGGGGAGCTGTATGGGAGGGGCGAGTCCCCTGCCTGTCCGTCCATCCATGTGTCGTGTCCCCCCCCTCCCCCCTTGGTATGATGCACAGTCCCCACTGCAGCAGTCAGCAGCGGGCCATGGGGGCACTCATGACCCACTGTAGGCAGAGGCCCCTAGCAGTGTATGGAGCCACCTGCCACCCAGGGGCTCCATGTGGCGCATGATGCTGGCCTGGCCTACGCCACTGGCACGCCTTCAAACAAGACCAGACCAGATCTTGCTGTCATCTGGGGCTCCCAGTATCACAGGCAGGAGCTGTGTGCCATTGGGCCGGGCATGTGCCCCATGAACCATGAGAGGCAGGAGCTGCCCTGGCTTGATGGTGCACGGCTCTTGCCTGCAGTGCTGGGAGCCCTGGGTGACAGCAAGAACTGGCTCAGTCTTGCCTGAGGGTGCGCGTCAGTGGGCCGGGCAGGTGCCATTGCTTCACGGAGCCGCCGGGCATCTCTGCCTGCAGCAGGCTACAAGATCCGTGATGGTTCTCTGCTGCTGCAGGGGGACTTGTTTGCTGTGCAGGCAGGTGGGGGACCCACATATACCTGCTTATTGGAGACACTGCCTGGGTCTGAGCTGCTGCTGCCAGCCTTGCCCTGCTTCTGTTTGCTCCAGTGTGCTGCAGTGTTGGAGCAGCAGGGGCACACAACAGACATAGAGACACTTTGGCCAGGGGCTAGAGCGTCTCTTTGGAGGCCCTGTCTCTGGTTACTTCAGGGTATGCTCTAGGAGCACACCATGCACCGCTTTTTTCCTGTGGGTTTTTTTTTTGATACCGGGATCTCCCAGTATCAACTTACAGTCCACACTGCAAATATGCAGCATGGGGAACATTTTTTCATTCCTAGCGTGCCTCTTGCAACGTCTCAAACTACTTTGAGACGCTGCAACGGGCATGTGCTTGCTCGTCTGAATGTGGCCCATAAGGGTTTTTTGTTTTGAAATAGAAATCAAACATATATGCTCTCGTTTCTAACAAAAACAGAAGTATATACTTTGTAAAGTAAATTTAGTTTACTTAATACTTATAGAATAATTTTCGCCCTGTTAATTCTGTTCCATCCAATACAATACATGGAACATATGGTAGCAAGATGACAGAGCATGCAACAAAAAAACAGAAAGGGAGGAAATAAGTTTATCCACGCCTTGAGGTCACAGAGAAGTCAGGGGAGCACACTGTATTTATTTTAAGCAAACACATAAAACTAGGAAAGCACGTTTCCTAGGAAGAATGCAGATAGACATAGGAAGTAGAACAAAATGTGTTTGACTGCAGTTTGTAAAGAAAACAAAGATTGAAATATAGGGAATAAAAACTTGGAGATGGGGGGAACAAAACCACATCAATCAGTCTCATCATCTGTAGATAGTTCCCACTCATAATCTGTTTTTCCTTTTTTTTCAAGCTTCTTCAAAGTGTCAGGGTAGAGGAGGTATTGGAAAACAAACAGAACAGCTATTTTGTTATCCTTTACCAAGAGCTGTACTAACAACATGATACAGAGCTTTCCTTACCCTTTCAAGTAAAATATATTTACTTGAAATTTTCTTCCTCTGTGGAGGGGAGCAGGAGCAAGACACTGTTGTAAGAGGAGGTGTCACTGCCAAGTTAACCCTTCCCTGGCCTTGCAGCCACTGCAGTTTTATATGGTGAATTAGGATCTAAATCCCTGAAATCAGCAGCAGCTGCAGGATCAGGGAAGGGTCAACTTGGATCCTGGCAGTGACATCTGATACCTCCTCCAAGGTCTTCTCCCTGCTTCCCTTTACTGAGTGGTTGGAGCTCACCTGCCACATACAGCAGCTGCCCATGCTACTTTGTGGCATGTGGGCTGGAGATTGGCCTCTCCCGGTTGTAAATTAAAAACTGATTGAAGATTTGGACAGACGGGGACAAATAATGTTAGGAAGTTTGACTATACCAAATTAGTACTAAAAACAGTGGGATACAAAAGTTGAAACTATGGAACTACTGTAACTGATAACCAAATAAGTGTTGTAAATTGAATCTATAAAAGGCTGAAATATGTAGCAAGGGATATGTCCTTTTTTGTTTTATAAAAATGGTGGAAAATTGTGAAAGTAAAATTGCAGAAGACAGTTAAATAAACAATTTATTGAAGATTTTCACTTCTTTACAGGCAACTCAAAATCTGTTGAGCATGATTTAGTACACTGAATGTGAGAAGTAAGTAGTAAGGCCCAGGTCCTTTGCTGCCACATGTATGCGCATAGCTTTTTTTGCATCTTTGTAAATCTCCCACTGAAATCTGGGGACTTCACGCAGGTGCAGACATCTGCTTCTATCAGTCGGATTGAATGTTTAGGCTGACTGAGTGAAAATCTGGCCTGTTGCTCTGGTAGTGTTGGAGTAATGTAGCTGTGATGGTCCAGGAATTATGTGAGGGACAAGATTGCTGTATGTGATCTCTCTGTCATTGGAAACTGCATGGTTGCGATAGACTTAGTCTTTCAGATGCTTAAACCTGATGAAGAAAGCATTGCATTCAAAAGCTTGTCTAAGTTTCTCCTAATTATGCAGTTGGTCCAATAAAAGATATCACCCACAGCAATCTTTGCCTCTTGCATAAAAGTCTGCTGGTATCTAAACAATGAAAAATTATTGGTATCTCAAGACAGATACCAAAAGGTGGTGGTTTACTATATAGGCTGTTAAATGTTGGTAGAATCCTATGTTTAATGTACAGATGGTTTCATTTTGTATGACATATATATTTTTTATCTTTGAGGAATAACTATAATTTGACATAAATCTAGTAACAAATGCTCTGCATTTTCTTAATAAAACTTGATATTTTTACCAGTAGGTTTGCTTTTGTTGGGGAAAGTAGCCAACAGCTCTTGACTTACTCTTTTCAGTATTCTGGTTCATGAAGTAAGTACAGGGTAATGACATGCAGAGCAGTTGCAGAGCTTTATAACACTAAATTAATTTATGTTAATGAGAACTGCTTTTCACATAATGAGGTCAACACACAAGTCCATGCATGAAATTTAAACAAGTGTTATTTTGTACTCTGTGACTGCTTCCCACGTGCAAGTATGAAGTGCAGGTTAAATTCTGAGGCTATCCATAAGATGAGTTGAGATGTAGGATCTCAGCCAAGGACCTTTTCTGATCTCAATTTTAGACTTCGGACAGAATGAAATTCTTCTTGTAATTGCCTGTCAGCAGCTTCCCCATTAAACTATGCATATTAATTCTTAACCATTTATAGTATAAAAAGCTTGGTGTTCCATTAGCTAGTCTTAATCTTAAAATTTTGCATTTATTGTTTTGTATTTGGCCTGAAGGAGGTACAATCAAATTCTGTTTAAGAAGATATGAATCTATTATTGGGGGCTGGACTTGATGACTTCATGAGGTAGGTTAGGTCCCTTCCAGACCTACTTCCTTATGATCTTGTCTTATTTTAAATGCGGTTGAGGGACTATGTGTTTGGGGGTTTTTTTACCCTTCAATAGTTTTCACTGTAAACTTGCTCTTGCTCTTGAAAGTGATACTGTAGGAGAGTTATAAAGAGTATACTAGTTCACAAATAAAATGCTGTCACTAGAACTTGGCTAGCAGCTCTGATAAATAGGACTACAATTGAAACTTTTTTCTCCTCAAAGCTTTTATGGCTCTCCAGGACTATCAAGAATATGAGTTACTAATTTTAACGAATAAAATAGAGCTGGGGTTACGCAACCAGTTTCTTAGTTTGGAAGATGTTAATTTTTACAGTATGAAATAGATTCTCTATCTAGATATTCTCTTTAAAAACTAAAGTGGCTATTTAAACCCTTTGTGATCATAATATGCAAACTCTTTGTTATAGGTCAGGGGTGGGCAAAACTTGGCCCGCTGGCCGGATGCAACCTGCCAGGCCATTCTACCTGGCCCACAGGGCCCCTAAAAAATTTAGAAAATTAATATTTATCTGTCCCTGGCTACCTGTCATGTGGCCCTTGATGGCTTGCCAAAAGTCAGTAAACGGCCCTCCGCCTGAAATAATTGCCTACCCCTGTTACAGGTTCTCTTATCTCTCTCAAACTTGTCATGCAAGTCTCAATGTAGTGTTCTCATACTAGTAATGGAATAGGAAGCTTGAAATGAGAGGCTTTGCCTTTTAGAAAGCCAGATTGCGTTATTTTCTAGGCTCTGGAATTTTGAAATCTATTTCTGATCGATTTTTTTTTTTAATTCACTGTTTCTAGGCCCTTGTCTTGACTTTTGTAATTGGTGTTGAATGTATTTAAAGTGAACATAATCAACTGCCAAACTGCATTGGCCACTTCACTGTTTATTCAGTGAAGGCACTCAATTTTTGGATTCTGCGAAATTTGGCATTGCCTGTGAAATCAACGGGGCGGGGGGGTAACCTTTCCGCCCCCAAAAGCTGTCTCCTCAGAGGATGCCAGAAGTTCTCAGGGTGTTGTGGTAGCCTGCTGGGGCAGAAAACGGGAAAGGGGGGGCTGCTAACTGGAAGGGCTGCTGGCAAGATGGCTGCCGCCCCTGCCCCTCACTGCTGATTGTCTGTGAGGGCTGCCTGTCATGCAGGCCCACCCTTCTCCACCAATTGGTTATGAGAGGTGGGGCTGCCAGCCCTCACAGACAATTAGTAGTGAGAGGTGGGGCCATGGGGCCCCTTGGCCACCCAGGTGTGGGGTGGGCTGCAGCGCCTTGCCTGCGATATGGCTGCCGGGCCCTGCATGCTCCCCACAAAATTGGCGAGCAGTCGCCACAAATTAGAGAGGTCTCTAGTTATAGTTGAGTGAGGAGTGAAAGCAACGATGGTTTTTAGAAAGATTGCTTTTATTGAACCAGCAGTCCAAGGGAGCTTGTTGATTTAAAAAAAAAAAAAAGTGCCAACAGAAAGAACAAAATGGAGGCAGTGGCGTTCTGGCTGTCAGAGCAGCCAGTCTGCAGGAGTGTGGGGAGGGGGTAGAGAGCAGTGCAGTATGGGATCCCTAGAGGACCTACTTGATCATGGAATGTTTGGTGTCTGCACTCAAGACTGCAGTAGTTCACAGTGCACCCTGTTCAAATTTTACTTAATTTTCCAGGTATGCTTTTGAATTGCTCCAAGTAGCTCCATCCCCCATGGAGGTGGCTTTAAACTGGTTTAACAAGCTTGTTTATTTGATTGTTTCAGGTTTAAACTGCATTTAAACTATTCTAAGTGTCACGTGTATATGTCCCCTTATACCAGGGGTGGACAATTACTTTGGCTGGAGATCCACTTAACAACTTTTGCAGCCCTCCAGCTGTCAAGGGTCACAAGTGTAGCCCCTCTCCTTTAGGTGCCCTGCCCCAATTGCCATCTTGGGACTGGAAGTCCCACCCCCTAACCCCTGCCCTTTGCCACCAGATGTCCCTCTCCTTACCCCTAAAAGTACTCCTTTTGGGAGGAGGGTTTGCCATCTTGGAACTGGAAAAAAAAACAAATCATATACTAAAAATCAAACATCTACTATAACATCTTTTGATTTTATTTTAAAAAATATTTTGTCCTAATTTACATGTATTTGCATATCATATATAGAGGTGATTGCATAACAGCTCAAAATAAAGTTTTGTATATTGTGTGTGGGTGCATGGGTGTCTGGTGCCTCTTGAGTCAGGGGGGACATGTGCCCCACCCGACACCAGTCAGTGACCGGGAGGGTGGGGAGGGTCCCCCAGTGGCCAATCCTGCTGGCTGAGGGGGACTGATTTCACTCGCAGTAAAAGCATCGCCTATGCGTTACCCCTGTGTGGGTGTGGGGTATATTTGTGTGGAGTTTGTGGGGGCCTGGGTGTGGGGTTTGTGGGGCAGGTTGTGAAGGAATGAAGGGGGCCATGGATATGTGTGGGGTAGGTGGATGTGTTGGGCCTATGATGGGGGTGGGATTGTGGGTGGGTCTCTGAGGTGTATGTGGGGTGTAGGGGAGTGGGGGCAGCCCCCACCACGTGCCTCCTTCCCCCTCTCTACCCCTCCCCATGGTTCACAGCCTCTATTGCTGGCAGCAACAGGCAGCAGGTCTTCAGACCACTCAATGCCCACCCAGTGGTGCACAGCTCTGGCTGAGTCCCAGAGGCTGAACATGGTGTGGAGTTGGCCAGTAGCACACGCCTTCGAACCAGACCAGACTGGCTGTATACCAGCACATGGGGCTTGCAGTGCTGTGGATGACAGCCATGTTCCATTGGGCTGGGCAGGCTCTACACTTTCATGTGGGGCTTTCAGCACTCCAGCAGGAAGCTGATAGTGGTGGCACGGAGTGCACCTAGCCTGATGGCACACAATTACCCATGGCTCTCAGTCCATGTGCCATTGCGCTGCGCATGCTCCATGCCTCCACATGTGGCTTCCCCCTGGAGTGCTGAAAAGCCCCAGTGGAGGCATGGAGTCAGCCCAGCCCAGCTCAAAAGTGCACAGCTCCCACCTGCAGTGCTACAAGCCCCATGTGGTGGTACAGAGCCAACCTGGTCTGGTTTGCAGGCGTGCACCAGCGGGCTGGGTCTGCTCTATGCCACCACATGCAGCCCCCAAAACTCAGCCCCACCCACACATGCACACCATTAGGCTGGGCAGGTTCCATGCCTCCACATGCAGCTTCCCGCTGGAGTGATGGGAGTGATGGAAGTCCCATGTGGAGGCATGGAACCAGCCCAGCCCAATTGTGCGCGGCTCCTGCTTGCAGTGCTGCGAGCCCCGCGTGGCTGTATGGAGCCAGCCTGGCCTGGTGTGAAGGTGTGTGCGCCGCTTAGGATCTCTGTCTGCTGCGAGCCAAGAGTGCCTTGAGGGCCTCCTGCCTGCTACTGCTGCTGGCAGCCTCCTGAAAGCCTGCCTCCTGCTGGCTTTCAGAGGGGCAGCCGTGGACTGGTAGCAGTTATTTTTTGGAGGGGCCCCATGGGCCGGATAGAATGGCCTGGCTGGCTGAATTCGGCCTACGGGCCATATTTTGCCCAGGCCTGCCTTAGATACTTTCTGGTTCAGACAGACATGGAGGGGCAGCAGAAGTTTAATTGCTCATCTCTACAACCTACTGAAGTAATTTTGGTTTTCATTTGTAAAAGATGTTTTCGCTGTTTGAGCTGTTAAAAGTATTTCTATAAAAGGAAAGTAATCTTACATGTGTTGAAACAGGTACATTGCCTCCCAGAAATTCAAAGCATATCAGGCAAATAAAAGGCTTTGACAGCATTTTTTCTTGCATTTAAAATACTTCATAATTTAAGCATGAAATAGAGGTAGAATTATTCTTTACTAATATTTTGTAGGTAATGGATTAATAAAAACATGAGGGTGTGTCAGGAAGAAATGAGATGGGATGGAGGGCAGGGGGAGAGATCTGTTATATGCTTACTCAAAGAGATTCCATTACTAAAATCTTTCTATCTGATTTATTTTTAGTGCAAACAATATGCTTTTGATAGCAGTAATGAAGAAATAGAAGACTGGCTATTTCATGTATTAAGATGGATTATTTACAAGTGGAGGTGAGAGCAAAGATCCTTTTGGTAGTAATTTACAGGTGATTTTTAAAAAAAATCTACTCTTCATACAAGTCCTGAAATGGCCAAAGAGAAAGTTGTAAATGAAAGCAGAATTTTGACGTTTAGTGTATCATAGACTTTAATTGACATTCTAGTTACCGCTTGGGATTCCTTGTACAATTTTTCAATTTCAGTGGTTAAATACTATTAGATATTAAAATTCCCTTTAGATTTTGTATATATGGAAAGAACTAGACATAGCACTTGGCTAACGCCCTCTCTTTGTTTTGACCTTTACATTAAGGTTAATTGCACCTTCATTATCAGGTTTGCTGATATATTTACTTAAGTGTTGACTTCAATTGGTCATGAGACATTACTGTTCAATTGACAGATTGGTTGGAGATGAATGTCCAGTCAAAAACCTATTTATAATGCCAGGAGCTGATTAAAAAGGGTACATTGTGGCATAGTTGCACCCCTCTTTGTTGCTAAGAGCTCTGGTCTCGGCTGTCACATGCATGTGCAGTGGGCTCTGTACTGCCCGTCGCCCCTTTTCTGTGGGGATTTTTTATTCGTTAAGATAAATCTTCATAAAAAAGACTCAAAAAGGCTCCTGGAGCCTCTCTGATTACAGCATCCTGCCCACACATGATCCCAGAGCACGTGTAAAGCGCCCCATGCTCTTTAGTTAATGCTCATTAAGACTGGGTAATGTGCATTTTCCTGGTACTTCACAAATTAAGTACTAGATTTAATGAACCTTAACTAAAGTGCATTAATGCACTGTGTAGACACACCTGTGTTGTCCAAAGAAAGCTTTTCTTGCACTTCTGTCTCAAGAAAAAATATTTTTTTCCTCATCTTGCTCTAGTTAAGCCACTACAAAATTATTACTGCTATACAAGCCAAGCGAATGTAGGACGGGGATGCTGATAAGAAGCAGTGTGGACAACCAGCACTGGCTTATCTCTTTGCATCTAAACTTGGGAGTCTGTTCAAAAGGTTATGTGTCCTCCAGATCACTCTGTTCCAGAAGAGACGTCTTGTTTCTTGTTTCAAAAAGTTTATTTTTTCTGTTTCCAGTAACTAAGGTGGTGACAAGTTTGGGCTTCTGAATCCTCATAAAAATGAGTGAAGTACAGGCCATGGTAGAATTCTCCGTGGAGCTCCACAAATTCTACAATGTGGATTTGTTTCAAAGAGGGTAGGTACTGCCTTCTCTCAAAATAAAGGGAAACTGTATTGCAGCGGATGGATGTTATTGGAAAACCTTAATGCTTAACGTTTATTATAGCATTGCTCCATGTTTTAATAATTCTTATAGATTGACTCAAGAATTGTATACTGCTCCTTACCAAAGGTAGCTGGGAAGAGCAGCTACTTCCTAGAAATTAACACAGTCTCAAGTACTTTGGGCATAAAGCTTGAGCTGCCTGGAGAGGGAGAAAATGTTGCTGATTCTGAATAGAGTTTGTTCTTATCCCAGCTCCCACCCTCTAACATTTCAGCTGCTGTAATCTCTCTTGCTTTGATTAATACAACCTTTTCTCTTCAAGTCCATTTAAAACCATGGTGCTGCTGTAGTCATCTTTCTAGTTTATCATTTTGACTCTCACTTCCTTTATGAGCTCGTACACTTTTTCTTTTATTTATCCCTGTGCATTATGCCTAGGCTTGGAAAGATTTGATTTTTATTGATAAACATTGATGATCATTGATTTCACCTGACAGAGATCGAGGGAAAAATATTTCTGTTAGTAATCATTGAAATATATAGAAGGAGGATGAGAAAAAAATCAGGATGAGGTAAGGAAATCTGGGGCAGGGAGCATTGTGTGCACACATACACATCAGCTGCTGCAGGCAGGATGGGGGGACCTGTGCCTGCTCACTGCTTAGAGCTGGGGGCTGTGCTGGTAGCGCTGTGTTTGGAGGGGCAGGGTTGTTGACAGCTGGAAGCCCAGTGCTGCCAGCTGCTCGCTCTGCCCAGGACCCAGCTGAGGATCAGGTGCTAAACTCCTGGCAAGCCTACCCTGGCCCCTGCATGATCGAGACAGGGACCAAACTCCTGGTGAGCCTGGCCCAGCCCCTGCGTGATCAGGCATGCTTTATTGATTTATGGGTATTTACTTTTTATATTTTAACATGTGATTTTTGTAAAGCTTTTAACAGTATACTGTAACAGTCATTACTAAATTTTGTTCCCCACACCTAATTTCATGCAATCCTGAAAATTTAAATTGATAAAAATCAATAAAAATCAAAAGAAGTGCTTTCAAATAATCATTGATTTTAGCTGTCAAAATTATTAAAAAATAAAAACTGAATTCTGCCAAGTCTAATTATGCCTTAGCATGGAGGGCGGTCCAGCTTGTTTATTTTTTTATTAGGATCCCCAGGCCTTCTATCTGTTCCTTTGTGTGGAAGCCCTCTCATTCCTTTTTGACAGAAGGCAGGGAAGTATAGCACCTTGCAGACTAGTTCATTAGATACTGTAACTAGACTTGTAGAAAGCAGTGTTTCTTAATAGAAGGGAACTGAAATACAAAGGATGCGGGGAGGGGAACACTGTGGAGATAGGTATAGGTGGGTTGAATAGGTTAGTAAGTTTGAAAAAGGCAGTTAACTCAGTGAGCAGCATGGGGGTTATACAAGCCAGACCAGGTAATATGATAAGAATCCTGAGTCCCTTAACACAATCCATGCTGTGGATGGTTTTTTATTCTGCAGTTTTGAGTTCAAGTCAGTTTGTGAAGTTTTGGTGTTTCAGAACAGAAGCTCTGAGGTCCATGATAGGATGTCCAAGCAGGTTATCCCAGGGAATGTCCAAGCCTTTTCTGCCACAGGCTTGTGTGTGTGATGTTAGACTGGGGTCCATTTATTCTGTTACAGGGGGTTCAGTTATCCAAAGCAGACAAGAGAGGCACTGTAAGCAGGTGTATATATGACACTGGTAGAGGTGCAGGTGAAGGAACCTTGGATGTTGTTATTAGTGTTGTTTGCTCCAGTGATAACATGGTCTATGACCGAACTTAGCTGGCATCAGGGTCTGTGGGAAAACCAATGGATTGGTAAGAATTGGAGTTACAAAGTCTGTTTCTGGAGTGATGTCATTTGAGGCTAGAGGGCTATCTGTAATCCAAGACAGAGATGTCTCCCAAGGCTACTTTGTGATGGTTGTCACTTTGTGGGGAGAGGGGAGCTGGGAAGGGGGGGAAGAAATTAATGACGTATCTAAGGTGTTCAGGCTAGGAGCTTGGGAAAAATCTGTCCACGGGGGATTCTCAGAGCCCTGAGTTACCCCCTACTGTTCTGCTCCATGCTTGGTAGACCAAGGCACCTTAGGATAGCTCCCTACCCCAGCAAGCTTCAGCTTCACTGCATTTTATAATGTACCCAGCAGCTGCATTAAGGAGATCTGTCAGCTCCATGTGGCCCCTGCTTCTGGGCCGAGAAGAAATTGTAGATCCCTCTTTCTGTAGAAGGTAGCCTGGAATATCACTTGCCCAGAAATCACTCTTTTCACAGGCAATCTGTAAGGAGACAAACAATAGCAGAGATTATTACATAGAAGAAAAGAGTTATGCAAGCAAACCAGACCAGAGTTTTGGAGATGGAACAGCTGGGCAAGCGGTGGCAGCACCTGCATCCCATGCCACCCCACCCTGGTTGGGCAAGCAGTGGCAGTGCCCACATCCTGTGCCACCCCACCCTGGTTGGGTAAGCAGTGGCAGCGCCTGTATCCCGCATGCTGCCCCCTCCCTGGGTTGGGCAAGTGGCGTCAGCGCCTATATCCAGCTGAGCAAGCAGCGGCTGTGCCCACACCATGCGCGCCCCCCCCTCCCACCTCCGCCCCAACTTGTCTATCAGCAGCCCCCTACCCCAGCTGGGCAAACAGCGGGCTATGCCCTGCTACTACTTGCCCAGCTGGGGCAGGGGGGAAAGGGATGCGGGCATGGCAGTGCTGGGAGTAGGGACTATGCCCTGCTGCCGCTTGGCTTGCCCCCTTCTGCCTGGAGTGAGCTGCGCCTGCATTGCGCCCCCCTCCCCTTCCTCCCCAGCTAGACAAGTGGCAGCAGGGCAGAACCCCCATTCCCAGCACTGCCGCACACGCATCCTGCACCCCCCGCCCCCCCTTCCCAAGTCCCGCGCCCCCCAGCTCAGCTGGGCAGCTTTTCCCAGCCCCAATCCCTCACTCGCTGTGGGGGCATTGCTCTGCCCCTCCCCCCCCCAAACCCCTCTGCCCACCACAACAGACGTACAAGCTGGGGGCAGCTGTGTCCACCGTGGTGAGGACTGCTGCCTGTTTAATTTATGGTCGAATCTCCGAAGCGGAGCTGAATCAAATCGGAACAGTGATTCAGATCTCCGAATTGAATCACTGTCCTTCTGAATTGTCCGAATTCGAATGCTTGCCATGTTGCACAGGCCTAGCGATTTCCTCATTACAGATAGTGCCTTGGGACCCAACTCCTCCTGTCTGCAATTGGGAGTGACAAATGTCCTTGTCCTAGAACACAATGGTAAAGGTTGTAGCAGATCCACCCACACCCTTTCCTTGACTAACCCATATCTAAAACCATAAAGATATATACAGACACCATAATTTAATCTATACTGTAAGAAAAGTAACATAAACAGATGCAACATAACCTGGGCTTTCTAGTGGGACCACCCATGCCGTCTCAGTACAGTAAAACACAGGAAAACATTCATGACATTCTTTAAACCCCCAAAACATAACAGGGTTTGTGACAGAGCTATAGGTGACAGCCAGAGGAATTCTGTTGTCCTTGTCACAGGGTTGATATTGTAGCTGGTTGGAGCTGTCTGTCTGGTTCTCTTGATTTCAATGGTTGTGGTTTGCGGTTTGTACTGAAACATAGGCAGTCCTGCTGCAGATTTCTAAGTCTTGACAGACATCTAATAATGCAAAATATTTTCTTTTAAGAAAAGACCGAGTTACATTTGCTTTGAGCGCCGCAACTGGGTCCTAACTTTCTGTATGCTTCTGTTTGACATATCACGTTAGCTTAGTATTGTATTTAATACAGCATGTTGTTCTTGTAGGAGCCGTTATGAAATACCCAGATTCCTTTCCTGAAGAAGGAAGTTTTATTCAGTATAATACATGTAGCTTATTTTTTTTTAACAAAATGTCCAAACTGTTGATTATCTAGTACTGTAGTACAAAGGCCCTTTGTACAATTGCTAGCTGACTAGGCTAAAAATAGGCAGCAGTATTTTTCACGTTTGTTTTAAACAAATTCAGTTAAATCCTGGGAGAATTTGGTCTACAGTTTTGTCTTTAAAGTGCTTGTTTAAGAGTAGCTGGTTTTTAAAAATATTATTGACATACCTTTCCCTAAGCATATTTTATTAAAAGATATTTTCATTAAATTAAAAAAAAAATAATTAGCCTAAAACGGTGTAAGAATATCAGTGAAGGCAATGTAATCTTAGAAAGCATGATGGCAAAAGAAAATATGAGACAGAGAGATGTTATCAAGAAAAGTGGGGAAATAACGTTGTGACACCACTTTCAATATGCCACGTTATTCCAGTCTGGCCTAGAATAGGGCTGTCTAACTTCTAATCCCTGGGCAGCCACATACCCCACAGGCTACACCAGGTGACGCTGGGCGCTATGTGGATGTTCTTTGCAACCCCCAGCTGCACTGCATGCCCCATATGGGCACTCTGTAACAGGATGTGTGGTACCCCCAAGTGACTCTCATCCCATCTTCCCACTTTGGTTGATCAAGGTACGTCCTCACCCTCACACAACATATATTTGGGAGGCTGCCTTCAGAACACTGGGGTGAGCTTTGAGTACTTTGCTCTGTTCTGCTCATTCTTGGGCTGCCTTGGTCTGACCCAATCTTACTGGTCTTTTTGCTGTGGGGGGGAGCCCAGAACTGCTGCAACCAGAGCAGTGGGGCAGCGGAAGCTAGACAGACGCCTGGGGTCTGCAGCTTAACTCCTCATGGGCTGCATGCAGATTGGGCTGCCAGTTGGACAGCTGTAGCCTAGAAGCTGGTTGGGCTTGTATTTCTCTTCACACCATAACTAGAATTGCCATGTCTGTTGTACAGCTGTTAACTGGAAAGGTCGCCAAGCCAGATTCTTCAGAGTTGTGCTCTTGACAGTGGGTATCCAATGCTATAAAGCAGTGGTTCTCAACCTCTTTAGATTCAAGGCACCTCTTGTTTGACTCCAGACACCCCTCTGTAACTTTCATGAATTGCGCACCACCCAGTTTCAAAACCTATTGATTTAGAGTTCTTACCTCCTTGCAGAAGGGCTAGGTAGTGGGAGCGGGGCAGCAGCCAGGCACGTACTAGCTTGAGCCTGAACTTGCCTCCTCACCGCTATTTATCTCCTCACACTTCGTGGCACTCTTTAAAAGAGCTTGTGGCACTCCAGGGTGCCCTGATACCCTGGTTGAGAATCACTGTAGTACTGTGTCTTAGTAGTGAGAACCAGAGATTCATAGCGCCCCCCTACTTCCTTTCCTCCCAAGGAGTGTATAAGTAAGCTAGAATTGGTTTGCCCGGCGGCAACTGGGATATGGCAGCCTGCAGGTCTCCTTGACAGTTTGCCAGCTGCTCTCCTTCCCTCCCCTTTGTTTTGGAGCTGCCATTTTTGTGGCAGACCTGCCATTTTTATCCTGGAACAAATTGCTTTGTTGTGTGGCATGTTTCATACTCTCGTATGCCCTACAACAAATGTAAATGTGTAAGGGGGCTTAAGTGAGCCCCAGTTCTGCATTGACAGCTTCATCTAGTCTCTTCCCTGCTGCATCATGAATTAAAAAACAAACAGAATAAAACAATTTCAAGACTTTGTGCCTTCAGACTCTCCGTTTCTTTTTAAGCAGGGAGTGTTTCTTTTCTTTCCATAGTTTCTAGAGTTCATTGTGACTGAGAAGTTTAAAAAGAAAGGAAAAGCTAGAAATTATTTCCCTGTGGCCTTTGCGGATTGAGTATCTGAATTGTAAAGTGTAAACATGAAGTGTAAAGTTCTCAGGCTAGGGCAGATCTTTCTCCCTGTGTCCAGAGAATTTCTGGGAAATGGCAGCAGCAAATGTTCCAGCTCTTCACTAGCTTTGGCCTACTAACTTTGGCCTACAGCCTACTAACTTTGGCTGACATGTCATCTTAGCTCTGTCTCCCAGCGTAGCAAGTGACAAGGACTTCCTTTGAATCCCCAGCATTAGAAGCTGGTGTCCCCTGGGGGTAGAGTCTGTTTCATGTCCAGAAATGCCTTTTGAATAAGGTAGGAGTCCCTCTAAGTCCCCTCTGTACCCAGAAGAAATAAGCCTGCTAAGTGAGTCTCCTCATTGCCTTCATTGTCTCGTGTCCAAGTGGGAGCATCAACTGAAACGGGTTGGTAATGTATGACTTGGCACTGTATGGCCTATGGAGCCACAGGGATTTGCCTGTGCCTTTGCTGGGACTGTGCTAGGGTAAAGGAGCTGAAAATTGCACTTGTATTGCTCCCCTCTGGCTGGAAGCTGCATTCATATTGCAGCTTGGGAGCAGTGGGCTGGGAAAAGCAGCAGTGGCACAAGCACAGCTCTCAGCTGCATGGCTCTGGTAGAGGCACAGGGAAAATCCCGCTACTGCTGATGCACTGCCAAAGCCACCCAGCTTGCTCCAGCCCACAGCTTTAAGGAGGTTGCACACTCATGGTCTTTGGAGGTGTTTTAAGATGTGCAAAGTGTCATTCGTTTCTCACAAATGGTATAAATCCCAAAACTCCTTGTTGGAGGAGAGTCAGCTTTCAGATTCTAACCCAAATTAAGAAGTGTTTTTTGGGGGTAAACCATTCTTTTTTTTCCCTTCTGTTTATTTTAGCATTATGTTTAAAGAAGCAATAACTATTCTGAATTAGTCTTCAGAGGAAGTACACAGAAATGAGACAGAGGAAAACTAGTCTAATGTAGAAGTGAAACCACTTGCTGACATTACTCCTCTGATTCCATGTTAGATCTTCACATGCCTCTTAAATTTTACCCTATGTCAAAAGACAGCAGCATAATTATACATCCTACAGTGTCTACCATACAGAATCAAGGACACAACCATCTCTACATTCTCGCAGATAAGAGGATGGAATCAGCAGCAAAGGGCAGTTTTGAGCTTTGTTAACTATTTTTTGTCTGCATCAGTATTTTTTGCCAAAGCCATGCTGGCATGGCTGGCTGTCTAGCACAGTACTGCTACCACACAGTAGGCTAATGGTATACACTCCATTGCTGTTAGGTCACTTAATAATTAAGGTTGAACTTTATGAAGATTGTCACTTGTTTTTTCTGTGCCTGCTACCTAACCATGTGTTAGGTACAGCTACCACAAGGTACAACTACATTCTGTGAAAAACTGCTCATGTTTTATATGATTTTTTTTATTCATGCTTAGCAGGAATAGCTCTCCTGATTTGAGTTTGTGTAAGCTTCAGGTTGTTTCCAGATCACTAAAGAGAACCTACTTACATTTAGTGTGTCTCAGTTTCACATTTTTAGGATTGTAGGATTGGAAGGGACTCCCTGAGTCAAGGTCTTGCCCCTTGGTATTGAAAACCAGCCCATCAAGTCCCTTACATAAAAAATCAGTCTTCATCTTAAACCTAGTTAGAATTTGTTTTTCCTCCACTACTGCATTGGAAGTCCCAGAACCTCATGGATTGTTAAAAACTTTGTAGTTTCTGTTTTTCTAATTTCTTAATTTCTGTAATTTATAATTTCACCCATTTGTTTTTGAACTACTGTTATTCTTTGTTTGGAATATTTTTTCTCCTTTATGAGGTACTTATAGGCAGCATTTTTCCCCTTAGCCTTCATTTTGCTAGATTAAAAAGCCAGCTCTTAGTCTGATCACGCTAGCATCCTTCCCTGCATCCGTTTCACTTTGAGCTCATTGTTCTTGACCAAAGGTGACTAGAATTTTAGATGGTATTCCAGATGAAGTTACCAGTGTCTTATACAATGGCATTAATGGTTTTCACTCCCTACTGAAAATACTTTGCCTGTTAAATCCTGGGATCATGTTGGCCGTATTCTCAATCATCATACACTTAACTGGTACAGGTTCCCCCCACCACTTGGAATTTTTCCCATAAGCCTTTTGTTTTGCCAACCACGGTTTTGCCAACCACAGGAACTTTCAGGAACCTAATCCCAGTGGTTGGCGAGGGAAACCTGTACATACAGGTCCTTCTCTTTAGTTACTTACAACTGATGTTCGCCAACCTGTAGCACAAATAATTTTTATTAGTTTCTACATGCAAAATTTTGGTTTTGTACAATTGGATTTCATCCTATTTCTATTACTCCGATTCTCATGGTCATCCATTTCTTTCCATGTGATATCCTCATTTGTGTTGACAGTGCCTCTGACCTTTGTCTCATTAGCAAATGTCATCATATTCTTGTTTCTTTTATCAAATTTAAAAATTAAATTATTGAACAAGATTGAACCTAAGACAGATACTTGAGGAATGCCACTAGTAATCTCCCTTCAGACTGCTATCTTCTTTTTGGCCTGTTTTTTTTACCCACCTTATCCTTTGAACCTTGTTCTTCTTCTGCTAGTCCCCTACCTTTTCCAGCTTCAGTAATGATTTCCCATGTGGCTTTCTGTCTCTGCTTTACCAAAGTCCAGATTAGATCTACTGCATTTACTTTCTGCAGAACATCTGTTGGGTCTCTCTGTAAAGGTATCAGGTTGGTCTGGCATGATCTATCATTGATAAAACCACGTTACATTTTATAATATTTTTATATTTGCCTTCTATCTTGAATTATTCCAAATTTTCTCCAAATTTACTATGAAGCCTTGCATATTTCTGAGGCCTGATTAATAGGCATATCTAGATCACTTACCGTCCCTCCATAAATGGAGCTACTACATTTTTATTCTCCGATCTTCTATTTTCCAGTTTGATAGCTCACTCTAAAGTACTTACTCATAGAATCATAGAAAATTCGGGTTGGAAGGGACCTCAGGAGGTCATCTAGTCCAACCCCCTGTTCAAAGCAGGACCAGCCCCAACTAGATCATCCCAACCAATGCTTTGTCTATCTGGGTCTTAAAAACCTCCAAGGTTGGAGAGTCCATAACCTCTTTGGGTAAGCTATCTTTGGGTAAGGTATATTACTACTTTGCTAATGAGTGAGTTTTTCCTAATATCTAATGTAAACGACCCTTACTGCAACTTGAGACCATTGCTCCTTGTTCTGTCATCTGCCACTACTGAAAACAGTCTAGCTTCATCCTCTTTGGAACCTCCCTTCAGGTGGTTGTTACAGGACCTTTAATATGTACCAGCTCTTTCAGAACTCTGGGGGAGAGATTATCTTTTCCCTTCTCACTTGAATGTATTAAGTTCCTTGAGTTTTGCTTCTAGGTCTGTTGTGGTAATTTCTATCATCCTTCCTATCTTTTCTTTATGGTTGATGTCATTATCTTTATTGAAGGCTAAAGAAGGTATTAATTTAGATTTTGGACCACACCTAGATCATCTTTAATGTCTACCACTGTCTCAATGCATAGTGGCCCCACCCTCCTCTTATTTATCTATTTTATTTTTCAAAATACTATTTAAATATTATTAGTTTAAAATATTAAATATTTTTGTTTTTATTTTAATATCCTTTGGTGAGTCTTGATTTTGAGGCTATTTTTATTTTGACATTTTTTTTACTTCTAACATAGTGCTTCTTTTGGTTTCTTTTTTTGTTTGTTTGTTTGTTTTTAATGTCCATTTATTATATCCATTCTTTATATACTTTCTGTGGGTACATCTATATATGCGATTAGGGGGGCAGCAATAAACTTCAGAGGTTATTGCTCTGTAGTCTATTGCTCCTGGGAAGCTCACAGGCAGTCATCTGCAGGTGTGCCTGGACTGGAGCACATTGAGCTAGGTTGCAGCAGCCCCGGCTGGCAGGGGGCCGGGGTACCAGCCTGCCAGCCAGGGGCTGCTCTGACTAGGCTCGTTGTGCTGCAGAGTGACTTGCCTGGGCATGTGGGTACTTCAGCGCAGGGATAGCTGGCAGGCAGCCCCTGCACTGAAGCACCCTTGTGCCCCAGCCAGCTGGTCGGTATCTACATGTTTGCTGCTGTGCACAAAAAACCCCTCTGCAACAGAGTAGCACTTGTATTTAGTGCAGAGTTTATTAGTTTCATGCACCCTGGCTCAGGGCCAAGGGCTGCTCCAGCCTCTTCCTTGTGGGGAGGCTGGGCCAGGGCTGGGCTCAAGTGGGCAGTGGCAAAACTGGGAGGTGTGGCTATGGGGTGGGCAGTAACCACCCCAAAATTACCCGTAGCCACCTGTGCCCAGCCAAGGCGGTGAATGCGACCCCATGGGCGGCTCATCCGGGGCTGCGCTCGTGGCAGGTGGGGCTGGCAGGCAGTGCTGAGAGGGGTGGTTATGGGTAATTTTGGGGTGGCTATAGCCCACTCTGTAGCCACCCATCCCAGTACTGCTGCCCGCCCCACCCCCTCCCGCCCCTCCCACAGCCTTGGATGACCTTCCCATGGGGTCACATTCACCGCCCTGGCTGGGCAGTGCCTATCCCTGACCCACTTCCTCCCTCACCATGGTGTCCTTGATCTGCTTCCTTCCCCTTTCCCCCACCCCCCCATAAAATTACTAGCAGGAGGCTGCTGTTCACGCTGCTGGGCTGCACTGCTGTAAATTGGCTATTGGATTAGTATCCGCTGATATGGCTGGTTAATAATCGACCCTTGGTTTCAGCCAAGAAAATCTTTATTGGTGCAGCCCTAATCCAGACAGGACCCTGAAGGTCTGTATCAGTGATTCTCAGACAGGGTGCTGGAAGGTCCTATTGAGTGTGTTGTGGGGGTGCCTCAAAACTATTAGCACTGTTTGGTGCAAACACTGAAATGTGATTCACTAGATATAAACCCAGAGATTTCAAATAGGAATCTGTAGTGCCAAAAACATCCTGACCTGTTGAGGTCTTTCTGAGTTCTTCACAACAGAAGATTTGCTCTATTATTTTTCCATAGTCAAAAAGTGGGTGAAAGCCAGCATTTTCAGAGAAGTGCATTGAGTCTAAAAAATTTGAGAACCACAGGTCCGTACTATACTTGCAGCACTGCCTCGAGTCATCTTTCTTCCAGTATTCCCTTAAAGAGATTTTTGACCCATTGTAATCCCTTTTTATTTTGTCACAATCTACAATGGTATAATTGAAAGAAAACACTGTTCTACTATTCTTACTTTCTCTTTCAGTCTTTCTTGAACAGCTGCATATCTTTTAGTACTATTTCACTGTAAAGATTGCAGCCACAGTTCAATTTGAATTTGCTGTAACTTTCTTAATCTGCTATATCCAGCAGAAAGTAGATACCAAAGTGTTTTTTTATAGTTTTACAGATTTGCTGTCTTGTATTCAAGTTTAAATAATTTTATTTTGGCTTCACGTACTTTGGAATAGGAGCAGACAGATGTTAGAGTGGATGTGCTGCTGTATGCTTACAAGCTGAAGTCCCTCTCCCTTTAAAGCAGTGTAATTATTTTGTCTATCTACAGCTAGTTTCAGGATAATAGCTTTTACAAAGATTGAAGATTAATAGAAATGTTCCCAAATTTTAATTTCAGTGAAAAGTTATCCTTTTGAAGATATCATCTTGTCAAGGTTGCCTATTTTGGCCTAGCTAGACATGTTCAATTTTACATGTTCAATGTAAGGTTTTATTAAGATGGAAACAAGTATGGGACAGGTTCTGGGGATTAGGTGCATCTTCCTTCTCTCGCTACCTATTAGAAGTGTGGATTTTCTTTCAGCAGTGCCAAGAGCAGAATGGCAATAGATACTTTCCTCGTACATTTAGGAAGAAGGTTTCTTTGCACCTTTTTACCAGATTCTCAAGTAGGAAGGGTCCTAACAAAGTAGGACCCCAATAACGTTTACAGCAGCTAAAAAGAATAACATTTTCTTTTCAATTTAACCAACTTTATAAGTTTGAAAATTTGGTGTCAGAGGATTGAACAGAACCAGAACTCGATTCCACTATGTAAACTTGTTCCCTGATTTCTTGCCTTAGAAAAGGGTCTTGTTTATACAAGGGGGTAGATATATGCAAGAAAAAACTAAAATTGTAAACTGAAAGGAAAAAAGTAGCAATGTAGTGTAAAAGTGGTCATTTATCTTCCCCATGCAGAGTAACTGGACTGCATTTTCATCTATCTCACTGCAAATTACTTATGAACTAATTCCATTGGTATCTGGTGATTTATTTTAATCTCTCATAGACTATGTGGAGGTAGACTAGTATCTGCCTAGTGTAACTGTGTTTTTATGAAGACTTACTTCTCTAGAGCTTTAAACTTGAAGCCAAACTTTCCTTCACTAAAAGCATTTTGCTAAAATAATGGGATGTTAATTCTGTTCTAACAAAATTAGCAAGCTTTTCAGCTGGAACCAGTGAGAAAAAGCTCCTAGCTGAAACTAGGAGGCAAAAGGCTCTGTTTTTAAGTGTTGGTTTACTAGCCCCCGAAGCTTCAGTTTGAACTGGGGCCCTGTTTTGTGGGCCAGGTGTAAGTGTATAGAAGCACGATACTACTTATTCCAACCCCATTTTCAAAGCAGGGAAACACAAAGTCTACCAGCTCTATAGCTTTTTTATGACTCCCCTCTCTGAGTTCTTATATCTGGGGATGTGCTTCTTTGCTTCAGAATTTTTCCTCCAGTGTTGTGTTTTTACCTTGCTATTATTTTTTCCTTATATTAAAAAAACAAAGAAACAACCCACAATAAAAACAAAATGGAAAAAGTAACTATCACTATTTATCAGAGTAGCATATTGGATACTTCCTGGCTCAGTGCAAATTACTCAGTTTTACTCCAAGATGTTACATGTATTCAGTATTGAGTGAGGTTTTTGTGGTGAAGGCTAAAAGAAAGAAAATCACTCATTTCTTTGAAGATGCTGTAAATACAATGTACTTTACTTAAGGTAACACCTCATTTATTTATGTATCTACTGTTCTGAGTGCTCTAAAGTCATAAGCCAGTTCACTGTCTTGAAATTTGCTTGTGGGTAGTGTAGGTGTTCTGATTTTGGGGATCAGTTCAGGGGCAGCTCCAGCCTCGGGGAGGAGAGGGGAGGGTGGGGCTGAGGTCGGCTAGACAGAAAATTGTGGGGCTGCGCAGACAAAGGCAAAACATGGACCAGGGCCAGGCTGGGGAGCATTGCGCCTCTGCGAGCTGAGGGCGGGAGTGGGGTGGGCTCAGCTGCGCGGTGTGGGTGGCAATGGCCCGGGGGGAGGCCAGGGGCTTGGACAGGAGCAGCACTGGGAGGGGTGGCTATGAAGGAGGGCTAAGGTGAATTTTTGGGAGACTATAGCCCCCCCAAACTGCCTTTAGCACTGTCCCTGGATCAGTTAAGCAACACATTTCTGAGATACAAACTCTTTAAAACATTTCACAAAATTGTTTCTTTTAACTTTGTTTTATACGTACTTTGGATTTAAATTGGCACTGATTTTGGCCATTCAGGCTGATCTTGGCCATGCTGATCTCAGCCATTAAAGAATTATCAACTTACATTTGAGGCCAAGAGGAAGAGAACAAGCCTGAGGGGATGTGGTTCAGTGAGATAGATGCTGCTTGGGATGGGAGGGAGCCTTGGGTTTTAACTTGGGCCTTCCCCCGCAGTGGGGCAAAAACTTATTGCTGTCCATCCATTTTATCTGGTGAATATTAAATATAACGTGCAGAAGGGTAACTACAAGAAGAGAGATGAATAGGGGCCCTTGGAGGGGAAAGGCAAAGGCCAGGGTGGATTAGTTTTAAATCAGATTGATTGAAATCATTATTTAAATCACTGGTCAGGAAGCCTCGATTTTAATCATTGTGTTCTACAAAAAGTGCATTCTTGTTTTATGTAACCATAATACATATTATTCACAACTCAGAGATAGATGTTGTTTTTACTTTTGGAAGGTAAACACTATCAATTTTAAAGCAGTGATTTATTTTGATATTTTTTCAGATTAATTTTACAGCTACAGTAGAAAACTGAATTATGATTTGGCTATTCATTTAGCAAAGCTAATTGAAGCAGATACTTTTGAAGTCATTGGGAGGTAAACTATCTTCAAAGTCACTAGATTAATGATGGATATTTGGGGGATGTTTTTGCCACAGTGTATTAGGAGGACAACAACAACCCTCACCAAAAACAACAGATGTTTAAATTGTTTTATTAAACTAAAACAACAAGCTTATGTATTTTGGATATTTTCTTCAACGACAAGCGTGTAATTATTTTAACAGAAGAAACGTTTGTATTTTTTAATTTTTAACTATTTTAGTTACAAATGTGAAATGTGTTTTTAACAAAAATTAAATAGCTTATTTCAGCCAGATCAGCATGAGAAACTTAAAGTGTACTGGGTTATGTAGCAAACTCAGTCTTCACCTTCCTCTTCCTGTTTATTTATAGACGGAAAAGAAAGGCAAGCTTTCCTGCTTTGTCAGTTCCCAAGCAGTTTTTCAATTTTTAGAATGAATTAGTCCAAAGAAAAAAATATTCTTGCTATACCTGCAGAAGAAGCTATTGCTGTTAAAAACTAGATTATTGTTTCAGTAGTCTCTGGTGGATCCAGGTGCTTAAGTGACTTCCACCAGTTCACTGGTGTGACATTCTTTAAAATTTGATCAGTAAACACATATTTATCGAATGGTTCACCCTTAACTCTGTCATTGTGTATTTCTCTTTTCAAGGTCTCACTCATCACTCAGTTCCTTCTAAATTTCAACAACATCAGCAATAAAACAGTGATTTCCCTGCACTTTGTTGAAGGCTATGCAAATAGGCTTCAGAATAGTCAGCATATGTTCTACATTTCTCTTTAGCCCAATGTTGAGAACTTTGGCTATGACAGTTCCATCTATCTTGTCATGATTTTGTTCACAAATTGTCAGTCAGATTAGGCCAGTTCTCAATATATTGCTCAGAACAGTCCACTACTGAGTTTCATCGTACATTAGTTTGGTTCCTTCCGCTTTCTTCAGAGCAGCTGCTGCAGAGTGGTTGTTACGGAAGTATTTTCCAATTTCAACATTAGCCTTTATTTCTGGAGCACTGAAATCTTTGGCTAAGAGGTGCTTCAAATAAGTGTGTCAGCCGTATGTTATTAGCTTGGGGCTTTCTTCACTTTCTTATTGGTTTCTTCTCATCTTTGTCACAGACAATGCTGCAAATGTATCAAAGCTGCGTACTAGACTTTTGAATTATTTTTCACAGTTTACTGTAGTTTTTACTGCTACTTGTAAGTATTCAGCTGTGTCTTCATTTCCTGATGTATCAATTATTTCTGTAAGGTAGACAAATCTATTCTTCTGTTGTCACACAAGCATGTATTACTGGATCATTGTGGACATTGCTCCACCCGTCAAGACTCAGGTTAACAATTTTCCCCTCAAAAAATCTGATTTAAATTTTAAAAAATCTGGGGGTTTTTTGGGTTTTTTTTTTTAAATAGTTGATTTTTATCCACCCTGGTAACATCTGGCCCACAGTCTGGATCTGGCCCACCAAGTGATTCTATTTGGCTCATGGCTGCCTCTCTGAAAGCTGGCTCCTCCCCACTCTCTTTCCTCCCTTGCGCGGTAGGCTCTGGCTGCAGCAGCAGCTGTGGCTCCAGTGGCTAACCCCCTTCCCAAAAGGTGGTGCCAGGGACAAGAAGCTGGAAGCTCCTGGCCAGGCTTCTGCCCTCTCCTCATGCTGAGGATTCTCTGGCAGGGGAGGGGGTGCAAGGGGAAGGGGAGCTGCAGGTGGGCCGGGCTGGGCTGTGTCAGGCTGGGAGGGGAAGGGAAGTCTGAATGAAGGCACAGTGCCTGCCCCCATCCCCCAAAGGTGCCAAAATGCCCCATGGTGATTCTAGAGGACAGCCCTGGAGGAGGAGGAAGGCTGAAAGAATTTCTCCAGGGTGGCATGTGGCAGCAACAAATGAGGCTCAGTAGGGATTGATGGCTTCCACATCTCCTGGGCTTAGGGCAGTTTGGCCTTCCACCCCAGGTTGCTGCTGCACAGAGATGAGAGGTGCTGCTGCTCCCAGGGGTGATTGTGGGGTGGTGAGGACTGTGGCCTGGGCACCCGAGTGTGGCGGGCTGCAGGCACAGGTTGCCAGGCTCCTTAGTTCCCCCTGGAATGCTGATTGTCTGCTGGTGTTGCAGCATTCGCAGCCTGGGAATGCAACTGTAGGGAGTGTATGAGGGAATGCACACATGGCACAAGATAGATGCATACAGGAAACAAGATGGACACAGGATAAAAAGAATGCACATAGGACACACAGGAAAAACATGGGGGACACAGGATGGACATGCAGAATAAACAGGATGGACACTGGGACGTGGAGTGGACACATAGGACAGATATACACAGGATGGATGTACACACAGGATGGACACAGGAATACACAGGATAGACACATGCAGGATTCATAGATTTCATATACATTAGGGCTGGAAGGGACCTTGTGAGATCATTGGGCCCAGCCCCAATAGATACATACACATACAAGAAAAGCATGGGACAGATGCAGGACGCACAGAATGACAGACACATGCAGAATAAACAGGACAGACATGCACAGGATACACAGAATGGACACTCGCACCCAACCACCCACACACTCCACGCTGGCCATCTGTAAGTTATGTAGTTCATAACAGCTCACTGAAATGCTCAGTACTCTGGTTTGGGGTTTTTTTTACATTTTATAGTAGATGTAGATTTTTAGTATATGATTTGTTTTTATCTATAATTTGTTAAAATGATATCTTCTGAAAGATTTTGTGTGTGCGGCCCTCAACAGCTCACTAAAACTTGTTGGGTGCCCTCCAGTCCAAATAATTGCCCACGCCTGAGGTAGCCTGTTGCTTACTGGTTGGAGCACTTTGCCAGAAAGCAGGAAATACAGATTCATACCTCTCCTGCGTGAGGAGGACCTAGAACAGGGGTGGACAAAATATGACCCATGGGCCAGTGGCCCACGAAGCCCCTAAAAATTTTAGAAAATTAATATTTATCTGTCTCTGGTTCCTGTCAAAAATGACCCAGGGGAAGCCCAGTGGGCATCCGCCCAGCCCCACCCCCCCAGCTGAAAGCCCCAGTGGGGGCTTCTGGGCTGGGACCATGTGGCTGTACTGCACTGGAAACTCACGTAAAGGGTGTGGGGGGGGAGGGGAGGGAAGGTCAGGGGAGGACCCGGGGCAGGGAAGGAGCCCAGGGAAAAGCAGCCTGGGGAAAAGCTGAGCCGGAGGAAGAGGAGCCCCTCCCTGCAATCCATGGGGCGGCCAGCAGTACAGCACAGGTAAGCAATAAGCAGGTAAGCAATAAGGGGCCCTTTGAGAATCAGAGCTGGGGGGCAGCAAAGGCGCCAGTCACAGGGCTCAAGTGCCTATATACTAATGCTAGGAGCATGGGGAGCAAGCAAGATGAACTAGCACTCCTGCTTGCAGAAAACACCTACGACTTAGTAGGTCTAACAGAAACCTGGTGAGATTCTTCCCACGACTGGGCGGTACATATTGAGGGTTATAAACTGTACAGAAAGGACAGGGTGGGGAAGAAAGGGGGAGGGGTTGCGCTCTATGTCAATGAGCAATATACATTGACCCTTATCAAGACGGAATCGGAGGAGGAGAAAGTAGAAGGATTGTGGGTTAGGTTACATGGGGGTCAAGGAGAAAGGGATTTGGTGGTAGGGGTCTGCTACAGACCCCCACACCAAGGGGAAGAGCTAGATTTGGGGCTCCTGAGGCAGCTCTCAGAGACCATAAAAACTAAGGTAGTCATGGGGGACCTAAACTACCCAGACATCTGCTGGGAGATGCAGACTGCAAAGTCCCACCGTTCACGCAGGTTCCTATCCTGTGTACAGGACTTCCACCTGATGCAGGAGGTACATGGTCCCACTAGGGGGAATGCCTTACTGGACCTGGTATTGGCAACGGGGGATGACATGGTAGGGGACCTACAGATCGGTGGTCACCTGGGGGACAGTGATCACCAAATAATAGAATTCATCATAAGACATTGAGTGGGTAAGGTAACTAGTAGGGTGAAAGTGCTAGACTGTAGGAAAGCTGATTTCAATGAACTCAGGCGATTAGTCAAGGATGCACTGCAGAGTAGGAGTTTTGAAGAGATGGGAGCCCAGGAAGGGTGGCTGTGCCTTAAGGAAATGATCCTTCGGGCACAGAGAGAGACAATCCCGATGCAAGGAAAAAGAGGGAAAGGGGCTAGAAAGCTTTCCTGGCTGACCAGAGAAATCCAGAGCAGCCTACGGGCTAAAAGGGGAGCATATAAAAAGTGGAAACAGGGAGAGATTACCAAAGAGGAGTATAGCTCCTCTGCTCGCGCTTGTAGGGAGGCAGTTAGATGGGCCAAAGCTACCATGGAGCTGAGGATGGCATCCCAAGTTAAGGATAACAAGAAATTGTTTTTCACATATATAGGGAGTAAAAGGAAGGCCCAGGGTGGAATAGGACCCCTACTAAATGGGCAGAAGCAATTGGTGACGGACAGGGGGGACGAGGCTGAACTCCTCAATGAGTTCTTTGCCTCAGTGTTCCTAAGTGAGGGGCAAGACAAGTCTCACTGGGATTGTAGAGAGGCAACAGCAGGGTGCCAGGCTACCATGCATAGACCCTGAGATGGTGCAGAGTCACTTGGAGGAACTGGATGCGTTTAAGTCGTCAGGCCTGGATGAGCTCCATCCGAGGGTACTAAAGGCATTGGCTGACGTCATTGCACAGCCACTGGCGGGAATATCTGAACACTCGTGGCGCACGGGCCAGGTCCTGGAGGACTGGAAAAGGGCCAATGTGGTCCCCATTTTCAAGAAGGGGAGGAAGGAGGACCCATGCAACTATAGGTGAGTCAGTCTCACCTCCATCCTTGGCAAAGTCTTTGAAAAAATTATCAAGGCACACATTTGCGAGAGCCCGGCAGGAAAAATTATGCTGAGGGGAAACCAGCACGGGTTCGTAGCAGGTAGATCATGCCTGACTAATCTAGTCTCTTTTTATGACCAGGTTACAAAATGCCTGGACGCAGGAGTAGGGGTTGACATCATATACTTAGACTTCAGGAAAGCCTTCGATATGGTATCACACACCATACTGGTGAACAAGCTAAGAGGCTGTGACTTGGATGACTACACAGTCTGGTGGGTGGCAAATTGGCTAGAGGGTCGCACCCAGAGAGTCGTAGTGGATGGGTCAGTATCGACCTGGAAGGGTATGGGCAGTGGAGTCCCGCAGGGCTCAGTCCTAGGACCGATACTCTTCAACATCTTCATCAGCGACTTGGATGAGGGAGTGAAGTAGACACTGTCCAAGTTTGCGGATGACACAAAAATGTGGGGAGAAGTAGACATGCCGGAGGGCAGGGAACAACTACAAGCAGACATGGACAGATGGGCAGAAAACAACAGAATGCAATTCAACAAGGAGAAATGCAAAGTGCTGCACCTAGGGAGGAAAAATGTCCAGCATACCTACTGCCTAGGAAATGACCTGCTTGGTGGAATGGAAGCAGAAAGGGATCTTGGAGTCCTAGTGGACTCCAAGATGAACATGAATCGTCAGTGTGACGAAGCCATCAGAAAAGCTAATGGCACTTTATCGTGCATCAGCAGATGCATGACGAACAGATCCAAGGAGGTGATACTTCCCCTCTATCGGGCACTGGTCAGACGGCAGTTGGAATACTGCGTTCAATTTTGGGCGCCACACTTCAAGAGGGATGTGGATAACCTGGAGAGGGTCCAGAGAAGGGCCACTCATATGGTTAACGGCTTGCAGGCCAAGCCCTATGAGGAGAGACTAGGGCACCTGGACCTCTTCAGCCTCTGCAAGAGAAGGTTGAGAGGCAACCTTGTGGCTGCCTATAAGTTCATCACAGGGGCACAGAAGGGAATTGGTGAGTATTTATTCACCAAGGCACCCCCGGGGGTTAGAAGAAATAATGGCCACAAGCTAGCAGAGAGCAGATTTAGATTGGACATTAGGAAGAACTTCTTCACAGTTCGAGTGGTCAAGGTCTGGAATGGGCTCCCAAGGGAGGTGGTGCTGTCCCCTACCCTGGGGGTCTTCAAGAGGAGGTTAGATGAGCATCTAGCTGGGGTCATCTAGACCCAGCACTCTTTCCTGCCTATGCAGGGGGTCAGACTCGATGATCTATTGAGGTCCCTTCCGACCCTAGCATCTATGAATCTATGCTGCAGGTGCTCGCAGCCTGTGTGGGGCAGTCCTAAACAGGCACAGGCAGCCCCACGACACAGGCTGTGAGTGGCTGCGGCACGGGGCACCAGCCACGGGGCTGGCAAGGGGCCACTTGTCCCCATGCTCAGCACCAGTTTGTAAGCCGCCCCCACAACCAGCCTGGCCCGGCGCCGGCTCTGGGCTCGCCCATTGGGGCTGTGCCATGGCGGCGGCAGCTGCAGCCCCCCCGCTTGTTACCCCAGGCAATGTTCACTGCTGCTGCCCACCTGGAGGTTGCGTGCTGGACAGCACAGAGGTGGTGGTGACAAACACTGCCCAGAGTAGTAAGTGGGGGGGCCACAGCCCCGACGGGCGAGCCCGGAGCCAGCTTGGGGCCCAGGCTGGCAGCGGGGGTGGGTTACCAGTTGGTGCTGAGCGCAGGAAAAGCAGCCCCTCACCTACCCTGTGACCAGCTGCAGCAGGGAGCACCAGCCATGGGGCGGGGAAGGGGCCGCTATTCCCCCAACCTCAGCACCAGCTCGTTCCCTGCCAGGGAGCAGGGGGTTGGGGCTGCATGCTGTCCCCTGCCTGTACCACGGGGCTCCATAGACCCCTGCGCTCTGCTCTGGGCCCCACTGGTGCTGGCCCTGAGACATTGGTCCCAAGATGGTGACCAGGGGGTGGGGCACCTGTCAAGGGACGGAGCTACCTGTGCGGGCCTTGACACCTTGCCAAAACTGGGTAAAAGGCCCTCTGCCCGAAATAATTGTCTGCCCCTGACCTAGAACCTGTCTCCCCTGGGCTATTGCCTTAACCACTAGGCTGTTGGCTAAACCATGGAAGGGCCCTTCTACTCTGGGAAATACTCACGAGAACTGGATTTTTGTCTAACTAAAGCTTCGGACTCACCCAGCTTTATGCACATGTCTGGGTCATCCTGTTTTGCTGCGGAGGTGCCTAGTACAGCTGCGTTCTGACTGAGCATTGTCAGTGTGTAGGTGTGTGCTTGTGTCTATAGAGTTGAATAGAAAGCTGTGTGCAAAAACAAAATCTGTAAGTACATAGTCCTGTTTGAAGACACAGACTCTTTCTATCTGGTGCTACCCTTATTTGTACTGGGCAGTGGGAGGTAGGGGAAATAGCTAGCATTTACTTTCCATGTCTTAGAGCAGGGGTGCTCAACCTTTGGCCTGTGGGGTCATATGTGGCCCGCAGAGCCATCAGATCTGGCTTGCCGGTATTCCCATGGGTCGAATAATTTGACAGTGGAGGAGTGGTGGCCATTAATATGCCACATTTCCCCCCCTGCCAAATTCCCCAAGCCCCACATGGTCGGTTGGGCCGAGCCAGGCTTAGATCCCTTCTCCCATGGTGCCCTCTGTCCCTGCTCCCTGGCAATGCTTCCTTCCCTCCCCCTTCTCCGGGCTAGGCCTCATTTTCTTTCTTTTCCATGGGCCAGGTCAAGCTCCTTTTTCCTGTGGGGCTGTGTTGGGGCTGGCTTGCCTCCTTTCATGTGGCCAGATGGTGCCTACTGTGCCTGGCTGGGCACTGGATTGGGAACACCAGCTAGACCAGGTCTGCAGAGGGACTGGGAGCTGGCAATCCAGTCTACCAGGCAAAATGTTAGAGCACCACTGTCGTTGGGTGATGGTTGGAGGGGAGATACCTCTCATACAGGCGGAAGTGTAACATCAGCGAACTCTAACCCCTTTGGATAACTGGGATCCCTACATGTGTGAGTTGTAATATAGAGGTCCCTGACTCTGGCATTGGGGGCTTGTCTCTCTGCTTCCGGTATATGCCATACACTGACAGAGTAAGGGAAGTGAGCTGCCCATGTCCTGTGTCAGTACCAAACCTCAGCTTCCTTATTTTCACTTCAGGTTCACCCTTCCCCCCAGTGCTGCTGGTTCTAGAGGGAAATGGGAAGCCAGAGAAATGCAGAAGTGAGGAAGAAAGGAGTTAGAGCTATGCAATGGAGATTGGGTTTGATTTGTAGCACAGTATGCAGTACTGAGATCATAGCTGGGAGCATGCACTAAGCATGCAGTCCTGAGACCAGAATGAGAAGCTGAGAACTGGCACGGTCAAAGTGTGGCACAAGCCTGAAATACGTGTAAAACGTCTCATGAAACTAATGGAGCAGCTCGTGTCCCTCAGATCTGTTTTGTTAACTTATATTTGTCTTGATGGGGTGTACTGTTTCTCAATTAAATATTTTCAGCTGATGAATGGATACTTGGCACTGTAACCTGTGATGCAAGCTGTATTCAGCCTGTGGAGATGGATCATCTGGCTCGTGGGGCTTCTCATGTACTGGCTGACTCAACTCCACTGGCTGGATTTGTCCTGTAGGGCATGTCAGTGCAGCTGCCAGAGTTCTGGAACCCAAGGATTAATGATGCCATGGCTTGTCCCACCTCACCCTCCACCCCCTTACCCACTGCTTGATTCAGAGTTTTTAGACTAAGATTGGCAGCAGAGTTAGTGGGGACCATGGCAACCAGATTAACCTCCTGGTTCTGGAGCAGCATTGATATAGTGTCCCTAGCAGCTTTAGGGATTAATAATGCCCCCACAGTTTGTGGGTCATTCAGCCTGGATCCAGCCTGGAGGGTCTAATGAATATGACACCCATTCTGTAGATAAATGTTAAGAGCCTGTTTCTCTTTCAGTAACCCCAGACTTGAGGTGTAGACTTTTTTTATTCTATCCCGCTCCTCTGAGTTTTTCACGGCATGGATCAGGCAGGAAGTAGAAGAGCAGGGTTGTGTGTGGATACATTTGCAGAGGTGGATTAGCAAAACTAATGGACTGCAGGAACTTGGTTGACAGTTAATTTAGCATATCATAGATATTAGAAGAAAGGCTCCTAACTAAGGCATCTCAGTCTAGATTTTTTTTTGCTGTTTTGATACGGTTTTTTGTTTGTCATTCTTTCTTTAATTGGTGATGCTGATAAATGATGAATTGTTCAGATTTTAGCAGATTTTAGGTAATAATGTAGACCTTTAGCCTTGTGTTCCTTCATAGAACATCATAATTTTCTTTGTGTGATTCTATATTTGAGTTTTGTTGAACAATTAAGTTTTAAAAATACAAACTTGAAATGGCTCTAATAACTAAGTGTAGATATGTGTTAATTGCAACATATCAAATAGCAAAAGGGGAAAAAACCCTCTGCAATAAAGTCCGGACAATAATTTAGTGTTGTTCATGATGATTGTATTTGTGATCAGTGTCTGTAGATAAGTGCCTTTATGTGGAGAGATTCTTGCAAAGGTGCATCAAGAAATTGCTCGTTTGTGTTTTACTTTTCTTTTTTTAAGTGCTTTATCAAAATTGCTTAGTAAATGCAGAATATGTATAATGTACCTGAACACTTCCTGCAACAAGACTTCTGGCCAGAATCTAATATAGCATGCTTTTTAATGTATAACATATGTGTGATCAGTTTTATGGGTAAGCTTTTCAGTATTACTGAATCATTTTGAAGGCTAAGACCGACTGAAAACTTGAGGGACTTGAGCTCTTAGATGACTTAGATGTGGTTTTAAAATTGAGCCCAGTAGCCCTTAACTTTTATGGTTTTGGGTCATAGATTTAGTATACTTCTATGATAAATAGCTTTTATTTTTATTTGTACAGCAATGAACATGTTTTTGTAGCTATTTAAAAATAGATTTTCAGATCAAGTATTTTGAAGAACAGTGAATATTTATGAATTTCACTGTGATTAAGTGGTCTTTTTATAAAAATTGGCAGCTTTCCTTTAGTAGACATGGCAATACTAATTGCTCTATAGCTTTATTTTTTCTATGCTGTACAACCTCCCAAGACAGCCAGCTTAGTTTAGCACTGGAAAGAATCCCTGGAGTAGGAGGAATCTTGTGTATGATTCTGACTTGGCTGAAGAATAGCAGAGAATAGTTGTACAGACTGCACCAGCATGCAGCACTAACAGCCTCTGTGAACTTTGCTACATGAGGTAGTTTGGTAGAGGGAAACTGGAGGATCAGGGTAGCAGTGCTAAAAGAGTCCTATTACATCTGAGCAGCATGGCGTGCAGGGAACGTCCATCTGTTGCAAGATCACTACAAATTCTGCTTCTTCCTGCAGAACAGAAAGCACTAGTCTTGTTGCCAGAAGACCTGATGCTCCTATGGAAGAAGGGTCAAGATTTACTGTTTTACAAGGAAAATAAAAACAAATTATTCCTGAATTTGATTCCTAATGCATTGAGGATAATTAGTGACTCTTTTTTATGATTAAACACCTAGGTAATGGTACAAATATGCTACAACTTTCAAAAGCAAACTTCGCAGAGATGCTTCATAATTTTGCAGACCACCTGGCTTCCACTGCTGCAGCCCAGCAGTACAGAGTAACCTGAACATGGAAGTAAAATGGGGCTGACTGAACTAGCAAATGTATTGAATTTTCAGTAGTGTACAGTTCTGTGCAGAAGTTTCAGTTCTGATGCAGAGCAGAAATTCTTCCTGCAATATTCCACAGCACTCTTTTCTTAGCATAAGCTAATCTTCACAGAAAGTAATCTTTTACATTTTGACTAAAGCTTTTGGGCTTTTTGGTCTAAATTTGTAAGTGTAGTCTTCATCTTAAGAGTTGAAAATCTGTCCTGGTCCAAGGTGCAGCATTTGCAATACTATATTCTGGGGGGGGGGAGTTGTTGCAATATTAAATGCTGGCATGGTTTCAGTTCAGTGAGAGCCAACCTTCTGGCAGATGTGCTACGAATTAGTTCCAAGCTGTTCCCGAGTGCCATTGTGATTCTCTTCCCCTGCCCAATCTGCTGCTCTGCTTTCTGCTTCCTGCCTTATCTGCCACTGTGCTGCCTGTCCCCTCCCCACATGGCTGCTGCTGCTGCGTACCACATACAGAGCCTGCCTGTGCCAGTGCTGGCAAGTTGGCCAATCCTGGTTTAGTTTGTTACACATTTTTAAAATCTGACACCTTCCAAACTAAAAATCCCTAAGGTAAAGATGGGGGCTCCATGGAATCTATGTTTTAACACAAGAATGTGCATCAGAATCTCCAGATTTATTAAAAAGCAAAATGAAACTGTCTTCTGTACTGTGCATTTAATATGCAAAACATAAAAAGTGTTAAATTTAGCATTATTCCACTTGAATCAGCAGAAAAATTATGACCGAGTGATATGGTGTATCCCATTTATCTCGCTGGATTTGTTGATTCTGAAACCCAAAGATGAGTGCCTTGTTTTCCAGCTATCTCTTCTAAGATTCATAGCAGTGAAATAATATTACTAGTAATCTGTTTATTTTACACCAAAATACTAAAGCGCCTAGGAATTTTAATATCTAAATAATAAAGGGTCTTCAGATACCAGTAACTGGAGAAGGCTAGGTAGTGTGGCAGTAGGGGGAGAGTTAGGGTAGCTGGACTCTCTGTCATTTATCTCTAGTATCATCCAGTTACCTCACTTAACAAATATGGAATATGAAGACCCTGAGCATGGTGGGGATGAGGAGAACATGCAGGCAATTCTGACTGCCGTTGTGCCATGGCTGCCACCAGCTGATGCTAGCAGTGGCATCCACTGGGGACAGTCTCTGCTGCAGTTGTCTACAGCTTATGCCCATGTGGCAGCCCCCTATTGCTCCCTGGATGAAGTGTGTGCCTTTGAAGCAATTTTGTAGTGCCATAGCCAGGGGGCTGGAACATTTCTATTCTATGCTCCTGTAGCATGATATGTTTGTAGCACTACAAAGTGCTGCGGCACTTTTTGTAGTGTTACAGATGAATGTCTTTCCAGAGTCTAGTCCATTTGGTGCTTTGGTAAATATTACCCATAGCAGTTTTTAATGTTTGTAAATACTGTTACAGAAAAGCTTTTTTGGTGCAGAATCAAGATTTATCTCACATCCTTCTGAAACACTGAATTCAGCAAAACTCAAATCCCTGGAAAATGGGAAAAGAGTTAAGGTATGCATCCACGTAACTTTATTTCTAGTTGCTACTGCCAAGGGAAAGAATCAATCTGTAAGCACTTCAGTTGCATTCACAGCATTATGCTTAGAGGTATTGCCTGGTAGAGGGATTATCTTCATCTGTGATATAGCTGGCCTGAACTGCCTTATACCCTCATGTATTTGCCTCTCCCTTGTCCACATGGGCGTACAGTAAAAGGAAAGAAGTGTACAGGTATCTTGAGATCTAGTATGCTTCTTTTCAGCACTTCATTTGATAGGTTTTGTTAATGGAGTACAGTGGTCTTCTTACCATGAAACTTGTCAGCTGGTAGGTAGAAGGATGTGTAGTTGAAATGTATGATGTAACAAAATAAGTGAAAGTATAGTACAAGGCGGTTTCATGCGTATTAGAGGGAAGAGGTTGCAAAATGTAGCTGAGATGTCCTTCAGTAGGCTAAGTGTTGGACTGTAGGGTGGGTGTAGATCATTCCTTTTCATTACAGTCCAGAGACTGTGTGTATAGGTATATTGCTGTAAGAATACAGTTAAGGTTGCATGTTGTATACCTTTCCTCTTACACTTCTGAAAATCAGGAACTGAGTTGTGCTGAACTAGTTGTTCAGAAAGGGCGCATGAGACCACTGTCAATCTTAAACGTGCATCAGGTTTTTGTCTTTGGGATTTGTAGTTTACAAAGAAATGTTAGTTGCAGATGTTAGGATCTCATGCTAGTGTTGCTAGGTAGGGATTAAGGAAATGCTTGATTTCTGTGTGCTTGTGTCTCCTCCTTTGCTCTTTGTTATTGTGAGAGATTATGGTTATGCTTTGAACTGTCTGAAAAGGTAGTTGCTGCCAGGGGTAGTGGGCAATTGGATGTTCTGTGTTCCGAAATCTTGACTGTTTTATTATAGGTTTACTCCAAGTAAGTAAATGATAGAAGACTGGCATGTCTTTCCTATCATCCTTTGCAAGATAAACACACTGCCACCATTTTATCCTCCCCTCCCACTCCTGTTAAGCCAGAAGTGTCAAACATGTGTCCCACAGTCTGGATGCAACCTGCAGAGGTGCGTCAGATGGCCTACTGTCTTCTCTTGGGGCTGGAATGAAGACATCTGGGCAGGAATTTACTACTTACAGGGGCTTGTCTTCCCTAATCACTCTCACACTGCTGTGTAGGGAGGTGTTGCCAAATTTACTGTTCTGCTTTGTCAATCTGAATCAATCTTTAAGTACTTCAGTGAGTACACTGTGGGGGTGAGTGGCACCAGGAATTGGTGGCACTTAGAGACAGGGGTGAGTGTCGGCAGCTGCAACAGGAGCTGGACTGACACCTTGCTCTGCAGCAGTAAGAGGCAGATAGGGGATGCAAATCTATGTTGACTCCCTGGCTGTTGCCTGGCTGATACCTCCCCCTGCAGCATGGGGGTTTCAGCAATGTGATGTTCTCAGCTGAATTAAACACCCGATGGTGCATTGGAAAGCAGTAGTTCTTAAAGATGCTCTGTTTATCTCTGTGGGTGTTCTTACTTTCATACAAAGAACTTGTGATTATGCATAAAATATATTCATTCTCATCTCCTTGCCTGTGTCTCAAGACAGTGTGCATGTGATGTATACTTGCATCATGACTGTTCATAGCTCCTTTCACAGAGGGGGAAATATCCCCATCCCAATTCTGGCTGCAACATAGAGCAAGGAAAGGGACCTTGGAAAAAAATCTATAGGAACAGGGATCTTGAGTTAGCGGCTTATTTATAGGCGAGGAAACAGGGAGCAGGGCCAGACAGACGTGCCCAGGTCTTATACGATGCCATCAGAAAAGTTCAAGACACTCTTGGAAGGGTAGCTTTGACAGACCCTAGTACATGGGGAGCAGGAGAAATGTAGCTGCTGACAGCTACAGAGGGACAAGGGGTCCCCAGATACAATACCCAAGTAGGGAGAGGGTCTTGACTATCCTCAATAGGGAAAGTCTCCATAGAAGAATGAGAGCTGATGGTCTTTTCCATTCACTTTATCATCCAAACCCCTCTCCCTCAATTTAAAATCCATCCCCCCCACCATCTCAGCCCTTCTCACAGGCAATCTCAAGTGTAATTTATTTTCCTTTTGCAAATACATGAGTGCCTGCTGTACTCAGATTACTGTTTTCCCAAAATAAGTCCCCTCTCCCCCCCCCCCAGAAGGTTGCGGCAGATTGCTTTCTTTTTCTCTAGATACCTGCCAAGACAGATTCAAACTGACATTGGCAGGTTGTACATGGGCTTCAGTGGCTGTTGCGTGTCTATTTGAACTCTGCAGCTGGGGTGGGGAGCGGAGGGGAGGGGAAAGTAGTAGGTTAAAAAGATGTCGTCTGCCCTGTCGGTAGCCTGGCACCTCTAGAGTTTAACTGTTGTGAATACAATTTCTTTAGTTTTGCTCCTCCAAAAGGATGGCATATACCATGTACTTGATGGGAGAAATGTTGAACAACTGAGGCCAATTTGGGCACAAATGTGATTTGATCTCCTAGTCCTCTCTGCCTTGTGGCCCATTGGTGTTCAGTTGGTTTTAGGGCACTCCAACTAAGAGTGTGGATTTTAGAACACATGGATATAGATTATGAATTTAACTAAAAGAAATGCTGTCAGGAAACTAGTAACTCGCTTCTAAAATATAGCTGCTTCTAATCAGTCCTTCAGATTTGTTCTTGAATCCTAATGAAATAAACCATTGGATAGCTCTGCTTTTAATACTTTTTTTCAAACTTGTAGAAACTAACTGGTTTAAAATTCTGTGTTTGTAGCTGGTGCGTGTTGGAAAAGTAAGGAAGTATAATAAGTACTTTTTTAGAATCATGCATCTGAATCCATGTGTTTATTTCATAATTGTATCATACTTAGAACAACGTCTCAAGGTTAAATTATTGTGCAACTTGATAGTGGTATTTGTTGTCCCAGTTAGTTAAAGAGGAGCAATTTATTGTTCTTTGAGTGCTGTGGAAAATGACTGAGAGAAAGAAGGATGGTGACAAGAGAAATGAATGTGAGTAGAGAATGAGAAACCCTGATATTAATCTTTAGCTAATCCATCTTTACATAAAATTTATGATAATTATGTTAGGAAGGAGCAGAGCTGCAGTTATCTTCAGTCTGTTTATTATTTTATCTTCAGTCTGTTTAATATTAACTTCCAGTTAAGTGCCAAATATATTTGCTACCAAAATGGATATTGACACTCATTTAAAATCTCACTATTACGAGTGAATTCCAATGCCTGTACACCCACTTATGTACAGATGAGAGGAAATAAAACAGTACTACACAGCTGTAAAGCTTTCAAAATCTGAAAGATTATTGGCAGTAAAAGACACAGTGAGTTGAAAGACTTATCTTCTGTTCTTCCATCTGTTGCGTTTGGAAAACATTGTATAAAACGAAGGTGTGTGACCAACTATGAGTGTTTGTTTGCAAAGATAGAACTCTAAACTAGTTTTCAAAGACACTGAAAATGTCCTGTCATCCCCCTCATCCCATCTCCTCTCAACATAGAACACAAATCAGTCCACCCAAGGCAGCCAAAAGCTGAACACTGGTGATAGTTACCAATATTGAATTGAAACGTGATGACAAGCTGCACAGTCAGTGTTTCAAATAAAAATAAATGAAAATTAAGTCAAACAAATACAGCTATAAAGAACTTTGGAATATAGGAACTCTTAACACTTAAGATTGTCCTTCAGGGAACTGCTGCAATTCGAAGATGTAGATTAATTTAATACGTTTTTTCAGTCTTGTATATAGTAGCATATACATCTACTTGGATGTTTAAAAATCAGAAAGATGCTTTGCATTTTTACTTCTTGCTTTTGAAACTTAAAGCCCCCAAAAGATAGTCCCAAATTAACCTTACTTGCATATTCTCTGGGCCACAGGAATCCTGGGTGTTTCCTAACAGTAAGCAGGAACAAAAAAAGGCTTTGGCATCCCATGGAGAAATCATAAGTTTTGCTTAACTTCCATTTCACTTCTGTCTTTCAGTTATTTCCAGCAACTGTGCCTGATGTTGTTATACTAATGTTCCAAACTACTCCCACCAAACCTTTAATCTAAAATATTTTATGTGTATATTTTTTAGTTGTCACAAATGGGTCTTGCATAATGTCTCATGCTGCTATACTTTTCTTAGGTTTTTTTGTCTTGCAACCTAGACACATTTGTTTTTATAATAAGTTGAAAATGTATCCTATTTCATTTAAGCTTTCTCCTTTATTTACCACTATTCATATAAATTTTGCTATCTACTGAGAAATACTTCAGGCTTTCACAGGAGCGGTAGATAACATATTTAAGATCACCTCTTATTTGGCTTAATTTTTCTCTGATTGTTAAAGGCCCAAATTAAAATCTTGTTTACCCCCCCAAAAAAATTTAAAAAACAACGAATTGGGCCAGATTTAGATCTCATATTGGTTTCAATTGGAAGCAATTTCACTACAGTGTACAAAACAACCACATTTGCAAAAGTTCACTTTTAACAGTAGTAACTGAGTTCATGGTAGGGACTTCAGCCAACACAGCTGGGTTGCCAGGAGTGTGAAGAGGCGTGATTTGTGATAGATATACCTGCATCTGAAGAAGACTAGTGTAGATATAGCAGATTTTTGGGAGTGTTTCTGCAAATTCTCCCTGTCCTCTCTACTCTGTAAATTTTACCAATTCCCCAGATGAGGTATTTAATGCCAGTGGTATGATTCTGGAATTGTAGAGACCCGAGGCATTGAGATAATTAAAAAAAGTCTAAGCTTTGATATTTTGGGTGCAAACCTTCAGCTTGATTAATGGAAAGATTCTGGAATCATGACTTTTCCTTCTACTTTCACAAGAGAGGTGAACATACCTTATGCTTCTAAAGAGCTTTGAACACTTCTTTGGTGATAGAACTAGATACAATGATTGGGTGTTCACTGCCAGAAAAATCCAAATTTATTAAGGGCATTCCTAAGGGCAAGGATCCAAAGAAATTATTAACGTCTAATTGAATGCGAGGCATTTCTTCAGCTTCAAACAGGCATTGCTTATAAAATACAATCACTTTGTATGGGAAAGAGAGTCATTCCCTTTCCAAAATCTAGTTTTAGGAAAGAAATGAAGGTGGTCAAAGGTCAAGTGGTCTTGGGACATTGTTATCACCAGCCAGGGGTACTAATGATAGGGAGGGTTGATGGTCATTGCGACAGCTGGCTCCAGGCCTATTGCACAAAGTACAGGGCACAACAGGAGACTTGCCCTTTGAGGAAATAGAGCTCTTCAACATCCTGTCAGACTAAGTGCTCCACAACAGGCTTGTCCAAAATATGGCCCACGGGCCACCATGTGGCCTGCCAAGCCATTTTATTCGGCCCGTGGCAGCGGAGCGTGGGGTGGTGGTGGTGGGGCAGCGGGGCGCAGAGCAGCGGCAGAGAGCAGAGCTGAGCCGTGATGGTGGAGCCGCAGCAGCGGAATGCAGAGAGCAGAGTGGCGGAGCGCAGAGCTGCAGCGGCAGAGCGTGGCGGCAGAGCGCAGAGCCGCGGCGGCAGGGCCACGGTGGAGCGCAGAGCCGCGGCGGCAGGGGAGGGTTGGGGCAGGCCAGCGAGTTGGGGCAGGGCAGTGGCGAGTTGAGGAGGGCCAGCCTGCAGGCCCCAGCTGGCAGCGAGGGGAGGGGAGCTGCTTACCTCCGCGTGGCTCATCAGTGAGCCGGGTCCTGCTGCAGCTGCCCAAGGGTGCACGGAGCGGGGCTGCCCCAGCCACGCCTGATTGGAGGAGCTGGGGACGAGCTCTGCCTCTTGCCCCTGGCACGTGGCTGGGGGAGCTGCAGCATGGCCTGCACCCTGCCCACATGCATAGTGGATGGAGGCACGAGGTAAGTTCCCGCACGGAGCTGGGGGCGCCTCAGGGCCAGCTGGGGCGTATGGAGGCACGGGTCAAGTTCCCATGTGGAGCTGGGGGTGCCTTGGGGCTGGGCCGGGGTGTACGGAGGCACGGGGTAAGTTCCTGTGTGGAGCAGACCTATTTCATTGTCACTTCCTGCAACTTCATTGGTGTCAAGGGTCACGTGACATCACTTCCTGATGTGATGTCACTTCCTGTGAGGTCTTTGACTATGGCTCGCCGGGCCACTGGGTGATAAAAAGGTCGTGATCTGGCCCCACATTCAAAAAGGTTGGACACCCCTGTCCTACAAGTATCATTTTCGAGAGGCTGAGGACACCATCCTGTTCCAGCAACCAACGTCCAAACTATGAGCAGAAAAACGTTCTGGTGTACTATCTGTTGTCTTCCTTTTGAATCAGCCTGGCACTCTGAGACAGCAAGTTTGATGGAAGAGTTGAGTCACTAGAGCTAATCTGAAGTATTCCTCCTTGTTTAATAAATGCCTTGCTTGGGTGCCAAACCTAGACAGCTATCACAGCAGATGGATGGGCATTAAACATTGCCCATGGTCCCTACACAACAGCATTCCCTACCTTATACCATTTTCTTCAGAAGCTATTCTCAAAGAAGGTTCTTGCCATCAGAACTAGCTTTGTTGTTTTGTCTAGAAGCCATAAAAAGCCATTGTGGGAGTACATGAGAAGAGATTTCTACTCCTAACAGTGTAGAAACTTACATTGAAGAAGACTAAACAAGTACATATGCAACCTCAACTTCAAGGTAGTAACAATTGTGTTCAGCTCATCTCTTGAGGCTCAGTGCTCGTTTGAAACTCAAGCCATTCACTCCATAGAAAGAATTTAACGTTATAGCAGGCCCCCAACCATGTACAGTACTTAAATAATGCCTTACATACTCTCTACATCTGAGTGTTCACAAAATGATCATAATGGTGCATCTCAGAAGTAAGGGCTTTGACGTCTATCTTTATTTGGAGTATTAGCTGGTCAAGGGTAGATTCCAGCAGGAGATAAAATGTGTATGGAAAAAGTTCTCAGCTTAAGCAGAGTCCAGGACTTCATGCCAAAGATGCTCTCTTATTTATTTGACTGGAAGTAGGTCATCCTTTTGTTTGGTGTTCCCTTGTAGCATTTTCAGCCTGCCACCCATCTGTTAGGTTCTAATTTAGCAATCCTGAAACTTCTTAAAGGGCTGTTACACACTAGTCTGTACTTCTGCCTAGACCTCTGCATAGGCTTTGCAGTGCTCAGGATGACTGTTTAACTCTCTGAATGTTCCTTGCACTACCTTACTCTGAAGACTGACTGCCTAGTGACTATCCTAGTGCTCTTTTGGCAGATTCCCTGTGCAACATTCCACAGTGACAGGTTAACAAAGGGTGCAGTCAAGCCTCTGACAGGCATAAATATTCAAGAAAATCAAATGATGTACATTTTAGTTCAGTAATAATACTTTATAGATATCCACTTACCTTTCCTTTTTCAAAGCCAGAATGATAGCTATTCTTGCCTTGAATTATATATTGAATTTATGCCTGACTTGCTGGTAATCTGTGATTTTTAACTCCATTTAGCAGCATTTAATTCAGTGAGCGTAAACATCATTAATATGCAAAAGACAAGTTCTAACAGGTTCCTGGAATTATTACTCTTCAGGAAACTTCAAATCCATTAATAGTTACTCTTTAAGTATCTATGATTTTTCCCAGCCTTTCTAGTAACATGAAGAGCTTATTTGGTGTTTTGCTGCTTTAGTCAAAATGCGTACACCCATCTTAAAATGGGTGAGAGGTAAGCTAACACAAATTGAAGTGTTTATTACACTTAGCACAATTGACCTGTGTGATGAAAGTAACAGGTCTTTGCTCACAGAATTGCTGTTTGGTTGCAAAAGTGGGCAGAATTGAGATATATAGATATCTATATATATATATATAGAGAGAGAGAGAGATTAAAAAGAGTTAACTACATCATAGCTGAAATTTCTGATGGAACAAGGTTGACAGGTTGTTTTAAAAACAATTGAAAACAGAAAGGGAAAGTTAACTGGGGTGGTGAGCCAATCACAAAGAAGGAAGGTACAAAGTCAGAAAAAATATGCTTTAGGCAAATGAAGGGTATAGCTAGGATGAAGCTTGACTAAAACAAAGAGTGGCTGTAAGAGGAGATGAAAGGAGAGAAAGAGTAGAGTGTAAATGAAATACAGTGGAAGTGATTTGCAGTGTAAATGAGAAGAAGTTAACATTTAACAAATGTTCCTTTTGAATATGGGGTTTAAAAGCTATGGTCCCTGGGCCAGATCCATCCTGTGGGTCTTCTGAAGGGCCTGAGAATTCAGGATTGGGGATGGGGGCCTATCATCAAATTCTGGGGGTGCATTTTGGTGGCAGGAGGCTGAGCAATGGCTTTGTTAGTCCCTGTGGCTAACACCATCATAGCTCAGGTACCCACAGCAGCTTATGCTGCTGCTACTTGCTTCCCCTCCAAAGCTGTGTCTGTATCTGGCCTGTGAGGAGCCCCATGGTATAGACCCAGCTGGGGGGGCTGGGCAAGTCTGACAACCCCTGCTTTAGTGTTTATAAATTTCATAGATTTCATAGACATTAGGGCTGGAAGGGACCTCACGAAATCATTAGGTCCAGTCCGCTGCCCAAAGGGCAGGAAGTCAGCTGGGGTCATATGACCCCAGCAAGATAATCATCCAAATGCTTCTTGAATGTGTCCAGAGTAGGTGCTTGCACCACTTCTGGGGGGAATCTATTCCAGACTCTGGAGACTTGGATGATAAAGAGGTTTTTTCTTATGTCCAGTCTAAAATGGTCTTCCAGCAGTTTGTGACCATTTGACCTTGTCTTCCTTCAGGGTGCCCTACTGAATAGATGTTCTCCCAGATCCTGATGCCACACCCCTTATATACTTATTGGCTGCCACCACATCCCCCATGAGCCTACACTTCTCCAGGCTTGAATCCTATGCCTATCAGCCTTTCCTCATTAGGCCTGCTCTCTTGACCTCTGATCATGCACATGCCTTTCCTCTGGACTCTCTTAAGCTTTTCCACGTTTGTTAAAGTGTGGAGCCCAGAAGTGGATGTAAACTCCGGCTGCAGCTTCACCAAGGCCAAGTAAAGCGAGAGAATGGCATCTTGGGTCTTGCTTGTGATGTATCAGTAGATGCAAGCCAGGATTTTATTTGTTTTGCCGGCTGTGGCATCGCATTGGTGGCTAATGTTCATTTTGTGGTCAGTCGTGACCACCCCGCACCAGGTCTCTTTCAGTCTTGGTGCTAGTGATATATTTGATATACATCATTGAATGGAATAGTGTCTGTTGCATGTTGAGACTTCTTGTCTGAAGGGAGATCCTTACTAGTCATGGTATTTGAAAATTAATTACAGTATACACTTCTAACATTTTGGTAAATATCTTAGAGTCGTAGAGAAGTGGAGCTGGAAGGGACCTCCAGAGGTCATATAGTCCAACTCCCTGCCTGAGGTAGGATCATCCCTATCCAAACCTTCCTATACAAATTCATAATCTAATCTTTGTAAAACTACCATCAATCCTAGCACAGCACAGCACGGCACAGCACATAACACCCTAACCTGCTACAGGCAAAACAGGGAAACTATGGCAGCCAATGTCCTGCTTCTATAAAAGGTTATTAATATATACTCAAGAGACCTGAGGTAGAGGGCCTTGCCCCCTTGTGCAGTGGAAGACAAAAAACTACACTGTTCGTACCAATCTGGCTATGTGCAGTTGATCTGACCCAGAGCAGAGGGGCAATGCCCTCTAGCCAAGAACTTTGGGCTTTAAATTGCAGAAAGAGCATGGCACACCCCAGTCAAAATGCCCAGCCTTGGCTGCAGCCAACACTCAATGCCTTTGAGGAAGGCTTAAAAACATCAGAAAGGGGAGGTGGAGCAACCAGTAAAGCCCATGCATGGGAAATACCCATAGTAGAACATAGGCATAGATACACCTAGATCATCCCTGACCAGTGGCTGTCCAACCTCTTGAACACCTCCAGTGATGGAGAGTACACAACTTCCCTAGGCAGTGTATTCCATTGTGTCACCATTCTGTCATCTGCTTTGTGTAGTTTATTCCTCATTCTAGTTAAAACATTGCTTCACAGATAAGAGGTTGAGTTTTTTATTTAATGTTCACATATTGTGCCCTGAGCTGAACCACTTCTAAATCAGGGATGTCAAACTCATCGGGCCCCACATACCCAATGAGTGGAGCAGGGGCAGTCTGCAGACCTGATTGGCTCAGTATATCAGATTGGACTTGGAACATGCTAGCCCATCCCACATGCCATGGGCTGGACCCACCTCTGTGTGCCATGTGCACCAGCTCCGGCCCCCATAAGCTGCATGTGACATGAGGGTCTTGTCTTAGACTCACGGGCAGCACCATGGACTGCATGATAGGGCTCAACGGGCTGGATTTGACTAGGCCATATCTGTTTTAAAGTCCAGTATTTTTAAAGACCTGGTGTTAAAAGCTCAGCGTACCAGCCTACCTTGAAAAGTTTCTTGTTGTTCTGGCCCAAGGTATGGAGAAAGTGTCAAAGTTCTAGTCAAGATGATTGTGTGCCAAGATCTAAAAAAATGCAGTTATGGATCCAGCAATAACACTTATGACTATTGTATTTTTTAAAAGCCTCTTCAGTAAGGGAATCCTACAGTAAAGTGGCAACTTAGCCATATTACTAGGGAGAAGTAGAAGAGTATCTCATGTAAGTGATACTTTGCCAAAACTTAACCCTCTCTGCTAAAAGCCTGCCCAATGAGGTCTTGTAATGTTTTCAGAAGATGTCCAGGCTTGGACTCTGACCATCCTCAAAAAGCAACTACCAAGAATATCTTCCCACATATTTTCACCAAATGAACTTGGTGTGCAGATAGACCTTGCAGGAGGTTACTCTCAGCTGAACTTAAGGTTCCAAATATCTGCATGGTTTTGTCCTGGGGACCCAGGTACACATTAAATCAGAGGGGTGACAGGATAGAACCCTGAGTGATCCCACAGGATAGTTCCTTTGCCCATTGTCACCTTCTGGGACCTCCCTGCTAGGAAGGAGTGGAATCAATTAAGAGCATTCCTACAAATACCTATCAAATCATGTAAACCTGTTATCAACATTTTATGGTCAACAATATCAAAGGTCTCTGAAAAATCTAATAGGAACAATAGAGTACAGTTTCCCCTTTTGATCTTCACATGAAGATCATTGACTAAGACTATAAGTACAATCTCTATGCTACATCCAGGTTGAAAGCCTGACTGAAGGGGTCAAGGAATATGAAAGTGTCCGCATGTGCTGGGGGAGCTGTCATGTGACCACTCATTCAATGACATTCCCCCAAAAGAGAGGTTGGAAATGGGGTGGTAGCTGGCTGGGGAGTCAGCATGAAGAGAGTTTTGTTTTTTTTTTAGTAGGGAATGGATAATTGCAAACTTAAGAATTTCTGGTACCCTGCCCTCCCAAAGACGGGTAGACAACCCCTACAACAGTGGCACCATCCTTTACAAGCCATAATGGCTACAAGTCCACCTCACAACTGGATGCCTGTATTCCACCAAACACTTTGTCTGCACTGGTGCAATGAATTGATGCAATTGAAACTGATGCTTGTAAACAGGGTAAGACTGAGCTTTGCCAACCCTGAACTCAGACTCTTCTGCTAAATGGGTGGTCTCTAGGCTATATGGAACACAAGAAATTTGGTCTGAAAAGTTGCTAGGAAACTCATCAGATTGGATTGTAGATGGATTCAGTTTCCAGGCAGACACATGCCGGATTAGCAGGCTATTCATTACCTGGAATGGTATGAACCCAATACAAAATTATTACCAATTAGCAATTAGAGTGGAAAGGGGAGATAGCTTAATTTAAGCTTGGAAATCCTCTCCTTTTTTTTTTTTTTTTTGAAAGTGTAGAATTTAGAGGAAAAGGTCATCAGAGGGAAAATAGTTTCATAACAATGTGTCCTTTGTATATTGATATAGAAAGATGCTGTTTATCTTACGTTTTACACATTTTTTTCTTTTACTTCAGTTTTTACCAGATTCGTGCATCTATGAAAATTCCTCCAAGAATTCCACACAAATTAGAAGCTAGCTTGTTACGTGCTACTGGTAAGTACAGGAACTTTTCCAGTGAATAAGGTTTAATCTGGTCCTGTTTATTAAGAGGATAACCTGCCAAAATGGTTAGGTGCAGAATTTGACTTGCTGTACATTAACAGTGCTTCACTTTCTGCTTTTCTTAAATTAAAAAAAAATAACCAAGAATAAAATTGGTTTTGGGTGAGCTGCAAAATACCTTGGTTACATATGGAGCTTGTTTATCTTTAACAATTATTCACAAAAAAGGACTGTAGAATTCCCTTGCTGCTGCTAAAGTATGCTCCCCCATCCCTGCCAGCCACCAGCTGAACAGGGCTGTACTTTTTGCCTCTTCCCTCAACTGTCTAGAGAGAAGTAGTTAGTCATATTAGTCTGAAGTTAGGCAGGGTATGGTGACCCCTTAGAAGCTAACTTGAATATCTGATACCTTACAACAGTGAGCAGCACTGATTAGGTCCCCAGCAGCCCATTAATTCTTTTCTAACTTTGTGGTGTTTGCACATCCTAGAACACTGGGGGGGTGGGTGGGGGGAAATTCATGAAGCAAATTAACCATTTTGATTGCTGATATCAGAGTTTCCAGAGCTGCTAGACGAAAAAAAATTCTGCTTGTAAACTAAGTCCATTTAAAGTAGAGTCACTGAGAGACTCATTTACCATAACTGCCTTAAAAGTAATTGTGAGTAGAACCATGATTTAAAAAGCATATATTATGACACATGATTTGCAGTCCATTTGTTTGAAGAATAGTCATCTTTTTTTATAGTGCCATCTATTAAAATGTTTTGGTGAAAGGAAATGTATCAACTTAGGGGTAAATCTTGAAAATCAAGAATCTAACAGTACAGGTGTGGGACACAGGAACCAACTTGCCCATACTCATAACTCTTTTAATGGTGTCGTGTAAATAACTACATATTTTCTAATTTTTAATGTCTTCATATAGATAAATATTTCTTTTTAATGTATGATATGATTTGGAGCAGACTTCAGTTACTTTTCATAAAGTAACAGTGATACTTTTATAATTCAGATGTATGTATCCCAGCTCTTGTGCTATACAGGCAGGTCCTTGGACTTATGACACAATAGGTTCCTGAAAACCACGTCTTAAGTTGAAATGTTGCAACTCAGAACCAATTTTCTCATAAGAAAAAATGTTATAAATGGGGGATTGGTTCTTGAACCAAGGCCCGATACCCTATTTTCACCAAAAGTAGAAGGAATTCTGGGTTAGGATACATGGAGGTCAAGGGAAAAGGGATTATATGGTGGTAGGGGTCTGCTACAGATCCCCACACCAAGGGGAAGAACTAGATTTGGAACTCCTGAGGCAGCTCTCGGACACCATAAAGACTAGGGAAGTGGTAGTCATGGGGGACCTAAACTACCCAGACATCTGCTGGGAGACGCAGACAGCAAATTCCCACCGTTCACGCAGGTTCCTATCCTGTGTACAGGACCTCCACCTGATGCAGGAGGTACATGGTCCCACTAGCGAGAATGCCTTACTGGACCTGGTATTGGCGACGGGGGGTGACATGGTAGGGGACCTACAGATTGGTGGTCACCTGGGGGACAGTGACCATGAAATAATAGAATTCACCATAAGGTGTAGAGTGGGAAAGGTAACTAGTAGGGTGGAAGAGCTAGACTTTAGGAAAGCTGATTTCAATGAACTCAGGCGATTAGTCAAGGACGCACTGCAAAGTAGGAGTTTTGAAGAGATGGGAGCCCAGGAAGGGTGGCTGTGCCTTAAGGAAGCGATCCTTTGGGCACAGAGGGAGATGATCCCGATAAGGGGGAAAGGGGCCAAGAGGCTTCCTTGGCTGACCAGAGAAATCCAGAGCAGCCTAAGGGCAAAAAGGGGCTCATATAAGCAGTGGAAACAGGGAGAGATTACTAAAGAGGAGTATACCTACTCAGCTCGCAGTTGTAGGGAGGCAGTTAGAAAGGCCAAAGCTACCATGGAGCTGAGGATGGCATCCCAAGTTAAGGATAACAAAAAATTGTTTTTCACATGTATAGGGAGTAAAAGGAAGGCCCAGGGCGGTATAGGACGACTACTGAATGGGCAAAAGCAATTGGTGACGGACAGGGGGGACGAGGCTGAACTCCTCAATGAGTTTTTTGCCTCAGTGTTCCTAAACGAGGGGCAAAACAAGTCTCACAGTGGGACTGTAGAGAAGCAACAGCAGGGTGCCAGACCAAGCGTTGACCCTGAGATGTTGTAGAGTCACTTGGAAGGACCGGATGTGTTTAAGTCAGCAGGCCTGGATGAGCTCTGTCCGAGGGTACTGAGGGCACTGGCTGATGTCATTGCACAGCGACTGGCAAGAAAATTTGAGCACTCATGGCGCACAGGCCAGGTCCCGGAGGACTGGAAAAGGGCCATTGTGGTCCCTATTTTCAAGAAGGGGAGGAAGGAGGATCCAGGCAAGTATAGGCCAGTCAGTCTCACCTCCATCCTTGGCAAAGTCTTTGAAAAGATTATTAAGGCTCATATATGTGAGAGCCCATCAGGAAAAATTATGCTGAGGGGAAACCAGCATGGGTTTGTAGTGGGTAGATCATGCCCGACTAATCTAGTTTCTTTTTATGACCAGGTTACAAAACACCTGGACGCAGGAGTAGGGGTAGATATCATTTACTTAGACTTCAGGAAGGCCTTCTATATGGTATCCCACCCCATACTGGTGACCAAATTAAGAGGCTGTGACTTGGATGATTACACAGTCCGGTGGGTGGCAAATTGGCTAGAGGGCCATACCCAGAGAGTGGTGGTGGATAGGTTGGTATCAACCTGGAAGGATGTGGGCAGTGGGGTCCCACAGGGCTTGGTCCTTGGACCGATACTCTTCAATGTCTTCATCAGTGACTTGGACGAGGGAGTGAAGTGCACTTTGTCCAACTTTGCGGATGATACAAAACTGCGGGGAGAAGTGGACACACCGGAGGGCAGGGAACAACTACAAGCAGACCTGGACAGGTTGGACAAATGGGAAGAAAACAATAGAATGCAATTTAACAAGGAGACATGCAAAGTGCTGCACCTAGGGAGGAAAAATGTCCAGCACACCTACTGCCTAGGAAATGACCTGCTCGGCAGCACAGAAGCGGAAAGGGATCTTGGAATCCTAATGGAATCCAAGATAAACATGAGTTGTCAGTGTGACAAAGTCATCAGCAAACCTAACTGCGCTTTATGGTGCATCAGCAGATGCATGACAAACGTAACCAAGGAGGTGATACTTTCCCTCAATCGGACACTGGTCAGACTGCAGTTGGAATACTGCATCCAGTTGTGGGTGCCACACTTCAAGAGGGATGTGGATAACCTAGGTTAAGGGCTTGCAGGCCAAGCCCTACGAGGAGAGACTAGGGCACCTGGACCTCCTCAGCCTCCGCAAGAGAAGGTTGAGAGGTGACCTTGTGGCTGCCTATAAATTCATAATGGGGGCGCAGAAGGGAATTGGTGAGGATCTACTCACCAAGGTGCCCCTGGGGGTTACAAGAAATAATGGCCATAAGCTAGCAGAGAGCAGATTTAGACTAGACATTAGGAAGAACTTCTTCACAGTTAGAGTGGCCAAGGTCTGGAATGGGCTCCCAAGGGAGGTAGTGCTCTCCCCTACCCTGGGGGTCTTCAAGAGGAGGTTAAATAGGCATCTGACTGGGGTCATCTGAACCCAGCACTCTTTCCTGCCTATGCAGGGGGTCGGACTCGATGATCTATTGAGGTCCCTTCCGACCCTAACATCTATTGAGGTCCCTTCCGACCCTAACATTTATGAATTTATGAAAAATACCCCAGAAGTTTGTACTCGATCAATTATAGACAAGTAATACAGCTACATTAATATATTTATATTGTAAATAGCAATCATATTGATTTGGAAGAACTTCTTTGAGGTGACTTTGCTGGACTTTTTGAAGGGTTCTTGGCTGGAGTCTTCTCAGGAGTCTTGGCTGCAGGTTTTTCTGGAGTCTTGTCTGCTTTCTTAAAGAAAGTGTCCAAGGAAGTTTGGACAGATGTTCTCCAGGGAGATGAGTGACACAGCAAACTTGTTAGCTGGCATGGCATTGCATCAGATCAAGCGTTGTAAGTCAAAACTGGTGTTGTAAAGTTGAAACAGGGTGTTAATCTATAAACATTATAAGTGTGAAACATTGTAACTCGAAACATTGTAAGTCGAGGACTGCCTGTACATCTTTTAGTATGCACTAAGTTAACATTATGTTTGCAAAGTAAAGCACTTACATTAGGAAATGCAGTATTAAAAATGCTGAAGCAGTGTTAAATAAATTCCCTTCCACATATGCATTGTGCTGTAATCTTCAATTACTTGGCCATATACTGTTTTTACACAGGTTTTCTTTCTTTCATCCTCTGTCAGTCATCTGCATAGTTCATCATCAGAGCTCAAAGCTTTATATGTAGGGACCTACCAAAATTGTGATTTTTGCATTTTTTGCAGAAAATGTGAAATCAGGTGTTTTCTGCGAAAAATGGCGGGCTCTGCGATTTTGGTGGGTTCACTGCAGGGGAAAAAAAAAATTTACTAGCAAGCAGAGAAAAGGTTGGGAAGGCCTGCAGCCTTTAACCATGAGGGGAAGGGAGAGAGAGGGAGCAGATGAGAGGCTGAGCCTGTGACATAGGCTCAGTACAGGAGTCAGTCCAGGGCCAGTCAGGGAAGCAAGAGGGTTTTGGTGCCGTCTTTTAAGCAGCCAGAGGCATGCTGCTGCTGCAGCATGTTGCAGCCTGAGGGGATTGAGCAGGGATGAACATGGAGAAGAAATCTTCCAAGAGAGTCAGATACGTTTCAGCTCTGGACTGTGCACGGCAGTATCCTGCAGGGACCTGGCGTGCAGCTGGAGGCAGACTGTTCTGTACCACTTGCAGTGTGACTCTGGATGTGTTGAGGAAAACCAGTATAAATCGACATGTAGGCCGTGTCCAGATGTGCATGCATGTGCAGTTTCTCGTGCCACAAACCTCTTTGCGGTGCTACAAACTGCAAGCCTGGAATGTTAAAACATGCCCTGTGCTGCAGATTTGCAGTGTGGGGACAAAATTTGCTATCCAAGATTTCCTTGTAGCAAAAAACACTGCTGAGGGAAAAAAAGTGGCATGGTGCATGCTACAATAGCATGCACCAAAACAAATGAAAGTTTGGTCCTCCCGAGACATGCGCTGGTTGCTGAAGAGATGGTCTGGCTGCTGGCCAAAGCATCTCTACTATTTCATTTGTGCCCCAGCTGCTCCAGCATGCCAGGAACCAGGAGGAATGCGGAAAGGACAGTTTGCCTGAAGTGGGACAGTCTGTCCCTCACCAAAGTGCACGTGCCAGGGGGGTGCACTATGGCATAAAGTAACGGCACAGATTTGTGCTTTTGCAGACTCATGACCCTGCACATCTAGATGAGGCCTTAGAGTCAAAGGTGCATATGAAGCAAAAGCCTGCTGCAGAGACTGAACATCAGAGCAAGAAACAAACGACCATGTCATCGCTCTTTAACAGCACCACAGAAAACAGCTTGGCAAGGTGAGGGTGGCATTTTCCCTCACAGAGGCTTTCGTGGGTGGTGAACATCTCACTGGAAAAACTTGATCACCCGAAGTGAAGGGGCTACCTGAACCAAAATGTTCCAAATGCTGGCAGTTTTCTTGTGTATGAACAAGCTTCACCAAGACTGTCTCCCTGCAGTGATTGCCTTGCATATGTAGACTGCAGTGGCAGAATATGAATCCTTCTCTATTGTGACTGATGAAGCCACTGACCCTCAAGATAACTATGTGCTGCACATTTTATTTGTACCTGGGAGCTGAACAGACCTGGACCAGCCTGTTTTTCAAACAGAGCCGCTCCACCTCATGTCTATCAATTTTTCTACCATATCTCAGACCATAGTGAAGGTAAATGTCAACTACAGCTTGTCAACTAAGGTCTGGTACAAGAAGTCCCTCACCACTCAAAGTGAAGACTTGCATGTGACTGTGTTGTTGCTGTCACTAGAGCCTGTGCTCGCAAGATGGAAGTCATGGTTTAGTGCTGTCCGTTACCATGCTGAGCATATGCTGTACTACCAGCAGTTTATGAGCAAGAAGCTAGAAATCGCACCTGGCACACAGTGCATGCTTAAGCTTTGTGATCTCCTGGAACAGGGAGACATTCAAGATCAAGTTTTGCTAGAAAATGCCTCCTGGTTCATGGAATTTCTAATGAGGTTTGAAGGCTGGCAGGCTGTGATCCACTATGCACATCACAAGCTGATGCATTTGATAAATTGTGTTGAAGACATGGCATCACAAGAACTGTCAAGGTGTCAACATGAAAACCAGAAGAGAAAGGGACCTGTGAAGCTGAAATATTACTACAGGTACAATCCGTCACTGCCACTGCAGTTCAGACAGACAGCTGCCTCCTTCGTTAGTACTGTTCATATTTTAGTCCCCAACCAGGTGCCTGTTCTGAATTGTGACTCTCAGCTACTGAAATCAATCGCTGGATGGCAGAAACAACAACAAGAAATGTGTGGCTTACATGAAGAGTGCCTCTGCCTGTATTTTGGGACTTTGTCTGTGACCAGTTTCCAGATCTGTACAACCTGACAAAACGCTGCCTCACCATTCCAAAAAACTCAGTGAATGCTGAGCGTGCCATCTCAGTGTATGGACAAATGTTCATTCTGCAGAGAGAGAATGTCAGCAGCAACTGCTGCTGGATGCTGCATGCTAGCATTTAACCACTAGCATGAATTGCCTGTCTCAAGGTTAGCATTAAGTAAACTCCTTTTTACAGTGTCCTTTAATAAAGTATAGTTGTGATATTAGTTACAGTTCATGTTGTGTATAGCTTTAATTTAATAAGACATTGCAGTTTAGAGTTTAATTAAATGCTTAGATTGCCTACTAATGGCTTCAATGGGCTTAATCAGGGTAATTAAGCTATGGTTCTGGCCATCTGCTAATCTGCAGGAAAGGGTGGGACTGCTGGGGCCCGTTGGCCAGTCAGAGGCTTGCGCCATGATAAGTCCATGAAAATGATGGCTGGCCCCATGATCTGCCCCCAAAATTGGCTGCCTGCTTCCTCAATTTGTGTAGATCCCTATTTATGTCTACCACACAGACTTCTGCCACTTACACTATTGAATAACTGATAACAGTAGTAAATTGTCTTCTCTGTGAACTAGAACTGGGGAGGATTGATGCATACTCCTTGCCACTAGTTTCACCAGATGCTGCCAGCAGAAAAACAGAGAGACAGAATCTTGGGTTCCATTTCAGGCTCTGGAGAGGAGTGTAGTCTCAGTCAGACTCGTGTGTTCCCCTGCAATATGTCCCAGGTCTTGCCTCTTCCCCTTGCCTAGTTCCGTGTCACAGCCCATCCTCCTTAACTATTTAGGCACAGCCCCGGTCCTTAAACTTCTCATTCCAGTCTCCATCTCTATGCCTGGAAAATCTTGTGTTTTCCCTCTCCAGGTTTCTCTTTCTGTGTGCATCTTCCTTTCCCAGTTCCCAGTTGTAGTCTGTCTCCCCAGGCTGCTCTTTCAATTTCAGTCTCCTGCTTCCACTTCTCTTACCAGCACTCCCTCCTCAGTTCTTCCCATGCACCTCATTTCCATATCTTTCTTCACCACTCTTTGTTCTTCACTGGTTATCTAGAACTAGCCAATTGCCCATCAAGAATGAGGACGGAGCGCTGCCACCCACCACCCTGCACCACTGCTGCCTCGCCGGTGGTGGGGAGCTTGCCCCACCATCCCCTCTGTCCCCCTCCTTTAGCACGCTGTGCTGCTGCTGTCTCCAGTGCTGTTGGCCTTGCCCCCGCTCCCCGCTCAGTCCCCTCTGTGCCCGCCGTCATGGCGGCGCACTGCATTCTGATTGGTAAGCCCTTTATTATATAGGAATAGGGACACCTGTTCGTGGCTGGACATGGTGTTTCAGGCTGTCTACCTCCAGCTCTCATAGTCAACTGCATATCTAACCTTTCACTGTTTGCCCTCTTCTTGTGACGTGGATGTCAGAAGGATACAGTCATATGTACCTTGAAATTCTCTAAATGTTATATACTATCTTAATCTGAAAAATGCACAGTGGCTCAGCTCAGTAGCTCTTTTGTGAGAAAAATGCTTATTCTGTGGATTAGTTTAATCAGATAAGGGCTAGGATATCTATTTCTACAGTACAAGAATAAAGGAATTCCTTACTGATTTTGTTTAGTTACTCCCTAGCTGGTCTTTTCAGTTCCTTCACAATGAGGCTAAATATTAGCTGTTAGGAACTAACCCTCTTGTATGGCTCTAAAGCTGAGGAGAGACTTGTTGAGAGAGACTGTAGGTCGTATAAGTGTACTAATCTGGTGTCTTGTGAAGATTCTCACCATCAGTAGTACTGAGCAGTGATGTAGTAGTCCTAGTTCCCTATCACCCTGGAAGACAGATAAAGGTAAAGGACATCCCTTCTAATTGTAGTTCTTTGGGTTTGAGCTTTGTTTTTGTTGTTTTGTTTTTTAAAATAATTAAATGGGGAGAGGCAGCCACTTCACACAAGTCAGTGTGAGTGCGTGGAAGCCCCTGGCTTGTTTACTTTTCATTCCATCCAGGAAGAGCACACACCAACTGCTGAAGCTTCCTTAGCCTGACGAAGGGTTTTTGAACCCGAAAGCTTGCTTAATAACTATTCTCCAACCATTTGGGTTGGTCTAATAAAAGATATCAAATTCACCCAAGGAACCTTGTCTGCCTATGTCCTTAGACCAACACGGCTACAACCCAAACCCCTGGAAGACATGATGCATTTCATGTCATATCGCCACTTCAGCACATCCCTACTTAATAACAAATTCCCATTTTTTGGCAAATTCAGGTAGATACAACTTTTCCCAAGAATGTGCATGTTTGTTCATATGTGTTAACTTTTCTTTTTTCACTCTTAGTCATCCTCGAGAATACCTGTTCTCTCCCACCCCCACATTCACATTAGTTCAAAGCACCCTAGGTGTCATTTTTTTAAAGCATTTTGGATGGTTGGAGCCTATAAAAGAAACAAGAATTGTGCAGTTGTGCAATGCTGAAAATGGGACTATGTGGTCACTGACAGTAGAAAATTACCCCCTGATAATGCTGCCTTTTTTGCTGTTTTTTCAAGATTATGGATCAGGTTGTATACTGTACTCATAGTCTACAGGTGGAGGCAACATGGGCAGTATGATGTGTAAAGGACCAGAAGCTATGCAGCACCTTCATTTTAATTCTGGGTTATCCCCTGATTTCTGTAGTGGCTTTTGAGAATTCATTTTGCCTCTCTAACATGATTTTTCCATCTATAAAATGTGAGTTTTTCTTAATTCTCTCAGGATGGTGAGAGGACTGATTCATGTTTATATTGCAGGTTGAAGATGAAAGGTAGGACTGACTGAAGTTTATCATTTCTGGTTCATAGGATATTTCAGTGTTCTGAAATATTTTAATTCCAGTGCAGAATAAAGCCAAGCAATGTATCTTGAAAAAATACTGAAACAAAACATGCCCTGTAGACACTAAGTTATTGACTGAAATTGACATTCAGTGTCCTAATTCTAATAGCTGTGGTGAAACTTGCAAGATTCACTCAGCAGCTGCTATGGTTTGGTTTTTAAGGTCTGTAGCTTCAGGGCAGCCCCACCCTGTAGACTGCTTAGAGTCAGGAACCCCAAGCTCTTCAGATTCACAGGCCAATTCTGTTAATGCTTTTCTGTTACTTATGTTTGTATTTTCAGGTGCTGATCTTGCCTTTCCAGCATCAGTCCATGACAACATAGTTTGCAGTAAAACATTTCAGATTCTTTACAAAAATGAGGAGGTTTCTGTGAATGATGTTATGATCTTCAAAGTTAAAATGCTGTTAGATGAAAAGAAGGTAATCTGTCATTCAAATAAAGCAAATTATTCAGATATTTCAGTGTCTTTAGGGATAATTTGCACTGCTAATAATAACGGACACACGTCATGTTTTTATAATTCCTTTTCAGATTGAAGAATCCCTTAATGAAATGAATTTCCTTTTAACTTTAGATCTGCACTTCACAGATGCAGATTATTCGTAAGTTTAAGTATAATACAGATATTCTTAGAGCACTAAAATTCTTGTTAACTACTCTTACATGGAGATTTTAAAACTATATCATACGTAAAGTATTGTTGTAGAATATTTGAGATATTCATTAGAAATGTGTTAGGGGTTAAAAAATCTAGGCAATATAATTGTAGACTTCAGTTATAGATTTTAGGAGATTTTATTATTGTTTGCAAATTCATCCCAGCGTTTCCTAGTAGAGATGCAGATGATGTCTATACATTCCATAATGTTAAACCAGTATTTAGAGTCTTTTTTATTGTACAGTTTGTGATACTGGTCTTCAAATTAACTTGTTTTAAATAATTTTAGTTGTGTGTTGCATTCCTTATCTTATTACTTAAGTACAGTCACAATTTTTGAAGTAATTACACATATTGGTTTAATTTTTTTTTAGGCCAGACGACTTGAGCATGCTGCAGCTAATTAGTAGCCGAACATTAAAGTTGCACTTTAATATACACTGGGGCCTTCATCACTATGTCAATGTTATGTTTGATTACTTCCACCTCTCTGTCATATCTGTTATAGTCCATGCCTCTTTGGTTGCCCTACACCAGCCATTGATAAGGTAATAGCCCCTTAATACAATGCAATGAAAATACTGGGTTTAGTTGTTGAGAATTTCAGAAAGAATTAAGCTTGTATGATGTATATTGTACTTTAAAAGGTTTGGATTTCAAGTGTTTGTTTTTGTTTACACAAAAAGCTGGATGAATCCTTGCATTCCAGTTTTGTTTTGCAGAAGAGAGATGGGGTCAGTAAACAAAGGATATATAGCCTTTCAGCAGGATCATAATTGACAGAGATTATAATGGAAGGCTTTATTTCTGTTTGTATTTTCTATATATCCTAAATAAGAGTGGTTCTTTTGTACTTGTTATGCACTCATATTTTGGACAATCTCTGACACAAAGATCTTATAATCTGTTATCCATTGGTATTTTCTCTCACAGTACGAAGGTCAGAATGGGAGGGAGAGATAGTGACTCATTCAAATTCTAACAAAATTTTGGCACAGCTTGGAACTCTGAACCTACATTACTGAACTGCAGTGCAATATTTTGATCCAGAGGTTAAAAACATCTTCTGGCTGGGAGTAGCTGGAATGACCCAGTATGGGGTGGAGATGACTGAGCATTAGCACCCGGCTGCTACTGCTGCTTCGCCCTGCCTCTTAGCTGCAGTGCAGTGCTGTGCAGTGTGGTGAAAGCTGCACTCCACTGGAGCAGCAGGTGGTGTGTGCAAGAAGAATTCCCTCCTGCCTTTCTCCTGGTTAGTGTTTGTGGTGCAGGTAGAGAGAGGCTCTATGCCACCAAAGGCATGGCTCTGCAGCATGGATCCAAAAGGCTCCATGTTCTGTCTCCACATTCTGTCTCCAAAGCAACTACATCTCCTGTGCTTTTAATAACGTGGCTCAGCTATTGTACTTAATCAGAAACTAGCTCAAATTACCATTGATGTTCATTTTATAGTTCTGTAAGAAGATAAATATAATTTTGGTATCATCTTTGTGCTTGCTTTTGCAATACACCACTTTGTGTTATGGACTAGTAAGAGAAAGGGAACAGATGGTTGGGTAGTGGTGAGTTACTGGAAGGAGAAGAATCTTTCCTTTCTGTGTTGAAAACCAATTGCTGGTATGGTTATTGGTCCAAGAATAAGGGAAGATGCCTGCAATAGATGCTGTTAGTACACTTGCAGTTACTGTACTTGTTGTTCTTGGTGCACTACTCTTCTTTTTCATGGTACTTGTCACTGTGATAAAGGCAGTAGCATCTGTAAATGCCTCTTTCTCTGCCTTTCTTGAAAAGTAAATTAAATTATTTGAGGAGTTTCATTTTCTGGTTTAAAATAAAAATACTCCACTGCTCATTCTTGTTTTTTCTTAAACTTTAAGTTTCTAGGCTATAAGGTGCCACCCTGCCATGCCTTCTGCCTAGCTTGAGATTCACTACCTCTTTCTTAAATTTATCACTAAATAGTTTTCAGACTCCTTCCCTGGCTCATCTTCTTGCAAATATAAAGTGAGGAGGGGAGAAATCTCAAAAAAGCATTGATTTTGTAACTTAATTGCTTTCCCAGTAGCATATTTTTTTATGTTCCTTCCAAGTCTTCCCATATGTTCAGTGCCACCTCCCTTTCTCTCTCTGAACTGGTTCTAAGTCTTAGGCTGTATGCACATGTTCAGATTACTTTGAAGAATTCTCATGGGTTTTATTCCCCTGACAGAAAAACTTACTAGGAGACATCTGAACAGACATTCTAATGCTGAGCCCCTGAAGAGAAGAGAGCTTGCAGTGCTGATGCTGCATAGCCAGGGTGTCCCTGTGCTCACATCTTGGCATGCTCTGCAGGCTCCCTCAGTGTACCTGGTGACAGATGGCAGCAGTGCACAGGCCATCTGGTTGGCTGACCTAGACTGCTTAGAGTCAGCTTGTGTCTCCCTGCAGCACAATGTGGGGATTGTGAAGGGGGCGTGTTCTGCTCCCTGCTCGGCTGGAGTAGTAGAGTCCAGAAAGCGACACACAGTCTCCCTGGGAGGGAGGAATCAGGAGCAGAAGCAGAGATACTGGAGGACTGTGTTGTGGCTTCTCTAAGAAGGGTAAGTTGTAGAGACATTCCCTTTCTCAGGAGAAATTCTTCCAGGAGCAATTTAACTCTAGTAGGCCCTGGGCTTTTTTGTCTCAGTTTGCTGTACACATAATTACCCATTGTTGGTTCTTAAAGCGGAAAATGAATGAAGCTATTTAACTTTATCTCAACTTTATGTGAAAAGAGACACCAAACTTGATAGGAACTTTCCTGTGGCTTCAGCCATTCTTAGTGTAGTCCATCCAAAATTATTTTAAAGTAATATTTTGAAGATACAATTTAGTTCAGCGTGCTTTTTATATAATACCTTTTTATAATTGCTGTTGGGAGTCTGACACAGCTCCAGTTCCTTCTACCCTCCCTTCAGCCCAGGCCTTTCTCCCTCCTTGATCCAAATGTAACAAAAAGTAAAAAGTTCCAAAATAGTATGTCATTTCAAGAGGTTTCTGCTACATTGTTTGCATATCACATGCCCCCAAATAAGGCATGCACCTTGTTTTTGGAAGACAGAAAGTGGGGGGGGGGGGAAGATTTTTCTGGAGTCATGCCTTACTCTATAGTACATCTTCCTGGAAACATAGCAGCCAGGAAGTGTGGCAGGAAGAACTTCCTTGTGTGGCAAGGCAGCAAGAAGACTAGGCCCGGGACCCTTGCAAGGGCAGTACCAAACCTTTGCTACTTTAAATACTTTATTATTTACAGGAACATATATAAAAAGCTATTGTTTCTGCACCACAAGCCTCATCAAGATAGCATGCAGCAGCTCACTTGCCTGGAGCCAGGTCAGTTGTTCCTTCAGGCATAAGCTGCAGCGCTCAGCTGATAGCTATGGCTGTGAGAGGGTTAACACAGGACTTCGCCCCTTCTGCTTGCTGCAGTCAGAGACAAGCAGCCATCCATTTTGGCATCCAAAAGTAAGCAGACACTGTACTCTGTATTGCTCCCTGTTTCTATTCCAACAAAAAAAAAATTCAGCTTCCCTGTCTGTCATACACCACAGTCATGGAGGACAGATTTTTTTTGGCAGGGTTGGGGGACACTGTGTGTGATATGCAAGTAACTACAATATTTTGAAGTATTTCAGCCACTTTTAGAAGATTTCAAAGGACCTGTATGTTGGACAGCTGGCCCTTTAAAATGTTTCGAAGGCTTTTGAAATGTTTCAGTTAAGTGTGCTGACACTGTTTGTATCATGTTCTCTTTCTTGCAGCATCTCCTTTGGGAGAAACCTGAATCTTGTAACATATCTCACACTATTCCTTTAGGCTTCCCTGTGGTCTGGGTCATGACTTGATCTTTCAGCTAGGTCATATCCACATTCTTACTCACCTTTTCCATCCAATTTCAGCTTCCTAGTTGAGTTTTTAACAATCCTTGTCTTCTGAGGAAAGTGCTCACTAGCTGGTCTATCCTTTTCAGGGCAGGACTCAACAGCCACTCAATCTTTAGTAATATCCTCAGAGGGGATTGGTATGTGAAACCAAGTCTACCAGCTCCGCTGGGTTTTAGCCCAGGGACCTTGCTATAAACAGCTGGTCAGGTATTTTGACACTGCTCCTGCATGGTGTATTCTACTCCCCTCTTCCCCTTTTTCTCATCTGTTTTATGTTCATCTCCCACCAATCAAGGTCTCTTGCCTCTCATAGGAGCAGTCTTTCTGCACTTCTCAGCTAGCCTCTTAAAGGCCTTCTCCCTTTTATGTCCAATACCCACTGAGTGTCAAGGGTGGGGCTAATTGAACAAAGATGGCCAGTCCCATGTATTTGCACTGTCAAGGATACTGAGTAGCTTTTATTCTCACTGATTTTTATTAAGAACATATGTGCTTTAAGAATTTCTGATACATTTGCCAGAATAATTTATCATAGTATTTATGCACTCATTGTTGCATCCTTTCACTCTATTTATATGAAGTGCATATTTGTTTTTGTAGCTTTCCTCGCCCAGTGAAGACTACATGGTTGAATAGGAATGCACCAGCACAAAACAGAGACTCTGTAATTCCTTCTCTTGAAAGTGTGGTCTTTGGCAATAACTACACAAAACAGTTATCAGCAGATGTAAGAATATAATCTATCAGCATTTTTTTTAATGGACAAAATAAATATTTTATTGGGAAATATCTTTTAAGAAAATGATAATAAAAGGGTGAACATTATGTAAAGGCCTTTTACTATGCATAGTGACATGGGTAAGGAGAACTCTTTCAAAAAGCTATGCTATATGTTTCAAGATTTCTTACATAGAAAGCTTAAATTATTTAGTTCATAACTTTGCTGGGGTGCGATATCTTGAGAAAATTGCAGAAAGACTGATAAGAATTAGTAAAGGGTAGGGAAGGATTTAGAGATCTAGCTTTTTAAAATGTTTCTGTTAATTCAAGATTTTTATCTGAAAATAATATTTGCATGCATCCTTTTTTAGGGCTGCAGTTTTGTGATTGCAGAGTCCTTCCTGAATCATGCCTACAATTTCCACTGTACACTTTGTGCCAGTTTGCTACTTGCATTCAAAGGGTTACATAGGTATTTCATCATGATAACAAAGGAGCTCCCTTCCTCTCACCGAATTGAACTGGGTATGTCAAATATAATAAAATAAGTCGCTTTTATTTTCTGCCCTATTGCTGTGCTCCTTAGAAGAGCCCATCTGAGATTGAAATATAGTTCATCTTATGCCATCTACATATTATACATCTGTTTACTGCTGGAACTGAAATAAATTGTTTATTAATAGTCCAAGATTTTTTTTTAAAGTACTCTTACTCATCAACAAGCTGACGTGTACTCTTTTGTAAATTATTTTTTATAGCTCTTAATTTTAAGATTTTTCTCAAATTGGTATATCTGATTTTGAGAACATTTGAAATAATTTCTTAATCTAAACAAAATACTACAATCATCTGTATGCTGTAAGGAAACATGATAGTGTATAGTAAATTTTAAATTTTTTTAACCTGAATTTTCTAACACAATTTGAAAAGAACACTGTGGTAAAAAAATTGGAAATTTAAGACTAAGAAGAAGAAATAGCTTTTAATTCAATTGTTTGGTATCAATTCTTAAATTGACCTATTCAAATTGAATTCCTACCCTGTGTTCAGCATCAGGTTAGTATGGTTAAGGCATGCCAGCTTCAACAGTCAGCAGCACACAGAGTGACATGGCTAGCATTATATCCTTCTTGTCTCGACTCTAGCTCAGATGACTAGGTATTCATTTACAACTGGGTCAGCTGGGGACAGCTGCAGCATGAGTCCAAAGCAGGGCCTCCAGCTGTTGCAATTTGCCTTAACTGCTCAGGCACCATGTCTCAGAAAGCTGACCAATTACCGTATTTACTCAAAGCCAAGTGACCCTACAATAATTAAGATACTAGACATGAAAGATTTATCAGTGTTATAATTTTCCATGTGTGGAATCTAACTATTGGAGGGTCATCTTAAATGCTTCCCCCCACTGCTGCATTGAGACAAGCAGTGGTGAGGGGATAGGTATCAGGGAAGTCAAATGGCCTGACTTTTGCCTCCTGCTGTTTGTTCCCTGTCACCACTTACCCTCCTGTGCCTGACCCTCCTGTGGTATCTGCACCATTGTCGCCTTCTCCTCCACTACTTCCTCCCACCACCTCTGCCTCCTCCCCCTACCATGTGCTCTACCTCTGCCACCCTGCCACCTCCTCCCCACCACCACCTCTGCTGTCATTGCCTGTGTTCTGCCACTGCCATCTGCTTCCCCACTGCATCTTCTTCCCATTCCAGTTCCCTCCACTTCCATTCCCACCTCCAACCCTGCTCTTACTTGGGCATGGAACAAATGGTTGCTCTAGCCCTGGGCTGGAGCAGAGCTGCTAGTAGAGAGTAAGCAACAACTGGGGAGAGGGAGGAGAGCAGAGGTGGGGAAAAGCAGCTCTTGCGGCTCTAATCTGAATCTGGGTAGTGACTGGAGTCAAAGCTGTAGCAGTCAGCTGCTCTCCTCACCACCTTGTACTTAAATCCAAAAGGAAGGGTTTCCCCGCTTACGCTAAATGGGGAAAAAACCCATCTTGGATTTGAGTAAAAATGGTAATATTATTTAATTACCTGAGACTTTGGAAAAACAGTCTGAATATTCTATGGTTAAATTGTGTAAAACTTTACAGTAATTTAAGTAAGATTAATTTTGAAAGGATCTGTTTCCTTAGCAGGATGAAACCATCATAGAATATTCTATGATTAGAAATATATACAAAGGGATGGCAGATAAATTCTGTTGACTATGTAGAACTTCTTGCTGGAGCTTGAATCGGCAACCTTTCACGGGTGTTGCTTTGAAAATTATTGTAAGAAAATGTAGTTTTAATAAAATGCAGGATTGTTATTTAAGTCTGTTCTGAGGTGTGATGTTCTCAAGAGCCATTCTGTTTTTTTTTATCCAGGACATTGTTTTTCATCCAGGAAAATGTAAAGATTTCTTTTCTTTTAAAGTAAATAAATCTTTTGAAATGCATTGTACTTTGTCAGTAGATTTTGCCAGTTGTACTAATTTTGCCTCTTAACAACTTAGGAAAATAATCAGTATGAATTTGTCATATAAAACTATTGGCAAAATTTTAAAAGTATAAGGAATATCCCAGAATTAATAATTTTTATATGGTGTTCTTTTTTTTTCTAGTTAAACTTTTTGCTTTCAACAGTACTTGTAGCACCAGAATCTGAGGCTTTCTGTTCACCAGAGGCAACTAATCATGCTTATAGTACATTATTATAAAACAAAATATACACAATAAAAACAGAGAGAACACTATTTACAGACATATAATACAACCATATTGTATTCTCCAAAGCCCACTAAGCCAATGGAAAAATTCCCTTAGATCTCATTGGGCTTCTCTTAGACTGTGGTTGGCAGCCTTTTGCTGGCACAGGTGGAAGGTTTATAATACCACCAAGGCTGTGGGCTAGGTATCTTCCTCCTCCCTGCACCAGCCAGTCAGCTGCTAGATTTCCAGTCCCTCTGCAGCAGGGGTAAACAGGGAAGCAACAGGCTCCTCAGAAGAGGGCAGTGCTGTGGAGTAGAGGGGCGGCACAGCACAGCTCCATGAAACTGATCCCCCATGTCAGATCGCACCTCTGTAGGCTGGATCAGACATCTTTGCTGGCTGGCTTTGGCCCACGTGCTGTATGTTGCTGACACCAGATTTAGAGCAATAGCTCTTTAATCAGCATCTTAACCTACATTGAGATAATGCAATTTAGAACAGAAATGGTAAAAATAATTATATTTCATTATTTGAAAATTAATTTTTGTACAATATATAGTATATATTTATTGCTTACACTTTGTTTTATTTTTTTTCTAAATCTTTTCAATACAGTTTGCTAATATCTTTTGTTTTCTTATTTATGGATTTTTTCAGTTATATACTCTATCTGGAATGTGTATGTGACAAGTGACTAATACTTTTGATATAGTTACTAACAGTGCTAATATTGCTTTTTTTCTCATGGAAAATAACCAGTACTGATAGGTAAGAACTAAAAATGATTTTCTTTTAAATGCAGCAGTAGATAGAAAGTCAGATATTTGTATTTCTACAAATATCCAAAAATAAGGAATACTGGATTTGCACCAAACTGCACATTATTTTTGTCACTAAATATTACTATTTGCCTTCAGTTTTTACACAGTATAATCTGTTCAATATCTGAGATTGAAACAGACATTTGGGGAAAAAAAATCTCAAATTCTTTTAAAATCTCAGAAAAAGAATTGTTAGCCTTTGATTTAAATTAAATGTCTTTATCTTTTTTATTTCATTTCTTTTGCTTACTTCTATGATGTACATTTTTATTCATGCAAAAATGTCCATATAGTTATAAAAATATAGTGACTTCACAACATAATGCACAAAATACTGTTGAACATCTTAAATAAGTGTGTTTAGTAGTATTTGAGCAATGTTGGTTTAAAAAATAAACAAATTAGAAAATTTCTCAAGCAGATGTTAATGTACATCATGAATAACTAAGCTAGAAGCTTTACTAAAATCTTTGCTTCAGTGTTTTGATCTAATTGCACTAATTACTAGGCTAGCAATAAGCTTTCTTACTAACTTTAAGGCAAATAATAACAAAGCACAGATGGAAAAAGAGTGTAGTAACTAGTCATGTGTATGCAATCCCTATAACTAGCCAAGGCCAGCATGCAGGTCCTATATGAACGCCTTCTCAGAAGAAAATATCTACGAACCCAGAGAGACGCCTATCTAGGTATGTTTTTAAAGCAGGTGATATAACCCCTTAGCATTTTATTAGTAGTACAGAGTAATTTTGCTTTATGTTTAAACAGTAGCAGAAAATGTAAGGATCATATTCGGCTCTGATGCAAGTATATGAAATTTCAGTGAAATCAGTGGAGTTGAGCATACTTGTAGCTGGGTTGAATCTAGATGTAATGACTGGTTTAGTGACTTTTTGTTTTATCTAACCAAAATGACTGAAAGGTTTAAATGGTTACAGTTGGAATCATGTAGCTGGCTAAAATGAAATCAATTGGTACAACTTAACATTTCTAAATGACAAGACTAATGTGTTTCTCTCTGATGAATCTTTTATATCTTCACTGGAACTTCAGAACTCATTTTCCCTACATCTAAACAAAGCACACTCAAGACCTAAATTGCAGCACTTCCTATTTAAATGGATGGTCTCTCCTTTTGGAAACTGCCAGTAGTGCTTCTTAATTGGCCAGAGAATGTTGTTATAATGCAAAACAGATTTTGATGGGGAGAGCCAAACTGGTGCACAGATCATACCCAGGTCTATTACATGACAGTGCAAAGAATTCTTAGGGTATCAGCCAAATCAAACATAACAGCATTTTTCTGGTTATTTTTATGTTTATTTTTTACTGTTTTTAAAAACAGAACCAGCATAATTGCATCAAGTAAAATAGCAAGATAAAACTTATTGATAAAGAATGCTTTATTTACTGAGATGATTGAAGTTACTTTTGATTAATTAAATTATAGCAGTATTATTATAATTTGTAAACTTTTCCATTAATGCACTTGTTTCTCAGAGGATTGGCTATTGTATAAAGTGATTCCCGTTGGCAGTTTCACATGTAGGGTAAACTTCCAGTATTGAGTATGATAAATAAAACAAATAGCTTTTTTACCTTAACCAAGAGATTGAATATGTGTGTCCATACACAGAATTAAAAATGTCTATGTGAATTTTGCCACTTTTTTCAGAATAATTCTCTTTAGCATTTATTTAGCCAATAGAAATATATGATTTTTTAAAATGCTGTTTTTACTAGTTTCTGACAACTTTATGCATTTCTACAAATTGAAAGCATGGTTTCTCAAAAGGTAAACAAACTTTTAGTTACATGGACTAGACAATTTGTTGTTATTTGCAAGTTCTAATTAAAATGATGCGATTATTTTTAACTAACTATTTACCTAGTACTTCAAGATAAATTGGGTAAATACATTGTTACCCTGAAAATATGTTGTTCTTAAGTATATCCTATAATTCTTCCTACAAGATTCTTTAAGGGTTGTTGTATTGACTTCCATGTTTCCGTGAGAGAATGTATTTTCTCATTTTTCCTTGATTTTTATGATAATTCAGTGATTCAGAAAATGGAATTAAATCAGGGGTGTCAAACTCATCTGGTCCAGCAGGCTGGATGAGGTCGTTGGGCTGGTCTGATGGCTGGACTGGGACCACACACCGGATCCAGCACCTAGGGCTGGTTTGGCCTCATATAGAATATAACTCTTGCCAGCCCGTTCCTCCTGCAGTGCATGCACCTGGTCCAGACATCAGGCATGCAGAGCTGGTGTGACATGTGGGCTGGGCCCAGTGTCACATGCAACACAGAGGGTTCAGGGTGTGAGTTGCATGTGGCACTCTGCCAGACCAGCCCTGTGCACTAGCTCTGGTGTGGCCTAGTCCAGACTGGCCCCAGAACCAGAGCTCAGGGCCAGTCTGGCACAGGCAGCACAAGCAGTACCTGCCCTCGACTGAGTCCCTGTGCTGCATGCAGTGCCTGTGGCAACAGGTCCAACCTGCATGCCAGACTGGTTCTGCACACCTCGTGTGGTACATGGCGCCGGTCTGAGACTCATGACCCAGATCTTATGGCTCCATAGACTAAATCTAGCTTGCAGGCTGTATGTTTAACACCCCTGAATTAAACCATACAAACTGGATACAAACATGAGTTTAGACTGCCACCCTTACTTATAAGAGGTGAGGTGAGTGAAGATGGCAGAACATAGTCCTAAAGAAATGTTTATGTCTAGATTAGTTGTTCTTTTCTAGTATTCCATTTTTTTGTAATATAGCAGTATGATGAATATTGAGAGTAACTGGGGCAATAAATTATCCCATGTCAATATAAATCATTAGGACTACTGAGAATGCTTCAATCCAAAGATGTACACAAATCTTATTTCAAAGATATTCATATTGACTTTTAACAAGATGACTCCTACTGCCCCAGTGAGAATAAGTGTGGAAGAATACAGCACATCAGAATTTACAAAAACCAGAAGTTTATTTTCATAAATGTCATACATGTTTTGCAGCCTGATTTTGAGCTGCTATGTCACAAAACTGACACATTGATGATAACGGACTGCTCTTTTTGAAAAAAAAGATGTATTTCTTAAGTATGAAGAACTAAAACAACAAATTTTGTTCATTTTTCTTTTAATAGCAATTTATTTAACACTATATTTCTTACTAGAGTACTCTTTAAAAACTTTTTAAAAATTTAAATAACGGGAAGATCCACAGTTATTTTGTTAAACGGTCTTAGAATTTAGTGGTGAACTTATTTTATTTAAGTACATTTTGTACCATTCTCATCATTTTCAGTACTTAGCATGATCTAACTCTACCAGCATCCTCTAAATTCCTTTAGAAAGAAAAAAATAACAACTGTCACCTGATATTACATAATATTATCAATTATTTTAGTTTGGCAGATACTGAAAGAAATAGTTTTAAAAGATACATATATATATATATATATATATATATATATATATATATATTTAAAGTGTGTAAGCTCATTTTCAGTGACGCAACCTCCTTAATTAATTAGGCATTTTTGAACATTTTATACAAAATCTTTGTTTTTACATATTCAAAGTTTGTAAATGCATATGAGATATACTTGTATATATATTTAAAATCTTTAGAAAAACCACAAAATACAAATACAATTTTTATATACACTTTTAAAATATGCAGACTAATTTGTTATGAAATTAAGCTACTGATATCAAAACATCTGCATCTAGAAATGGTCTATAATTGAGAGAAATAAAAATGTTATAGTTTATTTAACTACTCTGCACCATAATAGCATTAGGCATACAGACAGTCCTGTTGACTTCAGAAGGACCACTTCGTTGTTTAACATTCTTGTGTTTATACTTTTTTCATTTGAAGCCCGCTTGTTTTCTGAAATAAGAAATATAATCAGTCCTTGGTCCTGGATGCTGTAGTTTTATCCATCAGGATGGAGGTCTGCTGAAGTTCTGCAAATATCCAGCAACACACACATTTGTATTATTGTGGCTTTTGTCTTAATTTAAAATTTGAACAATCATTCTTATATAATAAAGGGCTTAGGCCATCTGTCTGTCCATAATATTCTTGGAACACTCTGATTGGTTAGTGAAACAACCAGTCAGAATGTGGAGCACTGCCATGACGGAGGGGTGAGGCCAGCTGGCCTTGCTTCCCTGCTCCGGCCATGTCATTGTGTCAGCTTTCCACCGCCTCTGAGGAGCAGAGCCACAGGGAGAGCAAGCCCAGCAGCACTGGAGGCGGCGGCAGCGTGGGGTGCTGGCGGAGGGGGCGGTGGGGCAAGCTTCCCCACCTGCTCCTTCCCACTCCTGGGAAGCAACAGCGGTATGTGGTGGTGGGTGGCAGCGCTTTGTCCCTGCCTGCCCCCCATCCCCTGTCATTCTTGATGGGCAATTTGCTAGTTAAAGTATAAATGTCAGTTTAATTCTATTATGTGGCTTTACTTTAAAGCGACACCATCAATTTAAAAATCATGCTTTTGTCTAAAGCCATTATTTAAAATAACATCTAAACTTATTAATAGCTTATGTTGTATTTTTTCTCGTTTAAAAGTGTTTGTGTGTACACTTGACCATACATCACGCATAGTTTACCTCTGTATAGTCTATTATGCATTTGGTATAGTTTTTCTATTTTTTTAACATGAATGGAAAAGTTGAAATAGATTTTAAACTAGGGTTTAAAATAGGCAAATGTCATTATAAATTCAACTTAAATGTCACAGGAAATAAGTGTTTAATGTAATCAGTTAAAACTTTTGACTTGAGTTTTTAAATTTATTATATTTCAAGTTGATGGTGGCTCTTTAAGCAGCATCAGACTGTCTTTGACAGTGTTGTTTAATGGGAGAAGATTATTTGCTTGAAAAATATAATTTTAAATATGGTAAAATGTGTTATTTCAAGCTTATGTACTCTAATTTTTCCAGAGAACATAGATGTAGAAGCTCGCCTAACAGAACTATGTGAAGAAGTAAAGGTATTTACTGTCCTTCATTTAAAATAAATGTAAAATAATTGTAAGAAACAGGAGTCTGTTGCCAATATTTTAGATACTGTATTAGAGAGAAAAGACTGGTAGGGGCCATTCCCAGTATTTGATGTTGCTACAATTTCTCTCAGATATTCCTTATTCCAAGACATGACACTCATTTTACTCTCCACACAAATTTGGTGGTCCGTTTATTGTTGAAACTTCTTTGTATTTGAAAAAGATGTGTACGCTATAAAACTGAAATTATAGGCGGGATCAATATTTACACTAAAGGGATGAATCTCATAATTAAGCTTTTCTCAAGTGCCTCTTGCTGTCATACATTGTACCCTACATGTGCCAGGGTAGGTTGAGAGTGATGGTTCCCAGTGATGTTTGAAATGTGGAAGGTAGTTGAATTGTAATTCATTCTAATATTTCTTTTCTTCCAGTTAGACTGTTTGGTGCCAAACTGTCAAATCTTAGATCTCTCTTTTCTCCTAAACTATATTCCCCTCCTACAAATCCTTTTCTGTCCAGAATTCTAACTTCTTAAAAACAAAATAGACATTCAGTACGTTCTTTTCTGTTTTAATTTCCTCTTCATGTTTGATGATGATTTCCTTCTACTGCCACTGCTCCTACAATTTACTTAACTTTCCTTATTATAACTAAAAACTTGACAGTGGTTTCAGATGTTCCTGAAGAGGTGAACTAATTGTAAATTATTCATATATAAGTAACTAGTCTAGATCCCTGTTCCTGATCATGGTTTCCCTCCCATGTAGCCTGTTCCCTTCTTTCTCTACTTGTCCCGCAGTTAAAAAGACTGTGTTCTGAAATAATGCTTCTCTGTTCCGTGCAAATGTCATTTGTCTCTCTGACCATTTTGAATGTTCTCTCCCTCTTTTTTCCTCCCTACATCTCCCAGTCCCTCAGGCTCTGTGGTTTTTAAGACCCAGACTCCATTTTTTCTCCCTTTGTGATTAGAGATTTTCTATTTTTCTGACCTCAGGCCTTTGCAGAGAAGCTGCAGAAAACTGTTTTAACCTATGCAGATGTCCCAAGTTACTTCGATTTCAACAGGAGTGTTCACGGTTTAACCACTCTCCCTTATCCCTAACCTGAAATACAGGCAGATCAGCTCAGGCAGCATATGGCTTACCTCAGTATACACCAAGGCATTTCCTGATGCAGCACTTCCAGCTAAAACGTATAAGCTGTAAACAGATGGATTTCCCAAGTCACCATATATTCCATTTTTCTTCCTGAAAAAGACCCAGTTCTATCCTGTCTGCCTCTCTACTTGCTGTCCTGTCGCATCCTACTCTTTTGTCTTCAGCATTCTGTGACATAACTCTTTATTCAGTCTCCTTAGATTTATTTTGTAACTCTGTCTTTATGTCCTCTGGCTTGGTTTCTGCTTTCTTTATTCCATCAAAACTGGCCTAAACAAGTGAATAGTTCTCCGTTAACAAAGCTTAAAAGAGAAAGTTTCTGAATTATTTCAAAATGCAGACCAACTCCCTGTTCTTCAAAAATATATACCTTATTTATTTGTATCTAAGATGACATTTTTATTTCTGCCAGTTAGCATGGGGAAAAAAGCCCTTTGTCTTACATTCACATACAAAGTGGCCTTTGGGGAGTGGTGGGGGGAAAGGCAGGCGGCTACTATAGCTTTGACTCTGGCCCTGAGCCTGGATCGGGGCCATACTCAGACCCTCCTCAGCTGCCCTCTACTTGCCCTCCTCAGCTTCTGCTCCCCCTTCCCCCCCCACTCCCCCTTACTGTCAGGCACAGCTTGGTTCTGGCATGGGCTGGATTCTTTCCCAGACACAGAGTACCTGGAAACTGTACCATGCCCAGCTAGGCAGCAGTGCCGACATGGCTGCATGGCCTCTGCCTGCCCAGTCAGCAGTGCCAAGATGGCTCCATGGTTGGCAGGGGCTTCACTTCCACTTCATAGATTTCTTAGACATTTGGGCTGGAAGGGACCCCAGAGGATCATCGAGTCCAGCCCCCTGCCCCAGAGGCAGGAAGTCAGTGGGGATCATAGGATCCCAGCAAGATAAGCATCCAAATGTGTCTTGAAGGCATTCAAAGTGGGTGCTTGAACCACCTCCAGCAGCAGTCTATTCCAAACCTTGGGGGCTCGGACAGTAAAGAAGTTCTTGCTTATGTCCAGCCTGAATCGGTCGCGGCAGAGTTTGTGACCGTTTAATCTTGTCATGCCTTGGGGCGCTCCCCCAGATCCTGATGAGCACCCTTGATAAACTGTGCTCTGGGAGGGAACACAGCCCAAGCAGCATCTGACAGTAAGGTTGTGGGGAGGGGCAGGGATTGGGGAGCAGGTGGGAAGGGGTGGGGATTGTGGGGAAGGGCAGGGGAGGGGCAGAGATTATGGGGAGCTGGGAGTGGGGGCATGCCAGTGGGGGGGGGTGGGCAGAAGACTGAAAGGAGAAGTGGGGTGGGGCCCAGAGGGCAAGGGGGTCATTTCACCCCCACTAGCCACTGCTTTTCCTTCTGTAGCATTGGGGGGAAGGTGACAACTCTCCAATAATTAGATTCTATACCTGGAAAATTATAACAAATTTATACATTTTCCACATATAGAACCTAATTAATGGGGGGTCTTCTTAAATTAAGGGTCAACTTGGATTTGAGTAAATATAGTAGATTATTGTCTTTTTCATTCTCAATAGTAAAATGTGATGGCAATTACTGTATTTTCTGTACGCAGAAAATACAGTAATACAGCTGAAATACAGAAATTTTTCTGTATTTTCTGTAATACAGCTGACTCGTCCTCCCTTTCCTGCTTAACTAAAAGCTGGAGCTCCTTCTGAAGACTGGTCTCTGTGGATGGATCTATGATTTGAAAAGGGCTTAGAAGTCTCCATTGCTGTGAAATAAGGACACTTTTTAAACGAGTATGAAAGTGTATGGTGTAATTCAGTGGTATCCAACCTATGGACTGGATCTGACCTGCGACACTGTATCATCCTGGCTATAGGTTCCCTGCAGGTCTGGAAAATTGGTGGCAAGGAGCCGTAGCAGCATTAATTGCTCCCAGAGCTGTGATAATTAATACTGTCGCTGTGTCCCCAACACCAAATATTGAGACTTGTGGGGAGCCCTGTGGTCTAAAGGTCACACTATGGCCAGATTGTGCTTGTGGATTGATCCTTCACTGGATCCGGCACATGGACTGGCCCAATGCCACTTGTTCAGCCTACAGGGCTGGATTGGTTGAGCACCAGTGGTGTAATGGAATATGTAGATATTTATTTCAGGGAATGGAAACTAAAGAGACCATCCCTAAATGTTGTTTACAAGCGACTTTAATGAAATTATGATATAAAAGAAAAACACCCCAAGATTGCAGTCATCTTTGAGGAAGAAAAGCCTAATTTCATAATGGCTGCTTCTTTTGTGGAGCCTCAGACCTTGAAAGTCCTAAGTATCTCATAATTTTGGTCCTAGAGGAAACAAATTACCTTTTTAAAAATATAAATAATATGCATAATCATAGTCTCCTGAATCAACTTGGGAATGAAGAAGATTTGTTATTTAAACTAGTTATAAGATTACTTCAGTGTCTCATTTTTATCTCAAGTGTACCCATCACTGGAAATTATATTATTATTGTTTATTATCAGGGATAGATAATGTTTTTAATTACTGACTTTCAGTTTCTGTATAGTTACACTGTAGTTTTGAATTCTGCAAAATACAGGGCTCCCACCTTTGTTTCCATTTTTAAATTACTATCAACATGTGTTTGAGTTTCCATTGTAATCTAGGATCACACAATGTATTCTAAAACACTTAAGGTAAGTACCATATTTACTTAAATATAAGACTGGGATTTTTCCCCCATTCAACATAGGGGAAAAAGCTCTTCGTCTCACATTCACATACAAGGAAACTTCATTAAATACATTGATTGAGTATTTAGAAAAAAGTAGTATAGGCTAAATAATGGAAACTAACTGTAAAGTTGATTAAATACAGACAATACTGGACATGACTATAGAACATATGGGCCATATTAACTAAACTTACTAATGGGAGCCTACCACAAGGATAAGTTAGTGCAGCCCATCTGAATAAAATATATGGTAGTGCCCATTATACTCAGTTCCCTCAGCCCTGACTCTTATTCAAGTCATGGTGAGCCACTACATTGAATACATTTCAAATTCCTCAGTACTCTCACAGCCGAGCTATGCTTTTCTTTCCTATTTCCAGTGTTTCCTGTTTCTTCACTGGCCTTAAATATATGGCAGACATCACCAGCAAACGGGGCCCCAAACAGTTCACCCAGAATCCCTTTGTTGTCCCCTGTCTCAGCCTGTTGCATATGATTAATATGGCCCTGCCCTCCATGAGGTGAAGCAGGACCAGGTTGCCCTGTGCCTCACCTGCATATAATTTTTTTCAGAGGATTCCAGGACTTTTGACAAGAACATCTGGTTTTAGTCATGAATGGGGGCAGAGTAGGGGGTGGTTAATTAGCACATGGATCCTTTGTGGAGGTATCTAGAGTACACACACGTACTGAACAGTGCTGGGTTGTGGGATCACCATGGCTTGAAATGGTGTCGACTATGGTGGGGCCCAGCCCATTGAACTGTATTGTAAATCATGAGCCTTTTGGCTTTGGACTGATAGCATGCATAGTTTGTACTATATATAAGCAGGTGCCAAAGTGCTTTTTAAAATTGTTTGTAGAGTACTTGTGCTAAAACTTGCAGCAGTTTCAAAAAAGGTTAAATGCATCAGTTCTGGATCAGCTAAGTCTGTGGGTACCCATAGTAATTTGCCTATATGCAGTTTGTCTATAGGCAAATTACCACTTTCAAAGTCAGTTTTTCAAATTTGCTCCTCACTTCCATGTGCTCAGGGAGACCATGGTCTGACAGTAAGGTGGGGAGGAGCTGCAGGGGGAAGACGTTGGGGAGCAGAGGGCAGGGGGAGTTCTTGATGTCCTGCCAGATTTACTTTCTCTGCTGTAGCAGTGGGAGGAGAACAAATTCAAGGCAAACCTCCAATAATTAATTTCTATAGCGGGAAAATGATAAGAACTGTATCATTTTTCCATATATAGAATCTGATTGGGGAAGGTGGGGGGTCATGTATCTGTGTAAATATGGTATCTGGAACCATGGAAGTTTTCTTTTAGTAATATAGCTTAGAACCTATAGTGTTTGATGTTTGGACACGCACAAATTTAAAAGTGTCTTTTTAAAATAAATTGTCATGAAGATAAAACAACTAAGATTCTTCCTCGGTTTCATGTAGATTTATGGCATCTATACATGACTGTGTGTTAAGTAAGAATATTTTTTCCTTACTTCAGAAAATGGAAAATCCTGATGAACTGGCAGAACTTATAAACATGAATCTTGCACAGCTTTGCTCTCTTCTCATGGCTCTGTGGGGGCAGTTTCTAGAGGTCATTACCTTACAAGAGGAAGTCACAGCATTGCTAGCACAAGAACATCATACATTAAGGGTGAGCCTTGAATCTGTGATTATACAGAACAAATTCATATTCTTTATGACACTTTCTACTGAAAATTGTTAGGTCTTCATAAGATAAAACGTTCTAATTTTTCTGCTCTATTTGTGAAAATCAGAGAAGTGAAATGTTTAGAGTAACTCCTGTATTTATAATTGTATATTAGCTATATTATTGATTCTTCTTGGTGCTTATATTCATTGCAGAGCTGGAATTCATTACATTTCTGAATAAGTAACACAGATGAGAAGACACATTATATAGAGAGCTGTAGAGTGGAGAGTACTTATGCGGGATAAAACACTTTTTCTTCTGAAGGTCTACTTAGCACTCTTTACTTTCCTTGGTATATAAAAGCTGTTCTTGGTAGCCATGAATACAATGTGTATATTTCAAGTGTGTATGTCTTATGGAATGACAGTATCCTTAACATCTTGAAAAGAAAGGTTGTTGTGGAGGGAATCTTGAAACAGGAAAAAAATATATATATATAAAAGAAACAACCTTGGACCTGAATTAAAAAAAGCTGTCTTGAGCTTACTTCTGGGAAAACCAATGTATGCTGTTTGGCAGGGTGAAGTATTTTCCAGACTTTCTGAAAAGTCTGCACCATCAAATAAGTATTTTCATGCCTTTATCATGTCTGTGGCTACATGCTATACATGGAATAACCTGGAAGCTGCCACTTATACACACTTTGCACCTGGCCTATTCAGTGGCTCTGGCTGGTGAGAACATATTATGCCAGTGCTTTGTACATTATATTAGCTACCTATCCAAACCAGGGTTACTTTTGAAATACTACTTGGTTGGTCTGGGATCCAGCTGTCTTAAGGACCTTTCTCTTCAGGCCCTGGATCAGACTGTTATAATCAGAGATCCGGGTTTTCCATTTCTCATGGAAAAACTGAGAAAAAACAGAGATTTTTCATTTTAATGGAGAAACACATGTATGTTCCACTTTTGTAAAGAGCTCTCTGCAGGCTGGCAGAGTTCCAGACTGCAAGGGGCTGGAGAGAGCAGGAGGAGGGTGGTCAGGCTGTGTGCATGTATGCACGCACGCGCATGCACACACACACGCACACACCCTATCTCTGCCAGGCAGCCTAGAGAACAGCTCCTGCAGGTAAGTCTGGTGGGAGGGATTGAGGCCCCCATAGGGAGGGAGTTGGGTGGGCTGGGGCTGGGGCTGCTGCCCAGCCTGGGTGGTGCATGGAGCTTGGGCCCCTGGGCCAGAATGCTTAGCCACAGGAGCCCGGTGGGGAGCGGGACAGAGCCACGGGCAGTTGCTCCAGGAGATGGCGGAGTGGGTCTGGCTCCCAGGCTGCTGTGGCGAAGTAGAACATGGGGCAGTGCTCCCCCTCCCTGGCGGGTGATGTGGCTGGAGCAGAGCCTTGGGGATGGGGTGCGGGCAGGTGCAGGCTCACCACTGAGGGCTCAGGGCTCCCTGCCCTGCTGGTCTCCTCCTAGGACCTCTGCAGCCCAGCGGGCGGGATCCGGCATGGCAGAGTAGAGCAGGGCCAGGTGGGGAAGCTTGATGCCGCCACCACTGGGAGCCCCGTGCTGCCCTGGCAAGTCTTCACCTACCAACCCAGCAGGAGTGGCGGCAAGGAGTTGTGCCTGTCACTGCTGTTGGGCAGACAAGGAGCTCCTCGCCATGGCAGCATGGAGCTCCCAGCAGCAGCAACTAGCTTCCCTTCCCAGTCTTGCTGTGCCCTGCTGTGCCAGGTACCACCTGCTGGTCTGCAGAGGTCCTAGGAGGAGACCAGCAGGGCAGGGAGCACTGAGCCCTCAGTGGTGAGTCTGCACCTGCCCCCACCCCGTCCCCAAGGCTCTGCTCCAGCCACATCACCCACCAGGGAGGGGGAGCACTGCCCCATGTTCTGCTTCGCCACAGCAGCCAGGGCTCAAATGTTGCTGCAGGTGGGGGGCAGGGGACTGTGGACCCAAGTCCCTGGCCCTGTACCTGTGGCAGCTGGGGGCCCCCTCTGGCAGGGCTGGGAAGATGTGGGGGGAGGCAGGGCCTGCACCTGTGTCCTGGTGAGTGAAAGGGAAGCTCTGATTTTAAATGATTAAAAACCCAAAATCAAATGCCAAAATTTATAGGTACTTAAATTTTATTTTATAGTGATTGAGGCACTGGTAGGCTTCCAAATTGTTTTAAAAGTGTAAATATATCAATAAAACATTGTGTTTAGTTGATGCCTATATGTATAGTAGGATTTCATTTTAATTGTGGATTTTGGTGTTTTTAATTAGAGCATTTGTGGATTTTTAATCGGATTTTTAATTTGCGATTCTAAAAGAGAGGAAACCAGGTTCCCTGGTAATAATCTGTGATTTTTATGGATGTTTTGACAGAGCTGGCATCAAGAGTTGAGTGGGTTCATTACTGGCTTGCTGAAGGGTTTATGGCTGTGGAATTTTTTTCCCCTAAAGGAGGGACTATAGTTATGGATAGATAGTATGTTTGTAGTGCTTCAGGTACTTTAAAAGCTCTATAAAAATGAAGGAGCAGAGTACACAGCATCATAAGCACTACAAATTGACCCAAACTGTGAGCCTTCATCTTTCAGAAATAATGGAAAACTGGTTACTTTAGGGTAGTTATTTCATGAGTAATTGGGTAGTGTTGCATAATTTTTTTATATTGCCTACCATCGTTGTAGTGTCTGAGCACCTGCTGTGTGAAAGAAACTGCAATAGCAAGGCTCCTTTAAGACGGAGGATCCTCTGCAAACGGATGTAAAAGAGAAACTAGTATTTGTATGAGTGCCCAAATCCTACATTGATATTTACAGAAGTGTGCACAGAATACAACTACAAAAACAGAAATTCTGTTCTCTTTCCAAGCTCCAAGGTTAAAGACAAAATTATTACCCAAGATAAAAACAGGCTATGCTATAGTGTAATAATTTAAATGAGTATTAATGTAAACTTGATTTTCTCTCTAGGCCTGAGTTCTTTTAGTAAACTAAATATAGCTGCACTCATTAACCCTGTTATGCCCGTCAAAACTATCCCTTTCCCTTACAGCTTCCCACTCCACTGTGAAGCCCCACAAAGTTGGTGTAAAAGCTCCCCTCTTTTTTGTTGATTATATCATAGAATTTTACAGCTGTTTTTATTTTTTTCCACCCCTATTCTGTCCATTTAGATGCATGCTTTCCTTTGTTTTAAGCAAGCTATGCAGTGTCCTAAAAAGTCACTTGATCCTACATAGACTTATCTCAGGCTCTAGCATAAATCCTCTGACTGCTGTGATGTGACAGCAGAATGGGAATTTCAGATTTTAGAAGCAGTAGGGTCTTGGTATTTCTTATGCCTGCATGGAAAGCAGAATTATATTTTGTTAAATGCAAGCTGCTATTTTATTGCAACTTAAGAGGCAGCACCAAGAACTGCTTTCAGGGATACCATTTTGTGGATTCTGTACAGCCCAGGTAAAGTTGCATTTCAATATTCTGATTTTTGTGGATTCTGTTTAACTGTAAAGTAGCATGTTCTTATTTTTAGTGTTGCTTTTACATTTCTCGCCTATTAAAAAAAATAAGAAAGTAAATATTCTTAATGTAAATGAGATTTTAGAAGGGGACTGGAAACAGGCAGTTCCTGTTTCTGTCATTGAGTCCAGTCCTGCAATTCTTACTGAGCAAAAATTTCTGCAGGCAGAATCTTACTTTACTTTTCATGTCCAAATATCAATTACCTAGCCACTGAAGTCCTATTTTTGCCACTCACACAGAGTTTGCCATCCTACTTCATTTACAGTATGGACACATGAATATTTATGTGGCTACCAGATATATGTGGCTATTTATATATGCAGGTACACAGCTGCATATATGTGTACTTAAGCACAAACCCTAAAACTGTGGCTTGGAGTGACAGGCTCGGGTATTTGCCCTCCCCAGATTCTGGGACTTTTAATGGTCAGACAAGCCTGTCTGTGTTCCCCAGTGTTCTCCATCTCCTGTCATGACTTGCTGTTAAATCTATAAAAGCGGAAGCTTCCTACAAAAGCTGGAGTGACCTACTCCTTGGTGCCTCTTACCTTTGTTTTTCACTCTGCTGGTGCACTCCCTAATTAAGAGGACCTTGGGGGCTAGACTTGTGACTTCCAGCTGCCCTCATAGTTATACCCATGCTTTGCAGATGTCAATCGGTATTTGGAGGCTGGGAGGGGAGCCCTGGCCCTGACTCTGCACTTGGCTTCTTAAGCCTTGAGCCTTTGTTGGGGATTACACCTTCATGGCTTTAGTCTCTTTTCTGTAGCTGGACCCCCAGCCCTGGTCTACTGTCTTGCCCTCTAGGGCTCCAGGCCTCTGGCCCTGGTCTCTTGTGGTAGTCCCTAGGGTACCCAACCCTGGCTAGGCAGCTTGCATGCTACTCTGTCCATGGGGTTCCCAACCCTGGCAAGGGAGCTTTATGCTGGGTAGTGATGTAAATACTGATTAAATAAAAGTCAGGCTCAAGGATGGAGACTGGACCAGTGGTGCTGGGCTCCAGCCCATGGCTTTGCAAAGTTAAGGAAGCAGGGTGCTGAGCCCCAGGCCATGGAGAAAGGACTGCATCCACCCTGCTGGAGCAGCGTGGCAAGCCAGGGACCCACCAGGCAGGCAGCACAGCCCAGGAAGCCCTAGGGGCCAGCAGCCAATGTGAGAGGCTGCAGCCACCAGTGCATGGCTTCCCGGGCCAGCTGTAGCAGCAAAGGGAGAGTGGAGAGGCAGGCAGCCTTGCCATGCCCCAGCAGGCAGGCAACAGCCAACAAGGGACTTTACCAGCCCACTGCAGGCTCTGGCACGCTGCAAGGGAGAGAGCAAGCAACTCCTCTCCTCCCTCCCTCCCGTAGCCTAGCTATTAGGTACTAATCACCCCTCCCCTCTTCCCTTCCTCTTTACTCCTCACTTCCTCTCTCTTTGCCACCTTCCCGTTCCTGCTGGGGCACCTCAGGGCTTCCCTTCCCAAACTCAGCCTGGCCCTAGGCTAAATGATAACTGGTAAGCAAGGACCCATTATCACAGAGCTGATTGGTTAAACAATTAGTCATTTAGCTGTTCATATCCCTAATGCTGGGTGTCGTTTAGGTGACCCTGTGGCCTCCATACTAGCTTCATAGCCACAGCCCAGTCATGTGATCTCAAACTTAAGTATAACAAAAACGTAGTCAAACAGCTTCCCACTAAAGTTCATTCCCACTGTGGGTCAGTACCCCACCATAGGCTATACTTTCCCCTTAGCTGTCATGGTATCACTCTTGTGGGTAGCTTAGGTGTTCATGGGCCTGTTTTCTGCAGCCAACTTCCTCAGGAGCTCCTCTCCCTGCTGCATGCAAAGCCAGACTGCCCATTCTGGCTCAGGCCTTGGGTTTATATGCCTTGAAGCCCCACCCCTTCCTGTCATGTGGCTCCCCAGCCAAACACCAGAGTTTCCCTTTGTTTAAGGGCTGGCTTGTTTTCCTCTACTGCAGCCCCACACAGCCAGCTTAGCCTGCTGTACACTCTTAAAGTAACAGAAGTCTCTGGCTCCCTATTACATTTAGCAAAAATGAGGAGGGCCCTTCTGTGCTTTCACCACATAATCTAGTAGGTAGGGTACTTGCTCAGGGAACTGGAAACTCTTTCCCTCATCAGAGGGGGGTTGAACCTGCATCGCTCTGGCTTCCCAACAAAGTGCTCTAACTAGCATGTCACAGGTTTGGTATTATTCAGGCACTATGGTAGGAAGCCAGAAGGTGAGGGGGTCTAGAATCTAGGTCTCCTGGTTCTTGGAGGATTGCCCTAAGCACTAGGGTCTTGGGCTAAAGCAATGGAAGATCCTTTTCTTCCTTCTCTTACTCCTGCAGCATCTAACAGCTGCCATTCATGGGGTTTTGCCAAGTACAGTTTTGTGACACCTGGGGCAGGTGTGTTATGCTCAGTTGCTGTGTGGATGCTTATTCTACATAGTGCATGTAGAATAGGAGCACAGACTGTGCAGAAATACCAAAAGTGGCAGTTACATGACTGTCGCAGGGCACCTCGGTGCCCCTGCTCCTGGAAAGGAGAAACTGCCAGGGAGCGAGTGAGCGCGCCCTGGCCCAACATAACGAGCCCAGCTGAGGCTTGCTCAGGTAATGAGCGCAGCTGCGGGTTGCCGGAGCAACTAAGGGGAGCCAGCTGCCTGTAGGGGGCAGGGCCTGGCCCTTTTAAAGCCCAGGGCCGAAGCCAGGCTGGCAGTTCCCTGCCAGCAGCCAGAGAGGCAGGAGCTCCCTCAGCCGAGATATGGGAAGGAGCCTGAGTCGCAAGTACAGCTCATGATAGCCCTGGAGGCTTGAGCTATGATAATGAGTTATGGCCATGCGGCTTGTGGTTATGTTACAGCCTAGGGGCTTGTGGTTTTGCGTTGTGTTTGTGTTATTACATCCGGAGGCTTGGGTGAGGCTGTAGGGGTTGGAGGAGGCCTCAACTATAGGGACCCCAGAGAGTGTGGGGTGCCCTAGCGCCAAGAGGGCGCATTATCTGCATAGCGCCAGGGAAGGCGCAGCTCGCACGCCACTGCGTGAGCAGCTGGCGGTGAGGAGCGCGGCCAGTGGGTCGCGGGCGCAACCCGTAGGTTGCGGACGGGGACCTAGACCCCGGATTGCGTGTGAGGGGGAACATAGACCCCGGCCCCAGGAAAGGGGCAATATTATTGAGTAGCCCAGTGTGGGCACGGTGAACCCCAAAGAGGGGGAGCACCATTGTATGTTATTGAGTAGCCCAGTGTGGGCACGGCGAGCCCCAAAGGGGGGGGGTGGGGCGCCATTACTGAGGAGCCCTAGAGGGGCCATATCAAGGAGCCCGAGACAGGCATAGTGAGCCCGGCCGCAGGCTAGTGCGGTAACACCCCTCAGACTGAGGCAGGGCGCTGCGGTTGCCCTGAGAAGGCAGGGAGTAGCAGCGCGGTGAGCCAGGGTCAGAGAGGGTGCCTGTGCGGTTGGCCCATAGGACCGGAGGCCTGCTAGGGAGTCCCTGAGCGGGACCGTACCATCAGGGGAGGCCCAGCGGGAGGCTGGGCACGAGAGAGGGAGCCCAGAGTGGGCCACAGTAAAGAGGAGGCCCGAGAAGCGGGCGTATAGACCGGACAACGTCCATTACATCTGCGAGGCTTGGGGCGTGGTATCAGGGGAGGTAGGAGCCACGCATAGCCCATAAGGCTGGGGTGCTTGGGTAGCGCCCATTGTACAGGGAGACCCACGAGGGGTCCAGGAGCTTACGTGCCCGAGGAAACACAAGGCAGCCTCCCTATTACATATTCCATCAAGACATGGCGGGCGAGAATGGAGGGTGCCCTTGGGCTGAAGTAGCGTGGTGAGAGGGCCTCAAGGAGATCACGGCCCTCTGCGAGGACCCCTCCGTGACAATGACCAACTGCCTTTGGGGCACATCAAGTGAATCGGGCTTCTTCCCTTAATGGCCTTTTCCTCCTGAAAGTAGTTTCTAACAAGTTTGAGAGAAACATTTAAATGTGAAAATTTGCTTGCAAAAACTGCAGAAAATTTGGGGGTCTTAAGAGCTGATGGTGTTTCTATTTTTGACTTTTATAAAACTTGACTAGTGTTTGAAATTGCCAGTCTTTTTAAAGCTGCTTATAGCATGCTACAGGCCTACAGGCAAGTGTCTGCACAGTATTTTTAAGTGTTATGGTAGCTGGAAATACCCACAGTACTTTGGATGCATTGTTTTGAAGTAGAAAGATGGCAACTTTATAGCTAAATTCATGTCTAAATATCATTTTGAAGTCAGTATTTTTTCAAATGTATTGATTTTTAGAAGAAAACCAAACTTTTCAATTTTTTAAATGTACCTGCAGGAATATATACTCTGCAGATGTTAAACCCAGGCTTGCAGCAGCAAAGTGAGATGGAAGAATGTTGTTTTACCTACCATGTAGGTTCCTGTAGAGGGACACATTATATACTTCTTTTCTAAATTAGCTGCTGTGTCCTTGAAGGTGTCCCTTTTTACAGTTTATATAAATAGAGCTGGACTAATTTACCTGTTTAAAAATGTCCTGCAGGTATTTTTAAAACTAACTTAAACATTTTTTAAATAATTGCAGCATGGGATCCACCTAAATACCACCGGCTGCAAAGGAAATGAATGACATAAGTCATCTTAAACTTATCTTTGTCTTAATTTTAGGCTTACAATGTCAGATTGCTAGTTCAGCAAGAATCCAGTATAGATTGGATAACACAGCATTAACAAGGAAATCCACCTGAAGCCAATTTACATGAAGTTAGTTAAGTGGCTAGTTTACAAGTATGATTTATTGTTTTCTGTACTGAAAGGTACTCACTGTGCCAACCAATGCCTTTTAATTGAACCCCCTTCCCCCCCCCCCCCCCCCCAAAAAAAAAAAAACCCCAAACCTTTATTTACCTGACTCCCTGTAGGTTAGCTGCAGGATCCAGCTGGGAATTCTGATGTTACACTCAATGAAGGCGTGTGTCCTTCATTGTTCAGATAATCTCAGAACAGGTGCCAGTGACTCATGATTTGAGGAGCCTCAAAATTAAAAAGAAATAGTAAATTTATGAGTATTGATTTTTACAGACTAGTTGACCACTTAAGACCTCATTCTGGAAGGCACACTATAGCATTTCATATTGTATATTAAATATTCCTTTGAGCCTCTATACTATGAGGCCCATGAGAGCTTTTTCCGCGAATACAGGGGTGCTCAATCCCTGACCCGTGTACCAGATCTGGCCCATGGAATGATATCATTTGGCCCCGGGGTTTTCCAAAGGTCCAGAAACTGGGCGGTAGTGGAGCAATGGCAGCATTTGTTGCCCCCAGATGCCAGATTTCCAGGCACTTGGGGTCCAGTAGTATGCTTCTGAATCTGAGCACACGGGGCGCATCCACACATGATCTGAATGTTTGGTTCCCTAGGGACAACTAGCAGCAGTACGCTTTGTGGTGCTATTAGTTGTCCCTGGAGAATATCCATGCCATGTGCCCTCTGGCATGTGGCAGGTTATCCAGGGGTAGTAGGGAAGGCTGGGGCCAGCACTGGGTCCTGGGGGCTTCCTGAGGCTGTAGCAGCTGCAATTCTGCCTCACGGAGTTTGGCTGGCAGCTGCAGCACAGCTCCAGGTGGCCCAGCTCCACTTTTGAGCGGCACATGCTGCCTGCGAGTGTGCTGCTCTGCTTTTTCTGTCTGTGGGTGTTTTTGATACCTGGATATCCAGGGGTCAAAAAACCCCTCTGTGCTGCTCTCATGCAGTGCAGAGGACAATTGTGAACATGAATTATGTGGCACATAAAACATGTCTGCAGCATCACATACCGCACAGCTGTGCTCATCTGGATGCAGCCACAGGGTCCAGCCAGTGTTCTGGATCATACCTGTAGACCAACCCTATATGCTGACCCCACATGGGATCCAGCCTACAGACCAATCCCACATCTCTTATCCGGCCTGTGGTGCCGGAAGCTTGGGTGCCACTGTGTTAGAGGGCTTTCAGTGAGAAGTAGTTTCACTTGAGATTTGATTGCTACGTATTTAGTGGTGCAGACTTTTTGACTTCAGGCTGTTAATGAATTTACTTGTGATATGGGAATTCTTCTATTTGTCATCTTTGGAAAATCTATGTCTACTCATTGCATCAAAAGTCTTTTGCAATGTCTAATATTTTTATCTCCTGAGCCATCCTTATATTATGTGAATTTGATATGCTACCTGTTAACGGGCTCTACCAAATGATGCATCTTTTCTAATATTAACATTTTTATATTTATAGACAATACCTTCTGCAGGGAATCACCTCTTCCATTATACTGGATGATTTCTCTTATACTGTGTTTTGTGTGGCATTATAAAAGACAGCTGAGTCTATTCATTATGAACATTTTATGTCTTCATAATGTAATAAATATTTATGAAGCTGGATTGTTGTTGTTTGATATATTCAGCACATAATAACATTTTATTTTTAAAATATTTGCTTTGAGATATTTTCCTTCCCTGAGAGGTTGCACAATATTTTGATTATTGCATTAAAAGCGGAGAATATAATTTTGAGCAAGAAAGTTTGTGTATATAGTTACATTATATAGCTAATGATGCTTCAGTTAAATAGTAGGTTGTGTGAAATGTATCTGTTTTTAAGTTAGTGTTTTATGTCATAAATTAACTGATTATAGCATATGAACTTTCTGTGATGAGAAATCTTTGTTCCAGGGTGACATCTTCTGGCAGGCCTGAACATATTACCCTGAAATTATTTAATCCAGACTGATAGATTCTTCATTAAAATATATATATATATATATATATATATATATATAAAAAAAAAAAAAGTTTAATGATCTCAAATAGACTATCTCCTCACTGGTAGCAACAGTGTATTTGCCACAATGATATATGTTTATTTAAAAAAGCACCTTCTTCCCTGCTCTTCCCACCCCACAACTTTATTTTTGGAGAACCATAAGCACTAACACAGCAGGATAGATGGTTTGTAGTGGTTTATAAAACACTTCATAGTTAGATTTCTGCTGTCAAATAATCTCAAATTAGTACTGGTAGGTTCATTGCTACCAACAAGCATGTAGGTATCATTTACAAAATGAACTGGTAGTTTTTCTACTTCTGCATAAACTGTTGGCACTAACCTGATACTTTTGTGGCTGTAGTCTGTACATAGTCTGAGCGCTGATCAGACATAGACACTGGATTCCATTGTATCCCTAAATGTTAATTATTTTAGGTCAAGTATGTAGCAGTTTGGTGAAGCTTTCCTATGGCATTATATCCTGAGAACTCTGAAGTCCTTAACCTAACTCCTTTCATAAAAGCTTCAATTAACTTGCTGTGTGTAGTGTACACCACAAAACAAAACTCTCCCTTCTCTTGCTGCTAAGGTACAACCTGAGATAAGTAAGTGATAGGATCTTAAGGTTCCCTCAACCTGCTAATCCCACCTGTGTTGTGTGAAAGTTGATTGGCAACTGAGCTACAGCTCTTAATTTTTCTCAGTTTGGGTTATTCTATGGATGTTGCATTATAAAACTTCCTTTATAATTGGGAAGAATTCCAGTATTTGTTTTATATTATTCCATGGTTGTTCAGGATCCTTTAACTCCTCATTTTAAGGAAGCAATATAACTTGGAATATCAAATATATATTGCTGCTGTCTGAAAAATATTTACTGTGGAAATTGGAAGGAAAAAATAATACTTAAATAAGATTTTATATGTACACAAATTTGAAATATGGGGTTAAAATGATTAAATTGTTGCCTGTGAGTACACATGAATTGTGCAGTCCTGAAATCCTATGCTGTAAACTTGACAGAGCTCATTTAGTTTTTCGTGCTCTTGTATTTAGGTCTGATTCTTGGGATGTGTGCCTTACCTTAATACAGGGGTGGGCTGAATGGCCACTTAAGGAGTTTTGGTGAGCTGTTGTGGACTGGATCAGCACATCCCCTGCCCGTCCCCGCAGTCCACAACAGCTTCTTAAGTGGTAGATTACTAGACATGGGAGTGGATTTGCCTCAGCCCCATGCTGTCACTGTCCAGAGTGATCCCGGTCCCAGCCCTAGGGCCTCCATGGAGACCAGTGCAGGACCCACACGGCCAGGGCATGCTCAGCTGGGCAGATGGGAAATGGTATCTGGGAGCAGGATAGGTGGCCAGGGCTGGGGCCAGAATCGCAGGGCAATGACAGCACAGGGTCTGGCTCAGGTCAGAGCCACAATCTGCTCCCCACACTATCCTACCCACAGAACTGGCACCTGTTGAAGAGAAGAACCAGCAGCAGAGCATGGTTCTGCCCTGGGCCTAAGCTGTTATTGCCATGTGATCCCAGCCCTGGCCTCACCCACCTGTCCCACTCCCAGTAGCTGGTCCCCACCCATCCACGGCCCCTTCCCATCTACCTGACTGACTGTGCCCTGTCCACGTGGGTTCTGGGCTGGTCTCCAGGAGACCCCACCTGCCTGCTCCGTCCAGTGCCCCTGGCAGTTGGTATGGGGTGGATGGACCGGGCTATCTAGGTAGTGGGACTGGAGCTGGGGCTGGTGGCAGCAGTAACACTGGCAGCGGAGCCGGAAGGGGCACCACTGCTGGGGCTGCCAGGAAGTGGAGTCTGGCCACTGAGCTTCCCCAGCCCTGCTACTTGCCTGGGGCAGTGGGACCAGCTGCACACACCATGACCCAGCCTGCCCCCTGGGCCAGGCGGGGATGAGGGACCCTCCAGAAGTCAGATAAATCCCCTTGATGGGCCAGATCTGGCCTGCAGACTGTATTTTTCCCACCCCTGCCCTAATGGGTGGCATCTAGAGGGCCCACTTAGGATTTGGGCCCTTTTACTGAGTGCTGTATTAATATTGAAGAGCCAAATCCCTTTCTCTGAAGGGCTGCAATCTAGGAGGAGAAGTTGTGATTATATAGAATAATTGGAAGATGCAGCAAAGTTTAGATAAGAGAACAGCGGTTAAAAAGAAGGTAGGTCATCTACTTATAAATTAGGTGGCTGAGTGATTTAAAGTTTTCTTAGAGTTTTATGTAAACCAGTAAGTAAAACAGATATCTAATGCCAACAGCCTAAGTGGTTGCCTGGACAAATAATGGAAAATCTATTGTAATACCACATTAAAATTGTATGTTCAAACATAGCAGTGAGAAGGTGGAAAAGTAAACGTTTGCATAACCATGTTAATGTAAGCATTATGGTTATATAATACTAGTGATTACTGGTTAGGCTAACTTGTTTATTGTAATATATGATACATGTAATGTGAAAGATGGCATGTTGTACAAATCTTATCTTGATATGGTACTGCATGTTGAGCTGTACAAAACTAATAATGTATTATGCTGTTTTTAAAATGTAATTGATTACAGTTTCTTCCACTGTGAATGTGGAAGAAACCCATTGCTCCATTTTTTTTATTTTATAGCACATATTTCACTTTTGTATTCTCACAAAACTTAGGACCCCTCTTAAAATATTTTTTTTATTTGTTTCTTGTCAAAGATTAAATGAAAATAAAGCAAAAATCTGAATATTTAGAAATCAGTGGCATGGTACTTGCATTGTATTTCAGGAAAAGTGGTAAAAAGGTGGCAATCTAAATGCAAAAGAATCTGTTAGTTGTTTTTGTCTGTCCAAGTACTATTTTATTTCTTTTAAAATGTGGGACAAAAAAATTTGAATCGTACACTGCTTTCCTAATTTTGTCCTGCTGCATTCTTCGGAACTCAATAATATGAAATGGCCTTTCATTTATGAAGATAATTCTCCTATGTCTCTGTACATATTTGCCACATTTGTACATACTTCCTCATTTAATCTGGACCCTAATAAGGTTGATCTCAATCCTGCCCACAGAGGTGGAACAGAAAAATGACACACTCAAGTGATGATCAGGAAATTTACTGAGTTTTTAAAATCATCTCTGTTTTTAATGTACGTGTTGGTGATGTGATATAACCATGTTGTTGAGTTTTAAAAAAAAATTGGGTGTAAAACAATTTTGGAATTTTTCAGGTACGCAGATTTGCTGAAGCATTCTTTTGTCTTGAGCATCCCAGGCAAGCTGCCCTTGCATATCAAGAATTACAGTGAGTAACCTGAGAAGAAAATACAAAAGCTATTCTTTTTACTTTTCTAAATCGTGTTGCTAAATTCACAGAAACTGATACTGTAATGCACACTGTATAGTATATGCCATGTTATAGCATTATCTCTTGTATATTTTAGATTACAAAAATGCTTTACTGTATATATTTATATAACTAACTTAGTTATATAAGTTTATATGTAGTATATTGGGGGAAGGTTGTATCGATATTACAATATAGCATGTAGGGGAGTGCCTTTTACTCTTGTTCCCTTAATAAAAGGAAATATTTTTCAGTGCTCAGAGTCATCTACAAATGTGTGGAGCCCTTAAAAACACCTCATTCTGCAGTACTCTTCCGCCTCTCCCTATTGAATGCAGCGAACTAGATGGAGACATGAACTCATTACCAGTAATTTTTGAAGACCGATATTTAGATTCCATTACTGAAGGTAAGTATCAGCTCTCTGAGATGTTTCTTTATCAGAGAATTAAGTAAAAATAATGGGAAATTTGGATTTTTTTTCTTGTATATTTACTTTTACTGGCAGAGGGACATTTTTTTTTTGTTGCCTTTTTGAAGATCTTATTTATGAGCTTATCTTAAAGGTTTTTGAGGGCCTGTAAAATTTGATTTGCAGTAATAATTTAAAAACAATAACAATTTGCATTATCTTGTTATAAACAATATCATTTCCCTTTTTTTTTTTTTGTTAAAAGATTTGGATGCACCTTGGTTGGTAGTTCAGAATCTTCAGAAATCAGAGTTCAATAAACTGGATAAATTTGAGGCTGAAGAAAGTTTTGTAGCTGGATTTATGAGCCCAGAGTTGAAAGTCAGATCTACAGGTGCCACCAACATTTGGCATTCAGAAAGTGAAAAGCAACTAGTTAAGCCTTTGAAAGGGAAAAATGAAGATGTACATAAATCCAAAACTAAGGTTACTAAACTCATGAAAACAATGAAAACTGAAAACACAAAAAAAATAGTAAAACAGAATTCTAAAGACTCTGTAGTCTTAGTGGGTTACAAATGTTTGAAAAGTGCAGCACCAGAACACATCTCTAAATGCTATGAAGGCAGGCCTTCATATAATCAGAAGGAAGTGTTGGATCCCACAGTAGCTGGATTTGTTTGTGATACAAAGACCTGCACTAGACAAATGAGTCAAAAAGAACTTAGATGTTTGCCACCTAAAACTGATCAAATATCGGCCAGAACTGAAAATGTTCAACAAAGTCAGTGTAGCCCTGTGAACTCTTGTACAAATTTGGATATTTTTTGTAGGGTTGATATGTCTCAGGCAAGTACTGAAATTACACAAGTAGATAGTGTCCTGGCCCCAAGAGGTACACTTGAAACTTGTCTTGGAAATCAGCCAACTTCATCAGGAGTCAGAACAATTGAGGTCAAACCAAATGATAAGAATCCTTATGAAGGGGAGAAAGTGACTGTTCACATTGGGTCATGGGCAGAATTTCCAGAAGATGGAGTGCATGGAGAGAATTTACTGGTGCCCAACTTTCAGACTACAGAATCTGGAAGTACAACTAATTTAGGAGAACAGGAATTAGTGCTTGAAAAGGATGAAGTCCCAGAAAGAAACTTACGGCATGGTGGAGATACTTTCACAAAAATGAAAAGCAATCAGCCTGCTCTTTCTACAAAAGAGACCCATATTGCTGTAATTGGAGACATAATTAAGTTACCAGATGTTAGTGTCGCTTATGCCTCATCTAGATTTTCAGATTCAGGAGTTGAAAGTGAACCAAGCTCTTTTGCAATGCATCCCAACCCTGATGTGGTTTTTGAAACTGGTCAAGGGCAAAGTGCCTACAACAGTGAAAGAATATTTTCTCAGCTTTTACTGAAACCGGACTATAATATAAAAAATGCAATAGAAAGCCATTGTACTGAGAGTACCAGTGCTGTAAGTGAAATACAGTCATCCCTGACATCCATAAACTCTCTGCCTTCAGATGATGATGAGCTGTCACCTGATGAAAATTCAAAGATATCTGTTCTACCTGAATGCCAACTAAGTGACAGCAAAACTATATTGGATCTAGGAGCAATTGACTTGCCAAAATGTGATGATAGTAAAAAATCAAATATCATTTTACAGAGCCAGTGTGTTGTTTTTTCAGGGCATTCAGACAATGAAACTATCTCTTTACATTCCTCATTTTCAAGTGTAAAAGTTGTTTCAGATGAAGATACATCTACTGATGTGAAAAGTTACAGCTCACAGGCAAACTTTGGCACAACTTGTAAGGACTCTAAAAGCATTGATAAGCAGCAGAACACTACAGAAGAAACAGTTAAATTACACTCAGAAGTTATTTATATGGGGGAACCTTGCATTGTTTCAGGGTCCGTGGCAATAAATGCTGAGAGTCAGGTAGAAAACACAAATAAAGAAAAACTGGATGAATCTCTAGATCTAAAACAGACACTTAAAGAGTTGCCAACAATTAAAAGTGAAACTGGTGTGGATAACCTCTCACCAACCAGCAGTACTGATATTGTAAAGCAAGGACTTGTAGAAAACTACTTTGGTTCTCACAGCAGTACAGATGTTTCTGATATTTGCCCTACTGACAATAGCGATCCGGTTAGCCCTCAGAAGGAAACATCTGAAAAACAACCTACCAGTTCTTCCCGGCTGGAGGAGGAGGAAGATGAAGAGCAGGATCAAGAAATGGTTGAAAATGGGTATTATGAGGAAACAGACAATGGTAATATTTTTGATGGAGCTACAAATTCTGACTTTGAGCAGAATAATGGACTAATGAAAGAGAGCGATTTGACCTCTGAGAGAATGAGCAATGAGCATTTAAGAGATGGGATGAGTATGCCTCCCGTCTGTACTTCTGGTTGTTTGTCTTTTCCTTCTTCCTTGAGAGACTCTCCATGCAATGTTATATGTTCTTCAAAAAGCAAATCTGATACAATTACAAAACAGCCAGGAAGCATATCCTGCAGTATGGCTTCATCTGTTTCCTGGTATGAAAGCTCCTCCAAGCCTCAAATGCTAGCGTAAGTGATTGTTTTAAAACAAATTTCTTTGTACATTGAGAAATTTCAAAGATGGCTTTTAGGTGCAAGAAATGGTTGTGGCTCACAGTGTCTTGAAATGTGAATCATTTCCCCCTAAACACTCAACTTTCTGCAGTTTTTTTTGTTCTGTTAGAAAGCCTGCAGTAGCACAGACTTCATCCTATTTCTTGTCTATTCATTTCACATTTTTGGCAAGTTTAAAGTAAAATTTTAAGTGAGATTTTAAAATCTGTTTCTAAAGGTGTTTCAGATGAGAACTGATCAAATAGTAATCATATACTTTACAGAGAGAATAAATATGTTTAGAGGCCAGGCTACAGACATTCTTCCCATTCCCCATCAAGTAGAAGTAGGAAAAAAATGCCTGTTGCTACGGTCAAAAGACTCATACAGTCACTATCTTCCTGTGCCTACACATAGCAGAGGCAACTTAACTTGCTGTATGGGAAGAATGTTTGTAGCCTGGCCTCTAGCAAAAAAGAAAGCCTTACAAAGTGGTTTGTAGAGGAGGAAGCAAAATTTGGGTGGGAAGGGAGGTAGAGAATAAGGCTCAAATGGATTCTGGAGGACTTGAGAAAGGAGATAATGGTGAAGGAGGAAACCAAGGATCTGGAGGCAGGGAGAAAACCTGGTTCAAGAAGCACTGATGGGAATGGGGGAGAAGGGAAGGGGAGTGGGTGAGGTAAATGAGGGAGAAGCAAGGGAAAGGGAGGAATTGTGTGGAAGAGGGAGAGGGCAGAAGTAGAAACATTGGGAAGGATTAACCTGGATTGGAAACGGGGAGGAGGGGGAAGTGGCTTCCTAATGAGGTGGAAGAAGCAGGGACCTAGAGTTTGGGAGTGGAGGTAGAGAAGAAAATTCATATGGGAAAGGAAATGGGGAAAATTCTGCTATATGGGGTCACGTAGAGACTCGGGGCAAGATGGGAGAAACTGGAGATCCTGGAGGAAAACACAAGAGTTGTTAGCATGGGGAAGAGAAGGAAGAGTTTCAGGGACTCTTTAAAGAGAATCATAGAAGCATGGCACTTAGTGAGATGGAGGAATGCAGGGAGCATGCGATGCATAAAAATGAGTTTTGCTCCAGAAAGTATGAATTGTGTGACTACATAGTGGTAAAGAGTTGGGGTATTAAAATGAGCTCTTTTGGACACCATTGAATTTTTTTGGAGATGCGGACCACTGTTCCCAACTTTTTTGATCCTGAAGCTCTTTAGAGTGAGTAATATAAACACAGAGACTCAAGGAACTGCAGAATACCGATTTGTTTTTGTTGTCCAGTTAAATGATTTAAAGATTCTCCCATCTTTTTCATTCTTTTATCTTTGACACTTTACATAATGGAAAAAAATGTCATTAAGGGTGACTGAATACCATTTATTTTTAAACCAGTTGATGCCAGTTCTTCAGTCTGTCAGAGGGGACTGTCATTAAACAATTCAGTGCGTGACTGTCACTCTCTACTGACCTGTGGAGTAAGTCCTAATCCAAAGCCTATTAAAGTCAGTGGGTGTCATTTTACATTGACTTCTGGTAGTCTTTACATTGACTGATTTACATCAGGCCTTGCAAGAAAATTTAAACCTAATATTATTCATATTAATATTTAATTTAAATGAGAAATCCTGATTTATTGTAGGAAACAACCTGTTGACCTTTCAGGTCATGCTTTAGAGTCCATCAGTGTGTGCAGGTGTTTGGAAAATAAAGATTTTGGATTGGTATGATACGGATATTATTTGGAGGAACAGTTTTGGGGGAGCTAAAGTAGAAATTTTCATCTTTGGAGATTGACCATTTGTGTGGTGAAACAGACCATTGTTTTGCCATTGTTCATTCATCTTGGACTATGTTTTAAAATTAAGACGTTGAAAAATTTTGTCCCGAGAAACCTAAATTTATTAGATTGTAATAATTATCTTACAGAATGAGTACAATAAGTACTGTTTTCATTTAGTTTCCTTCAGGCTAAAGAAGAACTGAAGCAACTTAAACTTCCTGGATTTATGTATAGTGATGTTCTCAGATTGGCTTCTTCGATACCTTATTTCAGCATGGAAGAGGAGGATGTTTCAGAAGATGGAATACATCTTATAGTTTGTGTCCATGGCTTAGATGGTATGCTGGGGTAGCTAATGGTGATCTTTTGCAATTTTTTATCAAGTTTTTCTTGTCTGAACTCTGAGCTAAAACATACTAATGGAAATAGATACATTAAACCAGAAGCTTTTATGCTGCTACTCAGTTTTTAAATTTACATACAATCTTTTAAATGAAACTTTCCTACAAACTAGGAATGGGTTGAATTTTGTACAACATGTACCATGAGCAAAAGCACTTTGTCATAATTACATACATTTCAGAGAGATGTATCCAACTTAGATAAAGTAGTTGTCCAGAAATAAAAGGGGATATGGTATTGTATCAATATTAGAAAGGTTGTCAAAAAAGTAAATTCTGCATTTGTCTTATAAAATGTTGTAAGATATTGAACCAAAGCTTAATGGAAATAAAAATATTATACTGGTAGTGAGACTATCTATTATTAGAGAGAATTAATAAAAATAGGGGTAATTCATTTGCATGGTTCAGCAAAGCAAACAACTGATATTTTTTAGAAGGAAATTTCTTCTGTGATTAGGTTATTCAATTGTTGATCAGTATGAAACTTTTTCTGCATTTATGTGAAGCATCTGGTACTGTCCACTTAAACAGGACAGTAGAATATATAGAGCATTAATTTTGATCTGATATCATGATTCCTATACACCAGGGGTGCTCAAACTCTGGCCTACGGGCCAAATGCAGCCCCAGAGCCATGATATCCAGCCCACGGGGCTCCCTAGGGGTCAGGAAATTTGGTGGAGGGCAAGCTGGCAATCAGTACTGCCACCCTTCCCCACTCACAAATTCCCAAGCCAGGCCAAGTTCCCCTCCCCACCTCCTGTATGCATGTGGCTGGATCAGGCCAGGCCATACCTCCTTCTCCCCCTCCCCATGTGGCTGGGTTGGACCCATCACCTGCATCTGGTCTCTGTAGGGTCTGAGCACCATCTATCTGGCTTAAGGGGGAAATGGTTTGGGCACCACTGGCATACGCCATTAATTTCCTTTCTGGTTAGCTATTTAAATGTTCTAGTTGAAAAACAAAAATTCAAATAGCTTCTATTCCTATCTCTCAGCTGGGAGCATTCATTATACAGGCTGCAACTCACTCAGGGAACTCATGGGCAGGATCCCCTGGGATGTCAGTCTGATGGGGAGAGGAGTCCAAGAGAGTTGGCTTTACTTCAAAGAAACCTTACTGAGGCTCAGGAACAAATTAGCTGGCATGACTGGAGCACTGTCATGGATGGATACAAACAGTTCAGGGAGGACAGGCAGGGGAGAAGAGGAGGAGTTGCACTTTATGTAAGAGAGCATATGATTGCTCAGAGCTCCAGTATGAAACTGGAGATAGGCCTGTTGGAAGTCTCTGGGTTAAGGTTAGAGGGGAGAGCAGCAAGGGTGATGTTGTGGTGGGTGTCTGCTATAGACCACCAGACCAGGAGGAAGTAGTAGATGAGGCTTTCTTCAAACAGCTGGTGGAAGTTTCCCAGTCACAAGCTCTGGTTCTCATGGGGGACTTCAGTCCCCTTGACATGTGCTGGGAGGGCAGTATAGCAGTGCACAGACAATCCAGGAAGTTTTTGGAGAGTGTTGGGGACAACTTCCTGGTGCAAGTGCTGGAGCAGCCAACTAGGAGCCATGCTGTTCTTGACTTGCTGCTCACAAACAGGGATGAATTGGTGGGGAATGTAGCAGTGGATGGCAACTTGGGCAGCAGTGACCATAAGATGATTGAGCTCAGGGTCCTGAGGAAAGAGATGATTGAGAGCAGCAGACTAAGGGCCCTGGACTTCAGAAAAGCAGACTTTGAGTCGCTCGGGCAAAGCATAGGCAGGATACCCTGGAAAGCCAGTCTGAGGGGGAGAGGAGTCCAGAAGATCTGGCTGTACTTTAAAGAAGCCTTACAGAGAGTGCAGGAACAAACCATCCTGATGCACAGGAAGAGTTAGCAAGTATGGAAGAAGACCAGCTTAGCTTAGCAGGGAACTCTTCAGTAAACTAAAACATAAAAAGGAAGGTTATAAGTGGAAACTTGGACAAATAACTAGGGAGGAGGATAAGAGCATTGCTTGGGCATGCAGGGATGAAACCAGGAAGGCCAAAGCTCAGTTGGAGTTGCAGCTAGCAAGGGATGTGAAGGGTAATAAAAAGGGTGCCTTTCTTACCTTGGTCTTCACAGGCAAGGTCAGCTCCCAGACTACAGCACCAGACAGCACAGTTTGGGGAGGAGGTGAGCAGCCAACAGTGGTGAAAGAACAGGCTAGGGACTATTTAGAAAAGCTGGACACATACAAGTCCATGGGGCTGGATGAGATGCACCCGAGGGTGCTGAGGGAGTTGGCTGATGAGGCTGCAGAGCCACTGGCCGTCACCTTTGAAAACTCATGGTGATCAGGAGAGGTCCCGGATGATTGGAAAAGGGCAAACATAGTGCCTGTATTTAAGAAAGGGGAAAAGGAGGATCCAGGGAACTACAGACCAGTCAGCCTCACCTCAGTTCCTTGAAAAATCATGGAGCAGATCCTCAAGGAATCCATTTTTAAGCACTTCGAGGAGAAAAAGATGATTAGGAACAGTCAGCATTGGTTCACCAGGGACAAATCCTGCCTGACGAACCTGATTGTCTTCTACGGTGAGATGACTGGCTTTGTGGATGCGGGGAGATCAGTGGATGTGGCGTACTTTGATTTTAGCAAGGCTTTTGATATGGTCTCCCACAACATTTTTGCAGGCAAGCTAAGGAAGCCTGGGCTAGATGAATGGACTGTAAAGTGGATAGAAAACTGGCTAGAGCATCAGGTTCAGAGGGTAATAATCAATGGCTCGATGTCTAGTTGGCAGCCGGTATCAAGTGGATTGCCCCGGGAGATGGTTCTGTGGCTGGTTTTGTTCAATGTCTTCATCAACAATCTGGAAGATGGCATAGAGTGCACCCTCAGCAAGTTTTCAGATGATAACCTGTGGGGAGTAGTAGATATGTTGGAAAGTAGGGATAGGATTCAGGGTGATCTAGACAAATTGGAGGATTGGGCCAAAAGGAATCTCGTGAGGTTCAACAAGGACAAGTGCAAAGTCCTGCACTGAAGATGGAACAATCCCATGCACCAGTACAGGCTGGGGGCTGACTGGCTGGGCAGCAGCTCTGCAGCAAAAGACCTGGGGGTTACAGTGGACAGTAAGCTGAATATGAGCCAACAGTATGCTCTTGTTGCCAGGAAGCACCATGTTTGCTTTTTTCCAATCATCTGGGACCTGTCCTGATCGCTATGAATTTTCAAAGATGGTGGCCAGTGGCTTTCCAATCTCATCAACCAGTTGCTCCAAATAATCTCATATTTGCCTTTTTTATTACAAAATACCTTTTGTCTTACCAAACAATTGACCTTTTCTTTTTCTTTAGGAAACAGCGCTGATTTAAGATTAGTGAAGACTTACATTGAGCTTGGACTACCTGGAGGGCGTATAGATTTTCTTATGTCTGAGAGGAATCAGGTATTTATCAATAACAAAAGAATATTTGCACAACAATACATTTTAGGCATTTTAAAATAACTGTTACAGTAATGCACAAAGATAATTTTTGCCCAGGTTCCTGCTGCATTTAGTTATGTTTGATTATTTTCAAATGTTTTATGCAAGAGATTTCCTTTTTAGTATCTGTGCTTTTGTTTTTATAGTAACTGATAGGACATTAAAATGTAAATACCTAGTGGTGCTGTTATTGTTATACAAGTTATACAGCGCTACAGAGCTTTCAGCTGTGTAGTGAAATAATACAGAATCTATTCATTTCCAAGCAGCACCAGTTAAGATAATACAAAAAACACCCTTGATTCCTTCTCCTTATTCCATACTCCTTCCCCTGCCTTTACCACCTCACTCACCCCCCCCCCCCCCCTCCCACATCCTGGCTGCTGGTAGTGGAATCAAGGGTATGGAGAAAGATGAGGTGATGTGTAGTAGAACAATATCTGAACACAAGATAATTGGAGGGGTTGAGTTTATCTCCTTTTGTTATCACATTGCAATATTATGATGATAAATTAGCAAATAATTTCTGCATTACATTTCTGTGACTTTTTCAAGTTAATTTAATTTCATAACTGTTCCAAAAGTACTAGTAACACTTCTTTCATCTGACTTTTATCCAGGCTATGTTACATTATGTAGATAGACTTCAGTTAATAATTAACTGGCAAGCTTAGATTGCAACAGATCTTTAGTCCTTTTGCCCTTTCAATTAAAGGGATGATTTGCAGACTGCTGGTTGTAGTCATGTTGCTCTAAGGCCATAGGCAGACAAGGCTCTTTGGGTAGATGTGATATCTTTTATTAGACCAACTAAATAGTTGGAAAAATTGTTCTTTGCAAGCTTTCGGACACAAACACCCCTCTTCAGGAATATAGAGAGTCTCCTGGTCAATTATGTGCTCTCATTCATTTTCATATAATTTCTTTTGTACTGTTATGGTAAATTACCTCATATTATCAGTTCAGAGGCATAGTGACTTACTGGTGGATCTTTGGCTTGTCTTGTTTATACCAAGTGGTTTATATTTCATATTTTAGAAATGATAGAGGCTAGGCTGACAATGTGATATACTTATTTAAAAAAACACCAAAACAAATATAAAAAAGTAGCCTTATGAAACAATACACATTTATTCCCTCAGCCCAGAGAAGCCCCAAACAATGAGGATAAACAGATTAAATGTTTCATTTTAATGTCAGTGTTGTTTTGTATACATGTATTAATGTGTGTTTTTATCATATATGAGTTCATACTGAAAGGAAGTATGAATATTTGGGACTTAGGTATTTGCTTGCTTTTCGACAGAATGATACCTTCGCCGATTTTGATTCCATGACTGATCGACTTTTAGATGAAATTATACAATATATTCAGATTTACAATCTAACAATTTCAAAGATCAGGTAATACCTATATTGCATATTATTTTATTTCTGTAAAATATGGAATATTTGCTAAAAAATATACGGATAATATTATTTTGAGTTGTCATGCTGCTGATTATTGCTTAGAGGCAACGTAGAAAGAGTTGGGGAAGATTGTTTTAAAAATCAACCAAAAATATTTTAACACTCCATATTTAAAGGCATAAATAGTATAGCAGCTTCAGGTTCTTTACCATTGTTTAAAAGTCTAAAAGGCTCCAGCATCTTGGAAACAAATCCCTTTATCATTACCTGGTATTCTCAGAATATAGTATAGTAACTTTGAGAGCCCTGCTACAGGGCGTGGTTGCTAAGCTTTACAATCCAGAACCAGCAGTCTAGCTTTAATGTTATCTTATGGTGTAGGAGATAGAACAACAGCGCTGATAGATGCAGATGAGCACATCTGCATCCTCTAGGAGTAAAGTTATAAAAACTCTAGATTCTCCCAAAGAGGACAGGGAAGAGTGATAGGACTCATATAAATTCTACAAAGGAACAGCTAAAGCAAACACATGCCCAGCCAAACAGGCACGTAAAAGTAGGCAGCTAGGTGATGATAAGTGAACTAGAATGTCTGCTGTTTAATTGTGATATCAACATAATAGGCATATCTGAAATTTATTGGAATGAAGAAAGTCAGTGGGATATTGTGCTTCCTAGTTACAAACTATATAGGAATGAGCAAGTAGGTCATATAGGTGCAGGACTATCACTTTACATTAAGGGCAGCATTGGATCAAATAGGATAGAAATTTTCCCTGATAAGAGGTAGTGTTGAATCCTGTGATTAGAAATTCACTGTCTAAATGGGTTTACTTTTAGAGTCATATTAACAGCCATCTCATTAAGGTGGTAGCAGTGAGCAAGAAATGCTAAGGAAGATTAGAGTGGCTGTGAAAGCAGAGAACACAATAATGCTGGGTGACTTTAATTATCCCCACATATTAGGTAAATCTCATTTCAGGGTGAGACAGAGACTATTTTTAGACGTGATAAATGACTTGTTTGGAGCAATTAGTCCTGGTAGCTACAAAAAGAGGGGTCACAAGATTTAGTCCTAAGTTGTATTCAGAGTGTAGTTGTACCCTAAATACTCTGTAACACCAACCACGCTGTAATCAGGTTTGCCACGTAGGAAAGCAAAAAGCAAAGACATCTACTAAGGAAGCATTTCACTTCAAAAAGGAGACCTACACTAAAGTGAGCATATTATTTGAAAATAAATTAAAAAGGGAAGCAAAGCATTCAAAATTTTCCAGGCAGGTCAGGGGCTGTTTGAAAATACCATACTGGAGGCACAAATTAAATGCATACCAAAAAAAAAAAAGTGGACCAGGAAGAGTCAGCATGGTTAAATGATAGAGTAAGGGAGGCTATTAAAGGCAAAATGATATCGTTCAAATAGAAGTTATGTCCAAGTGAAGAAAACAGAGGATCATACACTCTGGCAATCTAAATGTAAAACGAAATAAGGAAAGGGGGGGAAAAAAGCATTAGAAGCAAGAATGCAGCCAGGTATTCAGCTGGGGCCATTGGACAGTCAGGGAGTAAAAAAGAATGCTCAAGGAAGATAAGGCCATTGCAGAGAGTTTAAATTATTTATTTCCTTTAGTCTTCACTTTGGAGGACATGGAGAGATTCCTATGCCAAGGACATCCCTTCTAGGGTACAAATCATTAGAACTAATTAATTTTGATCTAAAGGAGATCATAGAAGAAACTGATAAACTAAATAGTGGCAAGTCACCAGGCCTGGATGGTATTTACCCAAGAATCCTAAAGGAGCTCAAACTTGAAATTGCATAACTACTGACTTTAGTATGCAACCTATCACTAAAAGCAGCCTCTGTACTGAAGGCCTAGGGGATAGCCAGGATGACATCAATCTTTAAAACAAGGCATCAAATGGTATCTGTGACCAGTGAACCTAACTTGTGTTCCTGAGAAACTGGTAGCAGCCGTAATAAAAATAGCGTTGTCTATCTTGTAGATTAATGAAACTTGCTGGGAAAGTGTCAACTTGGTTTTATAAAGGAAAATCATGCCTCACAAATATACTTTGTTTCTTTGAGGGAATCAGTAAGCATATGGATTAAGATGATCCTGTTGATAGAGTGTCTCTGAACTTTCAAAAAGCTTTTGACAAGTCCTGCACCAAAGTCTCTTAATGAAAGTAGGCTGTCATGGAAAAGGTCTACTTGTCAATCAATAACTAACTAAAGGATTGAAGCCAAAGAGTTAAATGATCAGCTCTCAGGAGGGAGAAAGGTAAGCGTAGGTGTCCCCCAAGGGACTGTGCTTAGGCCTGTGCTTTTTAAAATACCCTTGAATGATTTGTAAAGGAGGTGAATAGTGAGATAGCTAAGGTTGTGGATGACACCTAATTATTCAGGATGGTAAAAACCAGTCAGCTGTGAAGAACTGAAGAAGGATCTTGTAAGACTGAGTGAATGGGCAACAAAATGACAGATTAAGTTCAGTGTTAAGTGCAAGGTGAGGAAGTATCCAAGATACACATACACAATGATGAGCTTTTTACTAGTTGATACTACTCAGGAATGAGACCTTGGATTTATTGTGGGCTGTTCTCTGAAAACATCATCACAGTTCACAACAGCTGTCAAAATGACAAATAGAATATTAGGAGTTGTTAATAAGGGAATTAAAAGCAACACAGATTTACTCTGTATATTTATGGTATACCCATACCATTAATATTGCTTGCAGTTCTGGCCCCTTGTCATTTCCAACAGGATATAGTAAACCTAGAAAAGGTACAGAGGTGGGCTGTAAAGATGACCAAAGGCATAGAGAGGCTTCTGTACAGGGAGAGACTAAATAGGTTAGGATATTCAGTTTAGAGAAAAGAAGACTGGGAGGTGAATATGATACAGATGCATAAAATATTGAATATGATAGAATATGATAGAGATGCATAAAATATTGCATGGTGTGGGGAAAGTATATAGGGATTTGCTATTTATCTCTCACAATACCAGAGCTAGGAGACACAAAAGAAAATTATTAGAAGGTAGGTTTCAAACTCTCAAAAGGAAGTTCTTTTTCACACAGCACATAATTAACTTGTGAAACTCATTGCCACAAGAGTTGTAGATGCTGACAGTTTAACCATATTCAAAAACAGATTGGACAGATTCATTCAGGATAGGTCCATCAGTAGGTATTAAAGGGGATGACTTCCAAATGAGAACTTCCTAGATCTTTAAATGATAGGAAGCTGTTAGGTAAAAGGGATGGGGGACAGATCAGTCTTTATAGTCCCTGTATAAATACTCTTTCCTCTGACATCTGCTCTGGGCCACCGTGAAATACAGAATATTGGGCTGAATGGACCTGGGTCTGGCCCAGTATAAATCTTTTATGTTCTCAGTAACAAGTGGTTCACTATCTGTTGCTTGCTATGATTTCTGGGCCCTCCTGGCTGATTGTCTTGGAATGCTATGGAGGACCCTCTTTGCTGTTCAGACTATGCCATGTAAACTGACCATGGTAAGGGCACTAGTTGATCTCCATAATTAAAATTGTGTTGGGATTTGTATTTGAAGAAGGGATTCACGTTCTTTGTCAGATGCTCACAGTACATACCTCAGAAATAATATCCAGCTGGGTTTGCAGAAAGCACAAAGCATTATTTCATTAGTTGCATTTTGGTCACATTCTGAACATATTTTTGCAACAAAGAATGGTTAGATACTAACTTCTCCTATAAATGAGCCTATAAATGAAAGTTGGATTTCCACATTGAGAGACTGCCTGTCTCAAAATCTAGTGGGTTCAGCAACAAAATTAATGTTACTTTGAGAAGAGGAAAGGAAACTAGAGCAATGCTTCTTTCTAGGTGAAGAGAACTTCTGGAACCTCTGTCTGATTCAAAGAATCAGGTTCATTACAGTAATATTCAGTTGCATATCACCAATTGCTTACATACTCCAGGACAGTTTCTACACTATTCTAGACGTTGGGGCACATGGACACATCCACCTTAAAGTTGTTTGCCTGTCTGGTTGACTTAGACACAAACTCATCCCTCCGTATGAACGAATGTGAAGAGCTCCAGGTGGTATGCATAGATGGTATGCTTTCCTATCTGATCTCAAAAGCATAATTTGAACAAGCAGTAATAGCTCTAATCAGGTATGCCAGAAATTCATCAAACTCTGGAGCTTCTGCATCATAAATAGAAAGTTTCTGTTTACCTCTCAAGAGTGCAGAACTTCTTGGCAGACCAAGTCACATGGAGGTTGTGGAATGATCATGGATGGTTATTAAATAAGACTTTAGTGGTGGCCAAAATTCAGGCTTAGGGGAGTCCTTGCACAGACCTGTTGCCTAGGAAAAGGAATGTCATCAGGGTATATACCTCAGTCCTAGTTTTTTAATGGAAAGGTTCCTGTTACTGTGGGACCAGGTCTAATGTATGTCTTGCCCCCAATTCTGCTTAAAAAATGGGTGATGCATAGATGGTACGCCTTCCTACCTGATCTCAAAAAGTGTAGTTTTAACAAGTAGTAATAGCTCTAATCAACTGTGCCAAAAATTATTCAAGCTCTGCAACTTCTGTATCATAAACTGAATTGTTCTGTTTACCTTCCAAGAGCGTAGAACAGTGGATGATATTCAGATTGAAACAGGACTAAATCACAGTAGTTCTAATAGTGCAGGCATAGTTGAAGCAGGCATGGCTTTCCAATCTGCTCACATTGTTGGTTCCATGACTACCATTGGAAAAGGCTCTAGCAAAGTGATATAATATCAGAGGTATCTATCCCAACACTGCCAGTCTCCATTTCACAATTTGGATGTTGAGTAGCTAGATTATCCAGAAAGAAGCTCTTCCTGGCTGTCTTGAATGCCTTGCTTAATATCAGGAAAATCTCACCAGAAGCACATACATCACTAAAGAGAAGACAGTTTTCCACATGCGGGGGGGGGGAGCCTGAATCGCACTGAAATCCAAAACATTCTGAACTACTAGTCTCATCTTGAAGAAGCAGGGCTATCCATCAGTTCCATGACAGTTCATTTCTCTGTGATATCAGATATTATCCATCATGATTCAAGGACATTTTAATCCACAGGTTTCTTAAAAGTCTGATTATACTCTACTCTTACTCCTCCAACCAGAAACCCAGCACCAGCATGGGACTTAAGCTTCTTTCTATCAGCTCTGATGATGCACCATAGAAGTCAGTGGTAACCTGTTCAGTAAAACACCTGTCAGCTGAAGTTTCATTTCTGTGACCAATAAGCCAGAAGATTAGGTGTACTACAAGCTCTTCTGGTAAGGTCTCTATTAATGGTTTTCCATAGAGACAAGATTTCTGTGAGAGCCTTTCCAAAATTTTTTACTTTCAAGTCAAGAATATTTAAATCTGTATCTTAGCATACAGATGAAAAAAGACTCCATGCACTTGATGGTCACTGAGCTGTCCTGCTTAGTGAGGACAAAGTGTTTTTGGACATCACATTGTCCATTTGTTTCATTTGTAAAAATGAAGAGACAGCCTGTGCCAAGCTTGGATTTCTCACAGGTTAACTTTCTAATAGTGTCCTGATAATTAAGAAACTAATAACACATCTGCAACAGACTTTTAGCTTCCTCTATAAGAGCACTGTAGCAGAGCACCAAAATGTGCTTGCTACTTTAAAGGGCAGAAGCAGCTTGGCCAGGCTGCTCAGAGGGCTAGGCAGAGTCCCACAGCTGCAGGTTGCCTGAACAACAGCCTAAGAGGATAATTGGCCAACACCTGCAGCCAGTCAGATGACCGGGAGTGGGCAGGGCACTGGGAATATATAAACCTAGGGCTTGAGCTAGTAGGTAGGGGCTCTCTCTCTCTAGCAACTGCCAAGGAAAGGAGCCCCTGCACAAACAAGCTACCTGGTTGGGTGCTGCCTACTTTGCTGCCTACAAGAACAGTGAGGCTCCAGGAGTCTAAGGTACTTAAGGCTAAGAGACGTGGTCCTAAGGGAGAACTTTTACCCTCTTAAAGAGACAGAACCCAGTCTCCATTAGCATTATGTTGTGGCCCAGGGGCTTGTATTTGTGTTACAGTTTATTCCGGAGGACTGGGATGAGGCTATAAGGGAAGGTTTGGAGGTCTCGTTAGTGCTTGGAGAAAGGGGCACATGATCTGGGCAGAGCCCAGTGATGGATGGGGAGAGCCGGGCACCAGAGAGCCAGGTGCCTGCGAGAGAAACACAGAAAACTAAACACCAGAAAACTTGACACCCAAGTGGTGCAGAGAGACAGGAGCCAAAGGGCTCGACGTCAAGGAGGCACATAGAGTTGATAACAGTGTAAGATCTGTGAGGCATGGGACATGATAAGGGAAGGTCAGAGTCATGTAGTGTTCCCTAGTCATTAGGGCATTAAAGGTGTAGCCTCCCACCTAGAACCAACTTACTCATTACATTAAAGACATGGCAGGTGAGTTAGGTGGGCAGACTGCCCAGACTGGTGAGCTGGTTGTTGTGACCGACCTTGAGACAACGCACCTGTCACAAGCACGTATTACATTGGTGCTTTTCTTAGAAAACCTTTTTATATTGGGCATCTGCAGAGTGACTTCTTGGTCATCCAGATATGTCTTCTCAAGCATTACACCATTGCTGACATGCTTAGGGCAAATGCAGTTTTTAAAACTGTTCTGAACTCTTTTCAAATGGTCTTTGAGACATCATTGGGCACTATTAAAGCCACCTACAGATCTAGGGGTATGCATACACTAGAAGAAACAAAAGCTGTTACTCACATTTCTATAACTTGTTCACAATATCTTGTACTGTTTTTATGGTACCCTCTGTCTTCTGCTTCAGAGTATACATATGGGGATTCTGGCATGAAGGAACTGAGTGAAACTTGGAGTAGCTCTGTCTTCTGTAGTCTCACATTGGGAATTAAAAAGAAGAAAGCTATATGCTTTGCCCCAAAAGGTAATACTACAGAAAACAGTCCAGCTTCAGTACACTACTGCTTGCCTACAGTTACAGGGTAATATGAATGTGCAGCACTTCTCAAAGAAGAACAGTAGGAAAAGGTAAATATTTTTGTTAAAAGGACCTATTTTTCTAATAGACAACTCTAGAAATGCTCACATTAACTTCTGCTATTTTCTTTGCTAAGGGGGGTGAAAAATGCCCATAGTAGTCCTGCCTAACTTTGTGTTATACAGAAAAACTAGTTATGCATTTTATTGGAGTTGGTAATTTATTATTTGAATTTTAGCACAAATAGGCTTATCTTGGATTTAACTGAACATGAAGAAAACGCATTTTCTTCTTTTGAGGCAAATATATATTCCAGCCGTGTTTCTAAATCATCCATCTGCTTTCTCAACTGCAACCTTCTTTTAAACATAACTTTGCTAGCTTCTAATCTTCATCTTTTCTCCACTCCAAAATTTGGCACGCATCAACAGCTCTTCGATATATTCTGTTGAATTTACCTTTAATTAATTGCATTCTTTACCTTTGTTTTGCTCAGACCTATATAGTCTCCCAAAAATCACTCGTGTCCAATCTTCAGTCTATTCAGAATGTTACTACATGATTTAGCACCTCTGCATGCAACCTTTTAGAGCTAAAAGAGACTTAATCTTGATAACTGCCCATAAAACCTCTCAAAGTGCTGTGGCCCTATCTAGGGACTCTGGTGTATGCTGGGTCAAGCCCATGGGTTATTGTGGCAATACTTTCATCCTGCTAATGGGGGTATGATAGTAATTTACCATGAAATCACACAAACCTCCACTGAATTATTTGTGTATTAATGTACATGAAATGAGGTTCCATTGTGTTGTGGTTTTTTTAGTTCCAAACTGGTCTAGGTTATAATCCTCATTTGTAGCTTTTATTTTATGGTTTATGGTACCAGAGATTATACAGTCTCCTGAATCTGTGAAGTTTTATGCGCAGAGCAGAAAGCCTATAATATTCTCATGTGCTGTTCAAAATCACATCGCATAGTTACAGTTTTGATTCTCTATGCGAGATGGGCTTATATTTGTACCTAACATCATTAAAAAGCTTTTTGTTCATATTCTCTTTGAGAAAAGGTTCATAACACTTTTTATTTAGTCACATTAAAAGCTTATAGTATGCTCACTTACATCTTTGAGATGCACATGGTTGATTATTTGATAATTATTTTTTTCTGAAAATTAGGAGTAAAACTGTTAGCCCTTTGATGTGTACAATTAAATAATTAATTCCAGATGCTTTGGTTTGTTTATTTTCTAGTGATTTTTTTTTTTAAGGCAGATTAATTTTTCTAATGGAATTTCAATCATGTTAAAGCTGAACTAAAATATGTTGTAAGTTCTAATGTTTCAAGTAAGGAAACTCCTTATATTTTAACAATATGAATTTAGGTCCAGTTTTTCCAGTAGAAGTACAGGTGGTGAGCTTACGCTCATGTTGAATACCTGTGTGAAAGTTTTAGCTTTAGCTGTCAATATCTTTGATTTGTGTGTAAAGATTCTACCTAACAATGGGTTTTGTTTTTTTCAGATTTGAGACATTCTAGCTCAGGGAATAGTCAGATTTGCTTAAGGATAATACAGTTGTCTGATCCAGTAATTTAGGTTAATGTTGGATCCCCAGATACTTTTGGCCCATTAGGATGGTAGATAATCTTTCAGTTTAACTAAATGAAATGAATGGTAGAAGCCAGAGAAAACCATAGAATCTCTGGTTAGCAATATTAGCATTACACTTTGGATACTATTATTTTTAAAGAATAACTCATCTAGGTACAGTACAAATTATCTGTAAGGTTAAATGCACTATCTCAAATCTTTATTTTTCAGAAAGTCAGTAAAGGCAAGTACATTACTATCTTTTTCGTGTGACTGCACATGATAACTTTTTTTTTCACTTAAAATTTAAATTGGCAAATATAACCCCAGTTCCTTGTTGCTGTCTGTTGTCAAAAGATGTACTGTGTCTCAGTAGAGATGCATTATTTTACTAAAGGCACTGATCTAAAATTATGTAATTAGATTATTCAATTTCATATTAGAAAGAAATGATAGAGCCTGTTTTAATAAAAATGGCACTTTTAAAATGTAAGCTGTTTTTAGAAATGTGTACTTAGGTCAGATTTAAGGCTTTGTTGACCAAATTCAGCAATTTAATACTTTTAATATGTGTGGATTTTTAAAATTGAATTTAAACTACTAATTTCTAGGGCTTATTATTCTTTTAAAGAATGATTACAATACCAAATGAAGTTTGCACTAAATTACTTATGGGTATTCGCAATTTAAATTCATTTTAACACTTTTTGTCTAGGAATATAGTAGTACAAGAAGCAAGGATAAAGGATGACTTGTGGTTAAGACATTGATTGAGTTTCAGGTGAATGCAGGGAGCTAAGGGGCAAGTCAACGCCAAACATGAAACTATACTGGTATATTTAAACCACATTAATGGAGCTCCTCTTCACCTTTCTGGAGGCAACATGCATCTGATAAAAGAAATATATTCTGACCTAGTGCAGTAAAATTCCTGTTATCCGGCACAAGTGGGGGATGAGGGGTGCTGGTAAGCTAGAAGTGCTGGTTACCTGAGGCACAGAGTTTCCGGCCAGCTATGGAGTGGGGGGGGGCAGCAGCCGCGCACAGAGCAGCAGCAGCGCAGGGTGGTGGGTGGCGGTTGCCACCGCGTGCAAGCTTTGTCCCCCCGCGCAGCAGGAGGCAAAGCGGCGCGGTGCCATGTGTGCCCCGCTGCTTTTGGTGCAGCGCCAAAATTCTGGTTAATAAGGTATTCCAGTTGGTGAATAACAGAGATTTTACTGACCTAAACTGTGGTAAATGTGCATGTGTAGTCGTCTGTTTTCCCCCCACCCCCCCCCCCCCCAACACACACACATGCTTTATGTATAAACTGTTATAGGGATTTTTTCAAGGTAGACCTCTAGCATTATTATTATACTGTTGCCAGCAGGTTCAAGTGAGATAAGGACCACATTATGCTACAAGGGAGGTTTCAGTTTTGATACACTCCTGACACACAGTTCTCCTGTTGTAGCTAACTTGACTTTAGTGCTCAGTCCACGGAGCAAGCCTACTTATGATGTTGCTTCCAGCTTAAATTGTTTGTCCAGATTAGTTTAAATAACCTTTTCTTCCTCACTGGAGCACTTCCTGCACCCTGCAAGTTTTCTTGGTAACTAGCATGCATCTAGCTGATTAAACTTCACAACCATCAAGTGGCAAAAATACAATTTATTGAGTCATGTACATCACACTTAATATTTACTAATTAGTTGGTGCTAATGGTAATTAGTTCAGAAACAATGCACTTTACACATTTTGATGGAGGGCCTGTTTTTATGCTTATGCTAAAATATTGTTTTTATTGGTAACTAATTCTAAAGGAATGACCAAAAGATTTCTGTCTAAACTATTGGGCAACATAGAAAATATCAGTACTTTATTAATAATTTTAAAAATGCATTTTCATTGCTCCTTCAGACTTCTAACTCTGTCACCTGTTCTCACTTTTCACTTTAAAAAAAGTTCCCTTCAGGTTCCATGTTATACTACTGTTTTTCTTTTTAAATAGCTTTATTGGACATTCGCTGGGCAATTTAATAATCCGTTCAGTGCTCACAAGACCTCGGTTTAAATATTACCTCAACAAGCTTCACACTTTCCTGTCTCTGTCTGGACCACATCTTGGTACCCTGTACAACAGCAGTGCTCTTGTTAATACAGGTAAAAATGTTATTTTCAATGGTATATTTTTAGAACAAATTCATTTATGGGGAGAATGGATCAACATCTTTTCCATTGAATTGTTAATTAAAAAGGGGTATGCAGGTCTTTCTGTTCCTTGAATTATAAGAACCAGATGTATTGTTGGTCTGGTCTTGTGAGCAGAGGGAAAGTGGCAATCTTAAAACCTTATTGTGGTGCCTGAGCATACATATGGGAGCATACTAATGTGTTTGAGCCAGATTTTATGTTAAGATATTTGCAAAGAAAATAGAGATTCATTCACATATACTTTCACATGAATTATGTGTATGGGATAGTATTATAAAGAGGATGGGGGAGAGACTATTCTCTGTGCCCATAAGGAACAGGACTAGATTAAATGGCCTCAAACTGCAACAGAGAAAATTTAGGTTCAAGATTAGGAGGAACTTTCTTATTATGAGGGTGGTGAAACATTGAACTAGACTACTTAGGTTATGGAATCTCCATCCCTTAAAATTTTTAAGAGCAGACACTTGGCTGGGATAGCTTAGTCAGGGATGATCCTGAATCTAGCAGGATGCTAAACTAGATGTCTCGTGAGGTCCCTTCCAGCTCTCTCATCCAATGAACCAGTGTGCACAGGGCACACTGGTGGATGAGTACAGTGTGTTTCAGTACACTTCAGCCTTGTACAATATAATCAAACCCTTTATGACTCTTGCATCCATTAAATCTAAACACCAGGGTTCAAATATTCTGTGTTGGATGTGTTCAGTAAACAACACAAATTATTCTGCAGTAATTTCTAAAAGCATAATTAAGAAAGCTATATGATGGCTTGTATACAGTTAGTGAAAAGGAAGAAGCTAAATACCTGAGACACTGTGGGCACCCTATCCCACCTTACCACCCAAATTGCCTGGTAAGGGTTTCAAATTTGCTGGAGTGAACAAACCAGTAGAATTGCTTGGACTTCCTACACTTGACTTGCAGAGTATGATATGCGTATATTATGCCCTTAGTGTATATTGTGCCCTGTTATGGAGAAAATGTTGACATAAATTACAAAGAAAAATATACTTTACTCTTTAAAACATTATATATCTCAATGTTACAACATTTGAAACGTTTTTTAAAATATAAGAATATGGGCTTAAACCAGGGGTGGGCAAAATGGTGGGTCTGGCTAGTGGCCAGACTCCATTTCCCAGCAGCCCCCGCCTACATCATTACAGCCGGTTTCCATGGCACCCCAGCAATGGCAGGGCTGTGACAGCATGGAGGCAGGGTTCATGGTTCTGGCAGGGCAGTGCAGCTGGGTGGGGAGCTGCTCCAAGATGAGGGCTGGGATCTTGCAGGGGTGACAGCATTGTCTGGAGTTGAGGTACAGCCGTGATATGCTACCTGCACACCCCTGCCTGGGGCAGGCGGGCAGTGGATTGCAGTTCTGCCCCAGCTCCAGACCATGCTGTCACCATCGCAAGATCCCAGTCCTGGAATAGCTCCCTGCCCAGCTGCATGCCCTGCCAGTGGGGCTGGGGCTGGTCTCCATGGAAACCCTGGCCCTGCAGTGTCATGGCACTGCAGCTGCTAGGGTGTTCATGGAAACTGGCTGCAGTGACATGGGCAGGAGCTGCTGGGAAATGGAGTCCGCTGTGGGCTCTACCTGGTCCACAGGTCAGATCTTGTGTGCCCCTAGCTTAGACAAAGGTTCCCTTTAAGTGGTTTTAAAGGGGAGGGGGACCTGCTCACTGTAACTCTGTCACAGCTGGAACAGCAGCTTTTGAGACTGCCCCAAGTGAGCCTTTGGCTCTACCCTGTGTCTACATATTACTTTGTGGTTAATATTTAAGGTTATATTCTGACTTCCTGGTAAAGGAATGTATTTCCTATCATTAAGATATGTACTTATTGAAAACAAAGGACTACATTCTTCTATTATTAGGTACAAATCAGTTAGGATGAAATAGTGGCTGAAATAAATATAAAATGGTTTTGGACTTGATAATACTGACACTGCTAATTAACTGAATCAGGGGGACTGAATGTATGGACAGTAACTACACACTTAACTGATGTTTAGTGATGATTGTACTGTGGAATTGTACTTATGTTGTACCTAACAATACAGGTCTCTGGTTTATGCAGAAGTGGAAAAAGTCGGGTTCTTTATTACAACTGACGTGTCGAGATCATTCAGACCCCCGGCAAACCTTCTTGTACAAACTTAGTAAAAAAACAGGTAAGCTTTGTTCATATTAGCTGCTAGCATGTTATTTAATACTTCCATTTCCTTTTTATGTTCTAATTTTTCTAGAAACAGTTTGTTTCTTGAAGTAATAGTATATAGGCAACATGTAAGACATTTAGTTACTTTGAGGTAGAAAGACTATTGCAGAACTTTAGTGTTAAAGAACTTGAAGCTGTGATTGGTACAGCTAGCCAAGCCATATGTAGACTTGCACTCTCACGCTTGGTCAGTAGCTTCAGTGAGGTTGGATCAAGACTTAGAACTACTTGTGTTTTTTCACATGTAGAGATATTTGATTATTTAGATAGAGTGCTTTTTAAACATTAAACTTCTGTTGTAAAATTTCTACAATGAGACCAGTTCCAGGTGGCGATGATTGATGTAATAAAACTCCAACTTTTAGCAAAGTGCACTTAAAGTTAAATTAATTAAAATCTTTCAGTAGCCTTCCAGCTGTCCCCACGTTATCATTCACACGCTTGTCTCCATTTCTTTTTCTTGTGTTTTGACATGTGCCAATAGGTGATAATAAGTTTAGGTGGTGATTGAAGATATCTAGGCCAGTATCATACTAAGATACAGTGCAGTTGCTGTGCACAGGCTAGATTCCAAGTAGGAAGTAGTATAGCCACAAGTGGTACTGTGTGTGGGCTAGTAAGCTTTGCTTTGCAAATCAGTTCAAGAACAAGCATGTTTACAGCTAGTTAGTGTGTCTCACTAGGTAACTATTTTGCACCATGTAGACATACCCTAAAATGTTATCAGCTGTGGCTTATTCACAGTTAGGCATTATAAAGTTGATGAGGAATCATCAGATAGATATTGCTGAATGTATGCCACTGTGTTGAGGCAGAGGTGTTTAAGTGATTGTAGCAGAAGGCTACTTCTCCATCAAAGCAGTCAGAGATCTGACTTTTTGGCAGAGTTGGTCTCAGACATGGCAGGGAGAAGATCAAAGAGAAAGCATGGATGGGAGAGTGTTGATCTGTCCAACTGCTGTTCTCCCAGGTGTAAGTCCAGCCACAGAGAAACCTATGAAATGAGCCAGAAAAGGCAAAAAGTGTTGAAATGAAAAAATAGTATTAATTCTCTGAGTCAAGTGATAGTTCAGAGATCAATAGGTGCTTTCAGTTCGAAGAACATTGGGCAGATCTCCCTAGTCTCATGATTAATTGATTTGAGAACCTTCCTTTGTCTAGTAGAGTGGTTCTCAAATGTTTTTGGACTTGAGGCACCTCTCACTGGACTCAAGGCACCCCTCCATAACTTCTGTGAATTGAGTGGCATCCAGTTTCAAAAACTAATGTATAAATTATAGTGCTTACCTCCTTGCAGAGGGGTTTGGGGTGGTGGGGATCATTCAGGCAGGGACAAGCCTGAGCCTGCATGTATCTACTTAGCTTATCTCCTCACACCTTGTTGCACTTCTCAAAGGATCTGGTGTCACTCCAGGGTGTCCCATCACCTTGGTTGAGAATCACTGGTCTAGTATAATCAAGCTTTTCATCTTTGCTGAAAAAGTAGTCACTTAGAACTTGTTCTTTTCATATTTTTAAGTTCCCTGCCAAGATTTTGCTTTGTTATGAATAATTATTATATAGCTTCCAAAAAACCTAGAGTGTTTTATTAGACTTATTTTTAAAGCATCCATCACCATAATATCTAGGTCTTCTTTATATGTATGGAATGTCCCTAGAAGGAGTATGGCATTGCACTCCTAAAGCTTAGCAGCTCCTTGATAAAAGTAAAAATTTGAATGAATTCAAAAGATCCCACCAATTACTTAATAAAATGATTTTATGAAGACAGCAAGACTCAGTTTCTCACTACTTTCCAGTGGATGTTTGTTCTCAAGCCCTTAGTTGGGAAAGATTTATCCTCAGACCTTGTGAAGTGTGCCATCAGCTGAAGTATCCTGATTGAATGAAATTATCATTCTGAAATGCAGTTCCTAAGATAAGTGATTCTTGGTCAGTACAGAGGTTTAGTGAGAACAAACAACCTTGAAGTAGATTCGGTAATTGGTAGATAAACAGTACAAAACAGTGCATGGTGTAGGTTCTCAGTGGTCTGTGCTTTGTCCTTGCTTAGCAAGCAAGGATGCTACATGTTCCAAGTTCATATTTTTACTATAGGTCATCTTATATAGTTCTTTACTTCTTGAGCTAATTTATTTTCGGTCCTCTATAATTTACTTAACTTGAATTATTTTCACCAGCATAGAGAGAGCAAGAATGATAGCTCAACTACTTGCTATCCATCGTTGACAATTTTTCAACTATGTTACTACTTTAGTCCTTTCAGTTCTTTCTAGTTCTTTGGACTGGGATCCAAGGGGCAAAATTCCTGATGGGCTCTTCAATTTCTTTGTGTTTTTGAGACCCTTGAGAAACAGCTTTAAACCATTTCTTCAGTGATTCTGGAAGGTGACAGTTAGATAAAATTTATGAACTTTGGAACTTAAGTCCTTTGAAAAGTTCAGTTTCTGACAAGGGAAGATTTTTTTTTCATCTTCTTCCCCTGTTGGTCAGAAATGTCTCCTTGTCAGTCACCTGTTTTTCTTTCCTTACTTTGTAGTTGCATTAGCAAAGCTATCCCTCTTTGTATTTGTCTCTCAACTTAAGAAAACTTCACCTAAGAACACTTTTACAATATAGAAATCATAAACTATACAGGATTCTGTAATTCAGTAATTAATATGACTAAGACTATATGTGCCTCCTTCTTTATAATATTCATGGTTTACCAATCATCTGTTAGTAATTAAACCTTAAATTGAGGCTTTTTTATGAGCTCTTTCCAGTCAGGTCTTTCTTGTTTAATCTTAATTGCAGGGTTTATTATTTGCCCCTCTGCCTTGTTGTTTACTTCCAATATTGTGCCAAAGAAGTATCTGGCAGAGTTCACACCTTGGTCATTTGAGACATCAGGATAGTTTCAAACCTGCTGCACTTGTGCAGCTTTGACTAGACTATCAAATTTGCCAGGGTTAGTAAGAGAACCATCCTAAAAGTAAAAATGATGTATATTTCCACATTCACATAAGCACAACAATGAACAGAAATATATGTTATAATTAAACCTGAATGAAAAGTAAAACAAATATTAAATATTTTTTGTGGGGGAAGTGACAGTATTGTCATGTATGGGCAGCACTGGATTTATTATCCAATTTGGAGGTAAAGTTTGGTAGATGTAATTGTTTCATGGCTATATCTGCTATTAGCTCATTAGTTATATTCATGCTATGTTAACGCTCATCTGTGGAAACTGATGGTGCTAAATTGAATAGGTACTTGAGGGGAGGAGGAGTTGGCATGATTTTCCTTAATTGGGTAGGTTTTTTCTGGCGAATGAGGACAGCCTCAGATAAAACTGCTCTGAAAGGGTGACTACAGTTGACAATACCTGCTTTCCAAGTTAGAATAAATGAATAAATACTTTGTGTGATACTTCTAGTTAATAGTAAATACAAATATACTTAGTTGGATAATTACAGATTTATAATAAATACACACTTTTTCCATTACTATAAAATCATAACACCATAGAATATTCATGAGAGACTTAATTGTAGGATTTTATCATGTGCAAGATTAGTGTTATAATTATCACTTACATAACTTGAGAGTTTTTTGGATATTTCAACCATATTGTGAAAATTAAGAAATTACTGAGGCAGCCTGACAGATAATAAATTGTAACAGGTTACCAATGTATAAATAGCAGTTGATAAAATAGCAAGCACCTTTCTTAAAGTGAATAATTTCTTAAATTAAGTCATTAACAAATTCTGCCATGCATTAAATCACTGTGTATGATTTGTGTGTGAGTTCAATTATACTTTTTTATTGTGTTAGCGTCTGCCACAGTTGTGGGTATTTAAAAACAGTCAAAACACAGTTCATTGACATTAATTCTGCAGTTCCTAATAGACACTTGATAAGCAAGTAGCCACTATTGTTAGAGGCAGCCTAAACATGTCACTCATACCTTGAGGCAGATTCTGTTCTACGTTTTAGACACAAAAGTGTAAAAACAGAAACATTAATTCTGTGCTTAATATAAACAGAATCTTAAATTGTAGCCTTACCTTTTCCATGTAAAATAAAAACATATTGTTTATTTTTCAGAATAAATTGAAAGAGGAAAAAATAAATCAATTAAAAATAATATGGTCTATTTAAAAATGTATTTAAAGAGGACAAAAATTAGTTAATTGACTAGTTGATGTTTAATAGAAAATTAAAAATAAATTGCACTTTTTATGGAAGCTAAAGCTTGAAAGAATCTTGGGCTGAAGATAAATATTGTCTGGAAGCAGACAGAGAGAGTGAGAGTGAGATGATGAATGCAATGTCATGTAGGCCCTGGACAGACATTTGAAGCACTTCAGAAGACAAGCGGACAGATATATATACCCAATGAATCACTCTAAAAATGGCAGAAGTGCTCTAAAATAGCAGCAACTTCTTTGAAACACTTCACATTCTGTGTGCATGCTCAAGTGTTATGCGACAGGAGGTTGCTCAGCCCTTCGGCATCTCACAGAGCTCTGCCTCCTCCTTCCCCCTCCCCCCCCTCCCCCCCACACACACACAGGGAGAGAGAGAGAGAATGCAGTGAACAGCAGATGAGCGCTCTCCTTAGTAGTCTGTGACAGTCTCTAGAACCTGAGAAGCGTGCAAAGAATCTTTCTCTCCAACCCTTGTTTTGGAAACCAGAAATCCCTGAGTGTCTGTCTGCCTCTGGTCTCCCACTTCTAATAAGAGGGGGATGAGGTCTCTGGTGTCTTGGTTCCAGTGGGAGGCTGGAGATAATGATTCCTTACATGTCTCTTGGATTCCAGAAGTGGGAGGCTGGAAGCTGAGCATACAGGAGAGCGTGCATTGGCTGTCTGTTCCGGTGTTCCCCTTTCTCCTCCTGTTTAGTAGCAGGAACAGAGCCACAGCACTAAGCAACTCCCTGTCACTCCCCCTGGCTGGAAAGCATGCTGCCACGTGGTTGTGGTGATTTTGAAGAGCACCAATGGGAGCTGTCTGTAGCCTCAAGTGGAATTTGGAGTGTTTTAAATGTATTCGTGTCCATGGCCATAGTAATTTCAGTGACAGATTCTGGGGTTCCCGCTCTCTTGATAAGTTCTTGGGTAATACATAAATGTTGTTTGACAGGATACAATTATATCTTGGGTCATAAAAATGATTTGTCTGCAAGTTTGCAGTTTAGTATCTCAAATCATGAGGTGCTCTGGCACAGTATTATTTTTCTCAAGTATAAAAAAAATGCATTTACTCTATTAAAAAAGAACACTTACAGTACCTAAGAAAGGTCAGTTGACAGTAAAGGTGTCTTTGGTAAGTTTGTTTTGGATGCTGTTGATACAGCATCTTTATTCAGGGCAACATAAATTGTGAAGTGATGCTCATCATAGCTACAAATATCAAAAATCCTTAGAAAACCCCATTCCACAGCAAAAAAAATCTTCTGTTTGAGAGCCCCAGCCTGTAACCTCTACTTTGTTTTTTGGGTGCATGTAGAATTGTAAAATAAATAAATAAAATCATACTAAACGTGAAATTAAGTTAAGACAAAACTCCAAGGGTAGAATTCCATTATACTGTGTGCGCCTAAATTACACTTACTCAGCTGCATTAATGATGTTTTTGGTACTCATACACAATTTGCAATTCTATTCTGCAGTGTAGATGTGTAAATGTAAGCACTTAAACTGAGCATGTGCAGTAGGCTATATACTTGTTCATGGCTACTTGACTATGCATGCATTTAAACTGGCATAATAAGTCTTGGGAAAAATGAAGGGGGAGCCATTCTTGTGTTTTGGCCCCAATAATTGAGCAGCTGAGGTTGCCCCAGAAGTGACAGACATGAGTTATATGTCCCTCTCTTGCAGAGGGGTTGAGCAGAATCTCTCCGATTTCCAAGCAGAATGTTCTAACCACCAAATCACAGGTTAGGAATTACCCTGGGCCAAGCACTAGCAGCTACATTTATAAGGAAAATAATTATCAGCATACCTATATGGAGATTTGCATGTCAGGGAAAGATCCCTCAGGAACTTCTGCATTTAATGCAGACTGTTCTCCAACTGTACAGATGTCTGGACCTACAAGTCAACATGAGGAAAATTCTTTTTAATGCTGATGCAATATGTTGAATTCATAGGAGTTATACTACACTCCATGATAGTCAAGATCCTAGGACAGTTTAGAAGACTCATTACATCAACTTCAGGTAGTTCTTCAAACAACAGAAATCAATCAGCAAAGGCATTCAGGAATGCCTCAGGACTAAAATGGGGGCGTACAATCAGTGGAAGGGAGGAGCTATCACCAAGGAGGAGTACTCCTTGGCCCGTGAATGTAGGAGGGCTATTAGAAAGGCCAAGACAGAGATGGAACTCAGGTTAGCATCCTTAAGGACAACAAAAAGTCCTTTTTCAAGTACATTGGGAGCAAGAAGCGGGCACCAGGCAATGTAAGGCCCCTGCAAAATGCAAACGGTAATCTTGTGGCTACGCCAGACAAGAAAGCAGCTCTATCAGGCCTTCAGTCAGCGCAGATGTAGTTAGGGATCTTCTGGAAGAGCTAGACATTTTTAAATCTGCAGGTCCAGATGCCCTCCACCCAAGGGTGTTGGCAGGGGTCATCGCTGAGCGCTTGGCCCGGCTGTATGAGCATTTGTGGTCATCTGGCCAGGTGCCGGGGGATTGGAGACTGGCTAATGTGGTCCCAATTTTGAAGAAAGGGAGGAAGGAGGACCTCCCTTATGGTAATAAGCTGATGGAGAATAGGTTTAGGTTAGAGATCAGAAGGCAATATTTTACAGTTAGGGTGGCCAAAATCGGGAACCAACTTCCCAGGGAAGTGGTCCTCGCCCCTACCTTGGGCAAATTCAAGAGGAGGTTGGACGATCTCCTGTCTGGGGTCTTGTGAACCCAGCATTCATTCCTGCCTGTGGCAGGGGGTCAGGCTAGATGATCTGATCAGGTCCCTCCTGACCCTAGCTACTATGAAACTATGATACAGTTTTATAAACAACAAGAATTCAGGGAACCTCTCCTTGATCCTGGGGTCCTGGCATGTGCAATTGTGCTACACACAAGATTTGCTATCCATGTGAACTGAGCTGTGGGTCCCATGACTGGAGTTGACACATGCCATGCCTCAACCCCAAATGCAGCTTGGGCATGCCTTGACATACACTTCTAGGGTGCTTGCATGCCATCGGGTGCCCTTCTGTTCCAAACCCCTCTCTGCTTTCTTCTGCTTGACCACTGAAAACAAGCCGAGATGTGCCAGAAGCCAACTCCTTGGCCTGTGATGTATCAGCCCTGTCTTTCTTGCTCAGTCAATGGCAGCCTTTACCAGAGATGTTTTTACCAGCTAGGAGGAGTGCACACTCCTAGTCCAGTCATGCACTGAGAAAAGATAAATCTTCATTTCCACAGAATGATCATGGCTGTATGGTCAATGTACTGGAGTTACAATGAACACTGTTAATAAGTGAGTAACTGGGGCCCTGAACTGGCCCTGGTGTGGTCTAGAGGCTGGAACTGACAGCTAATCGGGAGTGGGTTCTCAAATGATCTCCTCTAAGGTTTCAGTGCTGCACTATACTGTACAAGCTCATGTCAGGCTGTGGGGACCTGTCTTGTAACTTCCCAGTGCAGGGGAAGCCTAAGATCATGATCCCACACTCTTCCTACACTGGTAAGTAGTAGTAGCACGATTGGAATCTGATTTGTGATCCCAAAATCACATGTCTTGCCATGCATGTATAGCATGGCAGGCAGTATTATTGGGATTGTGGATCAGATTCCATAATGCCATTAAGTGAATGTGTGCCAGGGCTGTTACATATGACACTCCTGATTGCACCTATTAGTTTGCTTGCTTTTTTCACAATAATATGACATTGTTAACTTGTGTCCAGTTTGTGATCCACTGGATCATAGTAGTATCCACAAGATTCTTTTCTGCAGACCTGCTGCCTAGACAGTTTTTCCCCATTATGTATGTGTGCAATCATTACTTTCCACGTGTCCTTTTTAAATTGTATCCTATTGATTTTCAAGACAGACAAATGCAAAATACTATACTTAGGTAGGAATTGCCAACACCTAGAATAGAAAATGGTGAATGACTGGCTAGGCAACTGTGTTGAAGAATGATGTAATTGACTAATGAAGCTGAAATGGATTGTTATTCTTTATTATTTTCAATAAAAAAAAAAGATATTATATAAAGCTGAATGGCAAGGATTTTTGTGGATAATGTCTTTTATTGAACCAGCTGAAATTATTTATTTTGCTTATTAATTATTTATTGGTCCAATAAAAGATCACCCACAATAATCCTTGCCCCATATATCTCCTGGACCATCATGGCTATAGCATCATTCCAGTACTGTAAAGCTATCTGGAATTCTTTTTTATATGTGGCAGAAGATCCCCAGCTCTGTAATGAGTAGGTAATCTTCAATGTAATTTTCTGATCCTCAGAAAAAGTGAGCAAATATGTTGCAAGAAAATGAAGACTAACAAAGGGTTCAAGGATTTGTTTTATGTGGAAGGTTTGGGGATATTTGTGGAGTGAGAATTCATGGCATTCTTGACAGATGGATTTCACCTGAGTAACTTAGAAACTAACAGATCTGGGCTTGAGACTAGCATGAATGATAAGAAAAGCTTTACATCAAAAAAAGTTTGAGACTTGTAATCTAATGCTAAGAATTATTATGGTAGACTTCCTTCCAAGATGTAGAATGGAAAACAAATGTTTCTAATGAAAGTGGGGTCCTGCTATGCATGGATTGTAATCACTGGCAGATTTCTTCACCCTATAGTTACAGAACCAGCATGAGGTAATGTTATTTTAGACTTGTTTTTCATAAACACAAAAGACATAGAAGAACTAGTTATAGAAAACGAACCTAGATTGAGAGATCCCAAGTTCATGCATGTAGCAGGGCACTAAGGTGCCTGCTACTTGGAGAGCTGGAATAACCACGCAGGTGCTGGTTGCTGGGGTAAGCAGAGCAAACTAGTGACCCACACCTGCCTAGTCAGCTGACCAGAAGGGGCAGGGCCTGGCTCCTATATAAATCACAGGCTGGAGGCCAGGAGGCAGTTCCCTGCTGAAAGCTAAGGGAGAAGGAGCTCTACCAGAGAGAGTAATGAGAAGCTTGAATACACGAACGGCTTGAGATGGTGAGAGGTGGAGCACCCCTGGTGTGGCAGGAAGAACATTGGAGCCAGAGGGCTGAGATTTATGTTATAGCCTAGGGGCTTATGCTTTGTGTTTGCTGTTTGTGATTGGAGGTTTGGGTGAGGCTATAAGGGAATGGAGGAGGCCTCATAAGGGGACTCACGGTAGTGTGGGGACCCCAGCCCCAGAGTGGGGGCAGCACTGTGAGAGGCCCCAGAGCGGGGGGCAATGACCAACGTAAGCCCGAAAGGGCAGCAGCGGGAGTGTACTGACCCCGAGTGCCAAAAAGAGCGCAGCAGTGGGAGTGTGCCGACCCCGAGTGCCTGGTAAGGCAAAACGAGAAAAGGTTGTGTAGAACCCAAACGCCCAGTGGGGCACCATTGAGAGACAGACAGCTGCAGAGAGCCGGAACGCCCAGTGGGGCGCCGTTGAGAGACAGGGCTGCGGAGAGCCCAAGGGATAGCACGAGACCAGAGACTGAAGATCATCTGTTCCATCTGCGAGGCTTGGGGCGTGGTACAGGGGACCTGTTTGCACGGAACACCCATTCTAGAAATGGGACTAGTGACAGCAGGAGAATCGTGGCCATGAGGAAGAAAGGTAGCCTCCCTATAAAACATACTACGTCAAAGTCGTGGCGGGCGAGATGTGAGGGTGCTTGGTAGGCAGCTTGGCACGGTACAGAGGGCAACTAGGAGAGAGCACGGTGACCCAAGGACGCCCCTCCTGTTACAATACGATTTAAGTGGAAAGATAAACAGGTCTGTATTTAACGTTTTCTGTTCTTTTTCAAAGATTGAATTTTGAGAAATGAGGGCAACCAATGGCATCAACTGATCTGAAGAGCTCAGGGATCTGAGTGTGGAGGAGACTTAGAATTTCCTTAAGTCCAAGTAGCAAAAACTTTTTGGAATGTGCATCCCAATGAAGGGTGAAGGGGCAGAATTTTGCAGAGAAGGGCCCCTTAATTTAATTGGATGATAACCAGCTCCCTTAAAAAGATTAGTGGGTATAAGCAAAGAGAAAACATGGAACAAAAAGAGAGACTGTTGCAAAGAAAGCTGCCTCTTGAGGCTCAGAAAGTTATAAGGATAAAATAAGCGTAAGAAGTCAAGCTGAGGCATGGTCAGGTGTTATATTTGTAGCACTATTAATGCCATTGTAGCATTACAGAAAGTGAGTGTTTAGCCATTCAAACTATTTGTAGCACTACAAGGATGGTGAAATCACCACAAAATAGTACCTCTTTTAAAAAGGAGCTTTTTTGCAATACTGTTGTAGTGCTGGTGGGGGGGGGGGGAGGGAGAGCACCTGGGTCCATAGTGGTTAACTCAGTTGCAGTGACCTGTTGAAGACATGCTATGGAGTGCATCAGGAAGAGCTGCTTTTCTTATGATAGAAGACCTCGGTGCTGCCACCCATGCTTGGGAAAACTGGGAAAAGCCACTCTTCCCAAGGGGGTGATTGCAGCTCTTTCTGCTTCCACAGCCCGAGGGAACACCAGGAATATCCCCTGTTCCTACGGTGGCAGCAGCAGCAGGAAGAGCTGCCACCACCACTGCAGAAATACTGGGAAGAACCACAGATCCCTGACAGCCTGTCAGAGAGGACAGGCTATCAGTTACTGAGCTCACTGACAGGAGAGAATCTAAGGAGTAGTCCTCTGTTACCCCTTGGCTAGAAAGCTTTCCTGCACACCTACATAGCACTATACTTTTGTAGTATTACAACATGCATCAGCTGAGCTAGACCTTGCAAAGAAATATCCTGAGCTAGACCTTGCAAAGAAATTTAAAAAGGTCCTTTCACCACATAAATGGCTGGAGAGTGGTTCCTAGCAGAGTACCTCAAGGATCATTCTTCATTTTTTGACATTGGCATACAAAATAAGGGTATGCTAATTAATTTGGCCAATTACATGTATTTAGCAGAAATCGTCAACACAGGATTGGAATAGCATGTAAGGATAATTAGATGATCTTCAGGGCTCATGTAATAGGAGAGGGATGACGTTTTATAGAGCAGAGCATAAAGTTATGCTCTTACAGACAAGTAACACGAATTTCTGCTATAAGATGGGCAGTGATCAGTCGAGAGCATTTAAGAAAAAAATCTGCATATATAGGTTGATCACAGGATGACTGAGCTGCTAAACTGGCAGATAAAATTCAAAGGCAAATACAGTTTTAAGGTGTAGGCGATAAGGTATCTTCAGTAGAAACAAGGGAGTATTAATAATATTGTGTGAGACAATGGCAAGAAGTCATTTTGAATGCTATGTATAGTTTTGGTTACGTGCTTTCAAGAAAGATTAACTCAGAGTGAAGTGGTTCTGGAGAAAGCTACTACAGTGATCAGCATGGATCCTGGTTTTCTCCGTTTAAAAATCCAGACTTCTCTGATTATTCTGCCCTCCCTCAAATTCTGTGATTAAAAGCAAAATCCATGTTTTTCTGCTATTAAAATGAAACACCATTATACATATAGGTATCAGCTGGCCACAATATTTTATTGATAAATTTACAATTTTAAAGCAATTGGGAAGCCTACCAGTGCCTCAATCACTATAAGAAAATAAATTCTAAATATCCATATATTTTGGCATTTGATTTTTTTTTTATTATAGAAAATCAGAACTCCTCCTGCCCACTTTGGTCACCAGGATGTAGATCCAGCTGTAGCTGTCCCCCACTGCTGTCCAGATCCAGCTGCAGCTGTCTCCTGCTGTTTTGTGGTGATGAGCAGGCCTGATAAGCCGGTGCCTCTCACTCCCAACCCACAGCCCCCTGGCCTTGCTGGTGCCCATCACTCCTGACCCATGGTGTCCCATTCCTGCTGGTGCTCCCCACTCCTGACCTGAAGCCTCCCAGTGTTTGGGGAAGGAGGTGGGTATATGGGGAAGGGGGCGTGCCTGGCCATAGGCGATGCATTGGGGAGGCATGTCTTCCCAGATTGGTACGTCCATAGCAGAGCATGGGGCTACAGTGTGGCTGGATCAGCACCAGGCAGGAGCCACCTCCATGGCCCCGTGGGAGGGCAGAGTGGAGCACAGTGGCAAGACTCATTGCTGCTTCTGCCACCAGGACCCCCATGCCAGCCATGCCACCAGGGGAGTAACATGCTGCCAGTAGCACAAGGAGTAATGGACTAGGAGGTGTGCTTCCCTCACCTTCTCCAACTGGAAAAGGGCCAATGTAGTCCCCATTTTCAAAAAAGGGAGGAAGGAGGACCCAGGAAACTATAGGCCTGTTAGTCTTACCTCGGTCCTGGGTAAGCTTTTTGAGAGAATTATCCTGGCGCACGTCCGCGAGGGGCCAGCAGGGGAGATTATGCTCAGGGGCAACCAACACGGGTTCATTAGAGGCAGGTCCTGTCAGACCAACCTGGTGGCCTATGACTAGGTCACAAAATCCTTGGACGCAGGTGTCGCAGTGGACATGGGCCTTCCTAAAGTCCAGAAAGATTTCGACACTGTCTCTCACCCCATCCTCATTAAAAAACTAGGAGACTGTGGTGTCGATACCTACATAGTCAGATGGGTCACTAACTGGCTGGAGGGCTGCACCCAGAGAGTGGTGGTGGATGGGTCATTTTTGACCTGGAGGGATGTGGGCAGTGGGGTCCCCCAGGGCTCGGTCCTCAGGCCTGCACTGTTCAACATCTTCATCAGCGACTTGGACGAATGGGTGAAAAGCACCTTGTTCAAATTAGCACGTGACACTAAGATGTGGGGAGAAGTGGGCACGCTAGAAGGGAGGAATAGGCTGCAAGTGGATCTGGACAGGTTACAGGGGTGGGCAGATGAGAACAGGATGGGTTTCAACACTGACAAGTGCAAGGTACTGCACCTGGGGAGGAAGAACCAGCAGCTTACCTACAGGCTGGGGAGCTCCCTTCTCGTCAGTGCGGAGGCAGAAAAGGCTCTTGGTGTCATTATTAATGCCAAAATGAACATGGGCCGACAGTGTGGGGACGTGGTCAGGAAGGCCAACCATACCTTGTCATGCATCCACAGATGTATCTCAAGCAGGTCCAAGGAGGTGATCCTCCTCCTCTATGTGACACTGGTCAGGCCACAGCTGGAGTACTGCATCCAGTTCTGGGCACCGCACTTCAGGAGGGATGTGGACAATATGGAGAGGGTCCAGAGGAAAGCCACCCGCATGATCAGGGGGCAGCAGGGCAGGCCCTACGAGGAGAGGCTATGGGATCTGAACCTGTTCAGCTTCCACAAGAGAAGTCTGAGGCAGGATCTAGTGGCCGTTTACGAACTAGTCGGGGGAGACCAGCAGGCGTTGGGGGAGTCCCTGTTGCCCCAAGCACTACCAGGAGTAACAAGAAATAAAGGCCACAAGCTGGCAGAGGGTAGATTCAGGCTGGACATCAGGAGGTGCTACTTCACTGTCAGGGCGGCTAGGATCTGGAACCAACTTCCAAGAGAAGTGGTGCTGGCTCCTACCCTGGGGGTCTTTAAAAGGAGGCTGGATGAAAACCTTGCTGGGGTCGTTTGACCCCAGTACTCTTTCCTGCCATGGCAGGGGGTCGGACTTGATGATCTGCTCAGGTCCCTTCTGACCCTACCAACTATGAAACTGTTCACATGCCAGACTGCGGCTCTACCCCAGAGCCGAGGTGGAATGAGGTGTAGCCTGGGTGGCCCTCACTCACCACCCATTGTCCGTTACTTCTTGTGCTGCTGACAGCACCTTACATCATGGTGGCACAGCTGGCATGAGGGTCCCAGCAGCAGCAACAAGTCTCACCACCCTGCTTCACCCTCCTGTACCAGGTCCAGCCAGGCTGCAGCCCCATGCCCCACTGTGGGCGCATGGAAATCTGGGGGGACATGTTCCCCCATACCCTCCCTGAGGCATTGCCTATGGTGCCTGACTCTTCCTAGGAGTGTATGCAGCAGCTGGGAGCTGGCCCTCCTGTCAGCCTTTCCCTTCCCTCGCATAGGAGCTGCCCATGGCTCCATCCTGCTCCCTTGCCAGGCTCTGAAGCCATGCATTTCTTCCCTAGAGTACTGCCTTGGCTGGGCAGCGCCCCCAGACCCAGCCACCAATCCTGCCCCACTCCCTCCCTCACTGTGTGGGCCACCGCCTCAGCCTCTTTTTGCCCCCCCACACCTCTCTTATGTTCCCCCACAGACTTAGCTGCAGGCTGCTGGGGCAGCTGCTCTCCACAACACTGTCTGGCTGTATTACTGGCCACATGCATGTGGTTCCCCCTGTGTCTGATTGGAATAGTTTAGTACCCGCCAAGGTGTTGGGGCTTAAAGACCACTTTATGGAAATGGGAGGCTCCTCCCTAGCTTACTTCTGTGGCCATATGGCTGAGGGCAGGTGAAACTTGGGGGCATCCAGACCCCAAGACTCCGGCCTTGGGTCTGCACGTAGGATGCCTGCCAAAAGATGTTGGAAATGTCTGAAATCCCTGGTGGGGGTGGAGGATGTTTGCTGGTTGTAGGGCCACTTATGGTTCTGGACTGACTCATGGATTTGGACTTCATTTGATTGATTTGACTTGAAACATGAAACATTTCTTTAAAAAAAAAAAAAACAGAGGAAAAATGTCTTGCATTTGAAAGCTTGTCTAACTTTATCCCAACTATCTAGTTGGTCCAGTAGAAGATATCTAAGAAATCCCTGCCTCCCAAAAAAAGATAGCATTTCAGCACCAGACACGTACAGCTTCTGTGGTATCCCTGGCTGGAGAGCTTTAAAATCACTGCAGTGGCTTTGTATGCTCTTCAGCCATTGAGCTAAAGGAGGAGTATAGCAACTTGCAGCTCTGCTCCCCTTAAAGCACCGGGAGCCTCAGAGCCCAGGCCTGGGAGTAGGTTTAGGCTGCACAGTCTGGCTAGGGGAGAGATGCCTAGATGTGGGGCAAAGGCTTAGCCTTCTGAGGGGAAGGCCATGTACCTGGACCATCCCCCTACCCAGAGGCCTGGATCAAGTCTCCTGGGGTTCTTGTAACCAGTTGTGTGATGCCATGTCAGCAGGGATAATACCCACTGGAGGCAGGTGGGGTGTTGGCTTGGGGTCAGTACCACCCCATGGGCAGTAGAGCTTGAGAGGGTGCATCCTGAGATGCTGGATGACTATAAATTTGTCACTTTTCCCTCTTTATAACAAATAATATCCTAGCTCTATTTGACAGTGATGAGGCCACATCTGGAATACTATGTCCAGATTTGGCCCCCCTGCTTCAGACAGGATGTGGATAAATTGGAGAGAGTCCAATGGAGAACAGCAAAAATGGTTAGGGGGTGGATGGAGCACCTGGTTTATGAGGAGAGCCTGAGAGAACTGGGCTTATTTAATCTGGAGAAGAGAAGACTGGAGGGGTGGGGGGTGGGGTTAATAGCAGCCTTCAATTCCCTGAAAGGTGTATCCAAAGAGGATGGAGCTAGACTGTTCTCAGTGGTGGCAGATGACAGAACAAGGAGCATGGTCTCAAGTTGCAGCAAGGGAAATTTAGGTTAGATATTAGGAAAAACTTTCTCACCAGAAAGGTAGTAAAACACTGAAACAGGCTACCCAGAGAGGTTGTGGAGTCTCAATCCTTGAAGGTTTTTAAATGATAGTTTGGCCTGGGGTCATAAAGTTGGGACCTGTCCTGCTTTGAGCAGGGTGTTAGACTAGATAACTTCCTGAGGTCCCTTTCAACCCTAATTTTCTATGTTTTTTATGATTTCTAGCTAGATAGAATGGCTCAAAGATAATATTTGCCAAAGTGGCATAACTTTAAATGTTCAGAGGTTGCTTAGCACAGTTTAACACCCTTTAATATATGGATGCTCCCAGTTTAAGTGCTTTTGGAATGGTTTAAAAGGTAATATGTAACAACACCCTAACTAACTTTAACATAAAGGGAACCATTACTGTTAGGGCATCCTAAGATACTTTAACGTATTTTAACGTATGGATTTAGGTAGGGGAAGCAATATCTAGACAACTTACGAAGCCTTCAGCGCTCATTAATAGAATTGGTCTTCTGTCTTTTTTTTTTTAACAAGAACTTGTTATAAAATTGGCACAGGGTTTGCGGTTTTGGTTTTAATGTTTGTTTGGCAACAATTTTAACATTACTATCTACTTATATTTACGTTTTTCCCTCTTCCTACAGGTCTTCATTACTTTAAAAATGTAGTGTTAGTAGGATCTCTGCAGGATCGTTATGTTCCTTATCACTCTGCCCGCATTGAAATGTGTAAAACAGCTTTAAAAGATAAACAATCAGGTAAAAAAAAAAGCAACCCAGAAAAGAAACTATGAGTAGGGCTAGCTAGCTGTGTTTTAAAAATACGTGTGTTTTTATAACAGAGGGTAAGATGAACAGCCAACATATGTGTGTGCATATGTATGTATGAAATATTTTGGTTCTCTAAAAGAAGAGGCTTGTTTTGAGTGCTTACATATACTCTGATGTAGAACTTAACCACAATCCCATTGAAGTAATTTGCCATTGACTTTTGGAGCTGAATGCTGTCTGCAGCAAAACTTCAGCAGGCTTTGCTTAGCAGAGGCCCAGTACCATCCTAGCAATGAAAATAAAGTTACTATTTTCTGTTTAAGATGGATCATTTATTTTTATATCTATTATTGAAATATTTTGAGACACTAGTATTTCAGCACATCTGCCTTGCAAAATAGGCAAAAAGATGCTGGTGTCATCCTGAATTTATAAATGCATTTTCACTATGAAATCTAAACAGTAAAACTGTTTAGAATCTTACCTTCTAAAAGAAATTTGTAAAAATAAGTCTTCATGTGTTCACTGCTTCCTAGAGAAATAACAGAATGTTTTGGGCCAGATCCTTCTCCACTTACCACATATCCAAGTGGTACTTAGATATCACAAATCCCACTCCACCACTTAGATCTGTGCCACTTACTGCCACTTATGCAGATTTTAGCTCCTAATAAGCGCTGCATGATTAAAGGGAGGAGGATGGGAAACATAATATTTTCTTTTGTTTTTCAGGACCAATTTATGCTGAAATGATCCAGAACCTGCTTCTTCCAGTTCTTCAGAACAAGGAATGTAATTTGGTTCGATACAATGTAATTAATGCATTGCCCAATACAGCGGATTCTCTAATAGGGAGAGCTGCACACATTGCTGTTCTTGATTCAGAAATATTTTTAGAAAAGTTCTTTCTGGTTGCTGCCCTAAAATATTTCCAGTAGAAGAAAAGCATTGTAAGATACTTGGCTATTACCTCATTAACAAATGAATCAAATAATGTGTGGTATTAAAGTATAGCTGCAGCTGTATTTTAAGAGATATTTATACTTTTTATATGGAAGATAATTTATATCATCCATGTCTAGAGCTTTTTTAACATCAACTTTACTTTCTAGGTGATGTGGCTGTGCAATATTTTTTTATTTTATTCTTTTTACTTTTCTATTACTTTTTCTTAATTTTGGGGTACCTAATTATTTGAGTGGAGATTGAAGCACACTATGTACATTTGGTTGTTTTATTATTGGTTCCTAGACTACAAAAGTCAGTGCAAAGCGATGGCTGCATTTTATGAGACTTTGAATGCCAAAATAAATTGGAATATAAAAATTGTAATAAGGTATTATACATTCAGTTGTAAGGTTTTAGCATTGTAGAAAATTTAACTGGAAAAAACAATTAGCTGCTAAAATATCAGATATTTGAAAACAACTATATCCAAAGGTCTGGGAAAGACCATTATTTCATGAGCAAACTAAGTCATCAGATATCACTACATCTTTAACAGTTTTCTACAAAATCATCATCATCGTTACTAAACATGTTATGCCTGTGGAAATATATTTTCTACTGATGTTTTAAAAAACATGTTGGTTTACATATTCGCTTTTATTACTGGAACTTTAGTTTTCAGAAGTAAGCAGCAATTGAGATTTTTGAATGTTTAAATGACAGCTGCCTTCAAATAATTGGAGTTTTGCAAAATTTAATAAAATTGCTCTTACATTGTCAATTCAGTTCTTCAAATAAACCTTTTACACAGACTTCCGTATATGTACCTAATATAAGTAAAGGTTATAAATTTCTGCAATACTTTTCTGAATTTAGATAATTTTTAAATATTGTTAAAATGTTTTATTGACTACAAAGTATTGTAAATATAAATCAATGCATCTTGAAATGGGATAAAATTATAAACTTTACATGTTTAGTGTTAAAGATAAAATGTTTTTGATATACAGGAATGTTAAAGGTCTGTTGACTTTTTACTGGTGCTGAAATAGCATTGAGTTCAGTTTCTCCTCCCTCCCCTTTTACCTGTTTCAAACAATAATGCACTAAAGGTGGAAAGGAGGTTATATGTGCGTTCACTAATTGTAATGAACATTTTTTTTTGAAAAATATAAATTTGTTGTATAACTAATGCATGTTTCTTTTTAGCATTGTGTTATTGCATCTGGTGTTAATAAAATGAACAAATGATTCTGACAGAAGCAATTAAGAAAGTGAAATCTTTTGCTAAGTTTGAGAGTACTGGGAGGGTTCATATATTTTGTAGGATTTAAAAGAGAAATAATTAATTATAATTATTGCATTTAGATGTGCAATATTCATGTGATCTTTAATAAATTAATTTCCCCTGTAGTTTAGTTTTCAAATGAACATCTCAGACTACAGTTGGCAATGTAGCATATGTTCACTTTTAAATAGTACTGTTTTATTAAGTTTTGTTGTGCAAGTCCTTATGATGCTGATAGGAGACCGAGGTCCTAAAAACATTGCTACTGAAAATTTTTATTAGTAATTGAAAAATGCATTTTACACTCATGTTAATATCTTGTAAATATTTGAATTGTGTTCAGAGAGTTTGTCAACAAGAAGCTAAATACTTTGGCCATCAGTAAATCAGTGAGTTTAGGGGACTTTGGGCCATATCCAGTTTGGTTACTTAGCACCTTCACTTAGCAGATGGAACATCTGTATGGCTGCTTAGACACCTTGTCCAATAAGGATGATCTAGTTTGGGCAGATTTGCCTATGAACTGTGTAAAATCAGTCAGGAGTCTGTGGGTAAGGACACACATAACAAATGTCATTGACCGGGAACCAGTTCACAACTACCATGTTCAGAGGTGTGCACAGGAATAGTGCGCTAGCATTCCAGGTAGAATTTAGGCATTGGAGTGCTATGGCTCTGATACCAGAGGTGGGAGTGAACACCCAGGCCAGCATGCTTCTTTGGGGTGGGGACATGAGTACTTGTACCCATGCTCCGGAGGTCTCATGGGAAGGTGAGCTGTAACTGGGGGCACTTTCATTTTTCTGTTTTCTAGTCTCCTAAACACGTGTTCAGTTGGTTCAGTAGTCTGCATTTGACCAAACTACAGTGTGCATGCTACATTCTATTAGCCTGGTTGGTTAGGAAGTGATAGATGTGTTTTAATCTCTTGGAATGAGAGATGTGTGTTTTAATTTCCTGAAGCTGTGGATGACATATAACAGTCCCGCTTATTTGGTGAGTGCTCTTATCACTAAGCTGTTGTGCCTAAGGGCAGAAACCACCACTGTCCTTTATGAGCTGAATGTAGTGCTATTGGTAAATAATGGATTAGGTTGGATTTTAGTATGGGGAAGGCAACAATCTGGATTGCACAGATGCTTAGCTAGGAGCTAGGTACTTACATGATGAAAGTGGATAGCTTCTAAAAATAGTCTAAGTCTAGGTTCTTATAGAAATTTGCAATTCAAAATGGAGGTGCAGCCTTAAGTTTGGCATCTACTGGATTTTTAGCTTGCTGAGTAGGGCCAATTAGATTGCTCTTTAAAATAAAGCTGCCCAAATTCTGCCCAAGTCTCATTTAAGTGCCTGCAAAACTGAATCTGGTCTCTGGTCTAAAAAATAGTTTTGTCTGGTTCATGTTGATTGATTTAAAATGTCTGACACATTGAAAGAAACTGCTTAAATGTGTTGGAAAATCTCTTTAGGTATGAACCTTCTGTGGGAAACTAAAAGCCACACTTCCTTTTAGATCTCTTAAATTTAGGGAGAGTTGATGCTGGTTTGTAATTGGATGAAAGCAAACCCAAGATACTAACAGCAACTATAAATTGTTGGTAATTTTATTATAAATGGAACTGTTCCTTTTGAGGTGGCACTGAACCAAGGTCCTAGAATTCTTCTTCATTTGCAGCCTTACAAAGAAATATAAAACTGAGATCTATAACTTTGTCCCATAAAATCTCCAGTTCTTTTTTTTACTCTTGTGGCAATATTCTCTCCTGTCATTGCACAAACTACTATTGATATGATTAGGAAATCTGCACAAAGAATGAGAACTGGTATCTACATGTTTGGGTGAGTTTCTGATTTTGTATCTGAATCCTTTTTTTAGAATTAAACTTGGTAATTGATCTGGTATAATAGATTTGGAGAATACACACCCAGTTGCTGAAACCAAAAAGGACTGGGGGGCAGGGGGGTCTCCACATTTTGTAGTGTCCCTGGTTTCTACTTGTGAAGGGAGATTTCTCAACATACTCTTATCCCGAAGCATTGTCTTCACACGCTCTTCTCCCTCCTCCCTTTTTGGTAATTGGAGAACAGGGTTTTCAATCAAATCATATCCATGTGCTGCTGCTTGTATTGAGGTCCTAAAGCTTCATAGCATTCTGCAGCAGAAATCACCAATATTTTCAGCAAAAATTATTGAAATTCCGTGGCAAAATTTATTTATTCCGTAGCCATGATATACCCTTCAGTCTGCCCATATACTGCCCTTCCGATGCAAAAAGAAACACACCTGTGGTTTGTAGTTAGAAATACCAAATAGAATTTGATGTATTTTCAGCAATTCTTTCCTTGTTCTGTTGCCCAGATGGCGTGCCTGGGAACGTTGCATTCTCTTGTACCCAGCAGCCTGGTTAAGAAATCCTGAAATGTGCCAGGCGGGAAGGGGGAGCTTAGCGCCAGCTTTAGAATTCATAAGCTTATGTTCTCTGACAGTGGCTCTAATGATGTTTGCAGGCAACCAGCTCGTATGACCAGCCCACCCATCTGGCTCACTAAGCTGTCTGGCTGGAGAATGGACTCAAGTTTTGGCTCTCCAACCACCTGGTGTTAAGGAACAGAGAAACTACTACATACAGCGTAATCTCACTCCCTCAAAGGGAAAGCAATAGAACAGAGCTATCCAACTTCCAAGCAGCTGGGGGCTGCAACAGGGCAAGCCGAGAACCCTCCAGGCCATGTGCCACGCAGATGTACTCCAAACCCTGCTGCAGCATGCCCATCACCAGCAAGGCAGCTGTGTTAGGTGCCTGCAAGCTCACCCTCAGGTCCCCTTGCTCTGTTGGGTGGGGGCAGGCATGGAAGCCAGAGAGAGAGGGAACCCAGAGACTCAAGCTGCTGTTGCAGATGTGGAAGAGAGGTGGAAGGGCCTGCAGCTTAACTCCTTGTGGACCAGGTGGCCTGCAGGTCACCAGTTGGACAGCCCTGCTATAGAATAAGGGGCAGGGAAATTAAAATAATGCCAGACTGTAGCCACAACAAAATGGGAAATTGCAGAATGATGTGGCTTCTTGGAATCATGCCACATTCTGTAGCTTTGTATTTGTTGGGACCACTGAGTCCTGATTGAGATGAATGGGACAGTTCACAGCACTCAGAAGTATTTTTTGTAGCTTCTCTTTTGAGCCCAAGAGACAGGGGCATCGGATGCATTCGGTTCATGTTGTAAGAGTTCTCTCCACAACCACAAAGGCTAAAAGTATATAATTCAGGACAAGGAGCTGATTCAGTGTCCACAGAATACACCTAATCCTGCTTTTCTTGCATAAACTAATTTTAGGTAGGGAAAAAGTGTTTCACTATCCTACTTTATTTCATTCTTAGGGTGTGAAAAGTGAGTGCATTAGCAGGAATGGTCAGTAAGTTCTGCAGTCACTTCTAGGTTCTTTTGCTTTTTTCTTTTGCCTGCAATAACTGCGCAGATTTTTTTTAGAAATAAATGGTGCTGAACTACTGCAACCCCAACATACTTTTTAAAAATTAATTTTGCCCCAGTTGGTCAGTTCAAGCTACTAGTCTCCTGTTTGAGGGAGGGGGTAACACAGAATTAGGGAAAACTGGACTTTTCTTCATGGCCATGTTCTTGTATGTGCATATTTTGGTTTCTCTCCCTAAATTCTCCCCAAGCTACTTTCTCCTCAGGCACCGGCATTTTTCTTGTGTGCGCACCATGTTCTCCTCTCTACTGTCTTCACCCAGCACCGTATATCACATTTCCAATAGGGACCAGGGCTTTCCTTTAGTTTCAGCCTTAAACATCAAAGTAGCTGTGGCTGCACCAAAAAAAAACCTGAAGGGAAAATGCCACACACGGCACAAAGCAGACCGCCAGTTCAACGCAAGCAGCGTCAAGCTGTAGGCCTTGCCCGACGTCGACGAAATACCTCTGCGGAGCATTGCTCTTCCTACTCAACGTGCCGGCTCAACCCGCAGTTTAGCACCAGCTATTTCACCGTAGTCCGGACCTTACAAATCTCTTAAATTAGATTTTTGTCAGACGATCCAGTATTCGGGGCTAAGCCCAGCTGCGCGGGAGATACAGTCGGAGCTCTGTATTTCCCCCCCCCAGCGTTGGCTTCTCCCCCCCCCGCAAATATTCGCGCAGGAAAGTCGCGTCTACAGCCGAGCGGAGCTGCGCGGGTGCGGAAGCTGCGCCTGCGCACTGCCCCCGCCCCGCCCCTCGACCGGGCTCGAGTGGCCCCGCCATGGCTCTGCGGCTGTTTCGGCCCGCGGCGGGAGCTGCGCGTAAGCGGCGGGTTTGGGGGAGGGAGCGGGGGAGACCCCAGAGCGCGTCTGGGGCCTGGGCCGCTCCTGCGGAGCCCTGAGCAGCGTGGAAGTCGCTTGCGCATGCGCACCCTGAGTGTAGCACGAGCGCGCTTAGGCCCGGGTGATGTGACGTAACGCGCCGAGTCTGTGGTGCTGGGGCACCCGGCCTGGCTCGGCTCCAGTGGAGTGCGCGCGCACGCGCTTCCGACCACGCCCTGTGGTGTGTGCCTGGTGCTTCGCGTTTTGCCGGCCTCTGCGCCCGACTCCAGGAAGCCGCTTCGTTCTGTTATGTCCCGTCCTGTTCTTTCTTGTCCGGTCCGGTCCGGTCCGGTCCGGTGGGGTCTGGTCCGTGACTTCGGGAAGATACGTCTTCAGACCCCGCAGGCATCCCGCGTCCCTGTCCCCCGGCAGCTCGCGCTGCCAGACTCTTCTCTCCAAATCACCATTTAAATGCTCGGAGAGAAAAGCTTTTGCTTCCACGTTGTTCCTGTTATAAGGGGACCCCACATGTCCGCACTCGGGGACGCTTGCAGTATCTGCTTTTTCTTTTTCCCGGCTTCAGGTGGGCTGGGAGGGACCTCATGAGATGGTGTAGTTTGGCCCTGGGCCCAAGGCAGGATCCTCCCAGACAAGAGGCTGAGATTGTCCCGGGGTGGAGATGTGGCAGCTTCTCTAGGTTGCTTCCAGGGTTGACCACCCTCACAGTCTGCAAGGTCTTCCTAAACGGCCAATAGGTTCCTATAGGAGGTGAGACCCACAAATCGCCAGGCTGTGCAGAGGAATTTAAGGCTTTCTGGAGGAAGTAAAATGTGTGGATGCATATCAGCAAAATGTATAATGTAGGCAAGTGGTTCTCAACTGGGGTTGTAAGAGCCTTTCAGCAGTGATACAGTGTGGGTGCCAGTGTTGTAACTGGTTGACATTGTCCCATGTGCCTCTTCCAGAGCCAGACTGGGGAGCAGGGACGGGGGCAATAGTGTGCAGTCCTTCCTGCATGAGATAATCTGATGAACTTGAAGCAGGCAGGAGTGCTTGTCTCTGTGTGGGAAGAGCATGCATGTTGGATTGGGAAGGGCTGCCGTAGACGGGGTGCTCCTGCGTGCTTCACGTTTGTTAGCCAACCCTAATGCAGGCAGGGGCACGAGCTCTTGCAACAGTCCCTGCTGGTCTGGCTCTACACGAGGTGCATGGGCAGATGGGCAGTTCCATTGCAGTGCTGCCAAATAATTACAAACAAACAAACAGTTATGAGGGATGCCCAGGACCTTAAAAAGGTTGAAAACTATTGAAATGTAGAAAAATTAAAACATGGGATATTTATGTGGTTTATAACTTTGAGTTTGAGAACTTGGAATATAGTTAGAATAGAAGTGACCAACCTGTGGTATGGATACCACAGATGGCACCATGAGCAGCCTGTGTGGTGCACATGGTAGATTGGAGAGAGGACAGGCAGCACGGCCGAAGATTGAGCAAGAAGCACAAGGGAGGAAGCAGAAATCAGCAGCAGACTGGGCACAAGATCAGAGTGGACTTTGGGGATAGTGCAGTGCACTTTGAAGCTTAAATATATCTTTGAAGTTCCTAGTGTTTCTTCCTAAAATGAATATTTCATTTTTTAGTAGGTGCAGATTTTCAGAGCTTTTATAAACATTGAGTGATGCAGATATTTGATATAAAAGTCCTCAGCCTGATGAAGGGTGTTTGTGCCTGAAAGCTTGCTAAGCATTTTTCCAACTATTTGACTTGGTCTGATAAAAGATATCGGATTTACCCAAAGAACCTTGTCTGCCTATGCTTTAATTAAATGCTTCATTTAATAGGGTCAACTCTTCTATGCAGTTCTTCGAGGAGGACTAGTTCTAACACTGAAGGAAAGTCTGAGCCTACCAAGCAATTGCTTAAGAAAGCAAAATTACCAGTAGGTCGTCTTGATGAGCCAGAAGAGTCTAATGTAGAAAGGGAACCACTGGAAAGTAAGTCTTTCTTTAACAATAAATGAGTATTATGTAAGTGTTATAGGTTGTGCCTGCAATTCCTAAATGACCAGAGAGTTTGGTCTGAATAGGAGCACTCTGAAACAGACAGTGACATATTTGTAGCCGGCATTGAAACTGGTCTTAGTCTGTTTTAGTGCAGTTGTAAATAGGGTTAGTAAAGCAAAAATAAGGGGCTGTAGCTGATTTTACTACACAGCTAGCTTTAGGGCATGCTGTATTTGCACAGTACCCCACTGAATTCAGTGAAGTTCAACATGGAGATGCTTACAGGGCTGAGGCCTTGAAGCATACCACTGCCAAAAGTCAGGGGAAAATGCTTCATTTTTTGCCATACCTCATGCTCCCAAATAAGATATATCTTGTTTTGGGAAGGCAGAAGGAAAAAAGATATTTCTAGGAGGAGCAAGGACGGTCTACTCTTCAACTTGCTTGCCCTCCCTTTATTGCTGAAGCAAAACTGCTGAATTGGCAGCAGTTTTTGGCTACTCAACCAAAAGGTACTTCCAATTTGGCACTGGCTGTGAAAGGGCTCAAACTAACTGCTGTTGAAGACTGCATTGTGCCCCTCTTTCCATATGGAAAAAAGTTGCATTTTAGATTTGAGTGCCAGCTTGGAACAGGCAGCAGCTCGTTCCAGCTTTGGCCTCAGGCTCAGAGCTAAAGGCAGAGCTGAGCCACTACCTGCCCCAGGGTCAGGTCGCTAGTGCAGCAGGGAAGGGGACATGTGGCCAGAAGAGTGTGGCAGAAACTGTGCTGTGGGGAGTAACGAGGGGCCACGCAGGAGACCTGTGGTGTGCAGCTAAGGGGAGGGGACAAGTGGTAGGGAGCAGGCAGCAGAGGGACAACATGGCGAGGGACAAGTGGCAGGGGGGACAGGTGTAGGCACGGGAAGGTAAGGGGTGGGGGCAGGCTTTCCCTGCCACAGCAGTATGGGAATGAATTAAGATGATCTTCCACTAATTAGATTAAATTACTAATTTTCCATATATAGAATCTAATTATTGGAAGTGGGAGGGGGCATTATCTTAACTTTGAAGCCTTTGATTTAGGTAAATATTGATGTTTGAAAATTCATGTAGATGAACTGTGTCTTAAGATGACACGATGTATTCACTTGGAGTTCAGAGTAAATATTTAATGTTTTGCCTTATCTGTCTATATTTAGATTTTATTCCTCCACCCAGAGCCATAGAATCTGATAGCTCTATGCATCCAATTGTCATCCAGTAGAATTTCTGTGGAAATGATCAATTCCAGTAAAAACTAGTCTATAAAACCCCCTATTTCCCTTTCACAGAATTTATAGGGTGAACCGATACGTTGGTTTATATCGTATCGGCACCGATAAAAGAAAAATGGACATTATCAGCAATCGGCCTTTTTGGCCGATATGGTTGATAATGTCAATAAATGCTGCATGCATGTGTGCGGCCATGGCATGCATGCAGCCAGGAGTGCAGCTCAGTAGCTTGGAGAGAAGCATTTGGCTGGTAAATCTGTGGGAGAGAAAGGGTGGGGGGGGCAGATCAAGGTGTCCATGGTGAGGGAGGGAGTAGGGCTGGGGCAGGAGCAGACGCTGCACAGCCCCAGGGCAGGGTGGGGCCCTGGACAGAGCCACAGCTCATTCGGGGAGTGTGATGGGGGTGTGGCTTCTGCTGCTGTGAGCACCCCCAGGGGAGGCATGGGGGGGACATGCTCCCTAGATCTGTGTGTGGGGTGTGGGTGGGCTGCCTGCTTGAAGCTGGGGGCAGCGCCAGGTTCTGTTCAGCTGGGGCTGTGCTTGGGGTGGGCAGTGGTGGCGCTGGAAGAGGAAGCTATTGTGGGGAGGGTTACGGCTAATTTTGGGATGGCTGTAGCCCCCCCTATCCCAGCGCTGCCATTGCCCGCCCCAAGCGTAGCCCTGGCCTGGCTCTCCCACCAGGAAAAGCCCAACACTGCCCCTGGCCATGAGCAGACAGCCCACTGTGGCCCAACGTATAGATCTGAGGAACATGTGGCCCCCATGCCTACCTCAGGGGTGCACGCAGCAGCAGAAGCTGCCTTCTGCCCCCAGGATGAGCTGTGGCCCTGACCCTACTCCCTCCCTCACCATGGGGGGCCTCGATTTGCCCCTCCATCACCTTCCCTTCCCCACGCCTCTTCCCTCCAGACTTACCAGCCTGATGCTGCTCTTCAAGCTGCCAGGCTGCATATTGGCAATTGGATCAATATCAGCCTATATGGCTCATTAATAATCGGCCATTGGTATCGACCAAAAAATATTTATTGGTGCACCCCTACTTGTGTCAAATGTTCATGCTTGGGTGCTTAAAATTAGCATCCTAAACAAAAATAAAAATGAGTTGATTTTTTTTTTAGGGTGGTTATGTACAAGCAGCTGCTATTGAATAAAGTAATTTCTTTCTTAAAAATAAGTGGGAGTCATAGCAGTTTTAAATTTTCAAATATCTAGTCGCTACTTTGCTTAGTTGCATAAATAAAGTGGTAGGTTCTTGACTCTAGGAACCTATGTGATGATTATGATTGAGATTTAACCCAAAACTCCCTGAATTCTATTTTTTTTTTTTTTTATTGGTTTGACAAAATGTTAAGCCTAGATTCAACTTTTTTAAAGCAGTTGATCTTTATTTTGTTATGGAATTGGGATGCAAACATCTTACACTGTTAGTCTTTATCATATGTATTTGCCAACTTCATAGGCATTTAATGTACCTTTTCCTATCTTTTTAGAATTTCCTGATGGTATCAATCCTACTACAAAAGAGAGGGGTGGACCCAAGGGCCCTGAACCTACTCGTTATGGAGATTGGGAGAGAAAAGGACGATGTATAGATTTTTAATGTGCAGTGCATCTGTATTGCTAATATAGTATGTTTATTTGTTTCAAGGTATAATAGGTAGAAAAAAATCACCTAGATGTTCCTGATGTTCTTCTAATTTGTTCTTAAATGGCGCTGTTTGTTTCAGGCATATATTTGATGACTACCATGAAGGATATTTTCAACAAATAAATGTTCAGTTGTAAAGTCAATTTTTGGAGCAGTTATTTGCATTATGTACCTCTAATCTTTCATGGTACTTGTACTCTCTAATGTGAGATTGAAAATGAGGGCTGGTAGAATCTTAAGGTATATTTAAAATGCAAATCCTTATATGCGCTCATTATATTTAACAGTTAAATTGTCCCTTACGTACTGAAAATTCTGTGCATTTCACAAACCTATACTTGTATTATCAAAATACAACCGCTGCCAGGACAGCACTTAATTGACATATAATGTGGTAGTTCATGAGTGACTAAGAGAGAATTTAATCAAGGGCACCAAAGCAACTCTTCCATCTCTTTTTACAATGTCCCAGGGCTTTTATTTGTTTTCTCAGTACAAACAGCAATTTGTTTTTTAATTTTATTTTAGTCTGACTTGCATCAAACTGCACAATATTTAGTTTATCTACTCAGAGAGAGGACTGAATTGACCCTTCTGGAATTTGTGTTTAAAGCAGTGGGAATGTTGAACATGAAGTTCAAATCCCCGTACTGTTTCTGGCTTCTGTAATTGCAGGCATGTACCAGATGTGTTGGATAAATGAAAGTGACTACTTGAAAACTGACTAAATGTGATCTGGGAAAAAACAGCACTCAAACACCTGCAATGTTGTTATGTCATCTAGTTCCGGGATGTTGAGTTTATTTGGCTCTGCAGGCCAAATGTGTAGAGCAGGGCCAGTTTGTTTGCTGGATCAGACTGACTGTGTGTGCTGGATCTGGTGTGTGGGGCTTGTAATGGTTGTTTTAACCAATGAAAATGCAGCTTTCTTTAAACTGAAGTACAAATAGAAAAGTTTATTAAAAATCAATGCTCCAAGTTAAGGCTTCCATTTGGTGACTAAAATTATTATTTGAAGTACTGCACCCTGTTATAAACCCTTGTGACATTTAGGATTCCTAATCTGTTGAGTCAAAAGAAAACCTATGCGTTTTTAACCTGAAAACTTTTACTACTTTTCTGAACCAGCCCTGCCCACCACTTGTGGCGTATGCACCACATGGGCCCCATTCACTGCATGTGGCATGCAGGGATGGATCCAGTGCAAGCTGGATACAGCACATGGAGTTGGTCCAGGATGTGTCATAGAGGCAGGGCTGGCATGTGCCACATTAGGTATGTGGGGCAGCACCATGGTCTGGATCATGGGACTCCAGCATTTTCTCAGGGGAAAATTTTTCCGGAGGACTGGAAAAGGGCTAACGTGGTCCCCATTTTCAAAAAGGGGAGGAAGGAGGACCCGGGCAACTATAGGCCAGTCAGTCTCACCTCCATCCTTGGTAAAGTCTTTGAAAAAATTATCAAGGCTCACATTTGTGAGAGCCCAGCAGGGCAAATTATGCTGAGGGGAAACCAGCACAGGTTTGTGGCGGGCAGATCGTGCCTGACCAATCTAGTCTTTTTCTATGACCAGGTTACGAAACGCCTAGACACAGGAGGAGGGGTGGATGTCGTATACTTAGACTTCAGGAAGGCCTTCGATACGGTATTCCACCCCATACTGGTGAACAAGTTAAGAGGCTGTGACATGGATGACTACACAGTCCGGTGGGTGGCGAATTGGCTGGAGGGCCGCACCCAGAGAGTCGTGGTGCATGGGTCGGTCTCGACCTGGAAGGGTGTGGGCAGTGGGGATCCGCAGGGCTCGGTCCTTGGACCGATACTCTTTAATGTCTTCATCAGTGACTTGGACAAGGGAGTCAAATGTACTCTGTCCAAGTTTGCAGATGACACAAAGCTATGGGGAGAAGTGGACACACCGGAGGGCAGGGAACAGCTGCAGGCAGACCTGGATAGGTTGGACAAGTGGGCAGAAAACAACAGGATGCAGTTCAACAAGGAGAAATGCAAAGTGCTGCACCTAGGGAGGAAAAATGTCCTGCACACCTACAGCCTAGGGAATGACCTGCTGGGTGGCACAGAGGTGGAAAGGGATCTTGGAGTCCTAGTGGACTCCAAGATGAACATGAGCCGGCAGTGTGACGAAGCCATCAAAAAAGCCAATGGCACTTTATCGTGCGTCAGCAGATGCATGACGAATAGGTCCAAGGAGGTGATACTTCCCCTCTATCGGGCGCTGGTCAGACCGCAGTTGGAGTACTGCATGCAATTCTGGGCGCCACACTTCAAGAAGGATGCGGATAACCTGGAGAGGGTCCAGAGAAGGGCCACTCATATGGTCAAGGGCCTGCAGACCAAGCCCTACGAGGAGAGACTAGAGAAACTGGACCTTTTCAGCCTCCACAAGAGAAGGTTGAGAGGCGACCTTGTGGCTGCCTATAAGTTCATCACGGGGGCACAGAAGGGAATTGGTGAATATTTATTCACAAAGGCACCCCCGGGGGTTAGAAGAAATAATGGCCACAAGCTAGCAGAGAGCAGATTTAGATTGGACATTAGGAAGAACTTCTTCACAGTTCGAGTGGCCAGGGTCTGGAACGGGCTCCCAAGGGAGGTGGTGCTCTCCCCTACCCTGGGGGTCTTCAAGAGGAGGTTAGATGAGTATCTAGCTGGGGTCATCTAGACCCTGCACTCTTTCCTGCTTATGCAGGGGGTCGGACTCGATGATCTATTGAGGTCCCTTCCGACCCTAACATCTATGAATCTGAAAAAAGGCAGGCTGACTTTCTTGTGAGAAGTTGAGGTAAGGCACAGTGTGTTCCTAACTTCTCAACGTTTTCCTATAACATGCTTAACCAGACATTACTTAACACAGGAAATATCATGCCTTTAGCATTCTCTTTTTTTAAGTACTTTTTATTGAGAAACTCATACTGCACATATGTGGCATAAAAGAGCAGAACTTTTGAGACAGATTCTTCCACAATAGTGGAGAACAGGGTGATGGGAGTTAGGATAGAACAGTGGTTTTCAACCTGTGGTTTGTGGACCCCTGGGGGTCTGCAGACTATGTCTAAGGGGTCCTCAAAAGAGGATCCCTTAGGGGTGACTAAAAGATGACTATGATCAATCAAAAGTGAATACCCATACTTACAATTCAGAGGGGTCTATAACTCCATTTGAAATTTCCAAAGGGGTCTCCACCTCTGTTTGAAATTTTTTAGGAATCTGCAAATGAAAAAAGGTTGAAAGCCTTATCCTAAAAATTATCTCATGGGTGATAGTTCAGTGGCAGGGTTGTTGGCCTACCAAGTCTAGGGCCCTGGGTTTGAGACCTTTCTATAATGGATGTTATGGGGGTTGGGCCAGATGATCCTTCATGTCAGTTCTGATTCCATGATTTGTTGAGCTTGTTTGAAAGAGTCATAAATAAGCCTTCAAAGTCTATAGTAATGTTTCTGTATATCAATTATGAGAAACATGTTTTGTTATTAGTTGCATGTTTTTAGCACCATTTGTAACATTGCTTTATTTGAATTTTTTTTATATAGGTACTCCTGGTACCTTTACTGTACTTTGAACATTGGAAGAGAGCCTTCAAAATGGACTCTGGATTTAATTTGAAGCCAGACCAGATAATGGAGCATAGAGTTCTATGCTGTTATGATTTCTACCAGTCTGAGCTTTTACAAGGCATGTGGCTTCATCCCTTGATAAGAGTTGTAATAATATTGTATGAAAACTCTTATGAAAGCACTGTAAAGCCCGTGTATACCTACTAGAAGGTAACCCAATCATTTGACAAATCTCAGAAAAGAAAGGGAAGTGTTTTCTGTTATCATGGCCAGTTAGGTTTTTAGTATAACAAGGGATGCCAAAATAGTGATGTTGAGGACCAATTTAATCTGAAGGCATAAAATATAGGTGATGGTAGTGTATTGTAACTGAAGGCTTTTCTTTATGTAGAGCTTGGTGTCATCTGTGTGCTACTAATACTTCAGCCTCTCCTGACTCACGTTTTTCCTCCAACTGTTTCTTATAGGTTTGAACAACACAGAGGAGAGGATTGATCCTTTTTGCAGGTGGGGAAGAAGTTGCTCATAATCATCTAAGTATTTGATTTGAGGGGAGCTAAAATAGAAACAGATGTTTCAAGGGTAGATCTTCACTGAATTTTTAATTCAAGTTGCTCCACTCAAGGTAACTTCATTATAGTAATGCAGCTCATTATAGTACTCCAATAAAGCTCATTTACCCTTTAAAGTGTGTCTCCTCTCAATCAGGCTAACTAGGAAGTCAGTTATTGACCATAGTCTTTACTCTCAAGCATCTGCCAGAAAATTGTCTGGAAAAAGGAGATCCTTCTCTACATGGCTTTCACAAATTTCACAAAGGCTTTTAATTTGGTAAACAGAAATGGCTTTTTCTAATTGCTGGAAAAAAATAATTTCCCTGCTCCCCTCTTATCTAGTTCAATCTCCCTGATGATATAAATGCTAGTGTATGGTATGAAAAAGGTTGGCCTGACAGTGACATTTGTAATGTTAAATAGGGTTTGCGGTTTTTATGGCACCAGTACTGTTAGGTATAGACTACTGCAGGGGCAGGTAATTATTTTGGCTGGAGGGCTGCTTAGTGAGTTTTGGTGAGCGATTGAGGACCACATGGGTAGCCCTGCCCCTTGATAGTTGCCCTGCCCTCTGCTCACCATATTGGGACCAGAAGTCCTGCCCCACTACCCCTGACCTTTGCCACCAGAAGTCCCTCCCCTTGCCCCCCACTCTCTCCCACCTACCAAATACTGCTTTGGGAGGGAGGGTTGCCATCTTAGAACCAGAAAAAAACCCCAAATTGTACACTAGAAGTCAAACACCTACTATAACATATTTTAATTTTATTACAGAAAATATTTTTGTCATGATTTGTGTTTGCATAATAACTCAAAAATAAAGTCTTACTCTTGTATATTGTATATGGGAGGTGTGGGGTGTGGTTGAGGGTGTGTGTATGGTGGGGTGTGAAGTGGGGTGTATGGGGGTGTGGCTGTGTGTTTGGTGGGCATAGGGTATTTGGGTGTATATGTCAGTCGGGGTTGTTGGGGCAGAGTGTGGGTATGTGAGGTTCGTGGGGTATACTGCACATGGGGTTGAAGAATGCAGCCTGCCTGGCTCACTTCTGTTGCAGGGGCTCTGTGCCGCATGCCTGCAACTCCCACACTCATATTGAGGGAAGCCCCACGTGATTCTGTGGGGAAGCAGAGGGTGGGGCTCCTTCCATTCCCCACTGTGTCTAGGGACCTGTGTAGCAGGGGGTGGGGAAGGCAGCCAGCTCCAGTGCGGGGCTTCCTCTAGTGTGTGTGGGGGCTGCAGGTGTGTGGCATGGAGCTCCCGCAATAAAGCTGGGCCGGGCAGGCTGCACTCCTCCATGCCCTCCTCGCACAGTCAAGCAGGTTCCCATGGGGGCAGCTGCAGCAGGGGTAGTAGCAGTTCTGACTGGAATCTGCGTGCTGGCAGGGCTAGGCCCTTCTGCCCACAAGGGTGGGAGTAAGGTGCAATAGGGTACATTGTGGGGTGGGGGGTTGTATGTGTGGACGCCTCACTCCACCCTCATGGGTGGAAGGGCTGGGTGGGGTGCAGTTTGTTTTTGGGTGCTGAGGACAGGATGAATGTGCCTGGCAGGTATTTTGCCTGGTTCTGGTCTACTGCTTTTTCATAATGCTTTCTTGTCTGTCAGTGACAGTGTACAACCCCAAAGTCAGATGGACAACTTTTTAACATGATATATCTAAGAACAGAAAGCAAAACCAAACACCTGATGATAAAAGAGCTATATATTAACAGTGGACGGCTCGTAATATACAGTGCACACAAGTTCCAGACACTTTGCAATAAGTTTGTGTTAGCTTCTCTGGAGTTTAGGCTGAGCATCAATCTAGGGAAACACAGGGAAGATGTAAATGAGATGCAGTAGTACTGTCATACCCCACTTTGGCCGTGTGCTCTGTGCAGTGAGCTCTATGAGCTCACCAGCATGTCAGCACAACTGCTAGGAGTTCCACATATGCTGATAAGTGTGGTATCTGCCTGGAGCCCCTGCTTGAGCACTGCTGATGTTCTCTTTCCCTTCCCCTACACCCCAAATTTAGCAGCAAGGTAAAAGAGGGAACAAGCAGCCAGCAATGACACTGGAGCTGCTTAAAAGCAGGGGCTTAGAGCTCAGGGGTGAGTGCTGATGTTGTTTGTCCCCTTTCCCCTGCGGTGGAATATGGGTGAGGGGGAGGAGGAATGGGAAGAGTAAACAGCTGTAGTGCTCACACCCTGGGCTCCAGACAGACCTTGCACCAACCAACCAATGATCTCACAGTGTTCATGGCACCTGTGGAGGTTCCAGCAGGAGCTATGCAGACATACCATACACTCAGAGAGCTAACTGGTATCCAGGATCACAGCAAAGGGTCTTGGCCACACCTCCTTTGGCTGAATGACACCTGCACAATAAGTTCTCTTCGCTGCGCTGCACACCTGAAAGCGGTGTGGCTGTACCCCACTTCTCCCCCCTTCCCCCCCCCCACCCCCCCGGCACTTTACCAAGATCCTGGATCACCCATGAAACATATATAGGGAGTCATCCCCTGTGACCTCGCTCTTTACCATTCTTTACTGAAACAAACTGTATAAATTCTACCCAGGCTAGGAAATTACTTTAATAGCAACCTCCCACACAGAGATACTGAACAGTGTAAGCAGTTCTAGACTAGGAAAATCTACATACATTTGCATACATTTATGTATATATATGCTTATTACAGAAATGTTTACAGATTTCAACATTGTGTGGGAGGCTGGCATTTCATGAAACAATTTCATATTGCGTGAAGATTTGATAAATGTAATTTATAAGGAAATATCTTTCAGCTCTGCAATAACAGTTAATAGCAGGTCTTATTCCAGAGTTCATTTGGTTAACTTATGTTTTTTTATGTTTCATTTATAAATTGAAACAAATTACAGGCAGGCCAAGATGATGCCTGGAGTACAAAGGAAAGGAGGGAGAATAATATTTCCTCGTCTGCATAACTGAAAAGTTATTTCCAAATGCCGGTGGGTGGGGTTCAGTCACAGAATAGGAATTGTGATAGGAAATTCCAAAATTGTGGAACATAAGAATTATCCAGATGGATATGGGTCCACTATCTTGTTTCAGATAGTGGCCAAGGAAGACCTGTCTCCAGTTTCAGGCCTGTCTCTGGTTTCTTGCTGGAGCTCTGAACAATCATACAGCTCTTTCACAAAGAGCACAACTTTTCTTCTTCTCTCCTGCCTGTCATTGAACAATTTGTACAGTGCTCCAGTTATGTGAGCTATCTCACCAAGTCTCTTGTTATTCCAAACATGTCATAGTTCCTTGACAGTGCAAGGACTTACAAGTCTTCCTGGTTGTTTCCCAGGCTCCATGCGTTCACATACAGACATCTGAAGTACCTAGCCAGGAGGAATGAGGAGGCCACCCCTGCTTCCTCCAGGTCTCCTGCTTCCCCATATACCTCAGGGCTTTGGTCTCCATCTCCCAGAGAACCTAATTTAAAGCCCTGCTCACTAGGTTAGCAAGCCTGTCTGCGAAGCTGCTTTTCCCTCTCTTCATCAGGTGGATCCTGTTTCTTCCTAACAATTCTTCCTCTTGGAACAACATCCCATGGTCAAAGAAGCCAAATTCTGGCTGGTGACGCCACCTGTGCAGCCTTGCACTGATCGACAGGATGTGTCCACTCTTGCCCAGGCCCTCCCCCTTGACCAGAAGGATTGAGAACATCACCTGTGTCCCTGTCCCCTTCACCCTTGCACCCTGATCCCTGTAGTTGCTCATGATCTGCTCAGGGTCACCCCTGGCAGTATCATTGATGCCCACTTGGATGAGCAACATGGGGTAGCAACTAGATAGTCAGGTGGTCTCAGTAATCCTGTGACATCTTGGATCTGGGCTCCAGGCAAGCAACAGACCTCCTGGGAACCCTGGTCAGGCCAGCAGATGGATCCCTCTGCAGAAGGGAGTCTCCAACCACCACGCCCTATCACTTCCTCTTGGTGGCAGTGACACTTCCTCTTGCTTTCTCCCTGAGCAACACCACCAGAAGGTACCTCGCACATTGCAGGCATTCCCTCGCTTGACTGACACTGGGAGGAACCTGCAAGCTGCAGTCTGCACAGCACCAAGCCAGGACCTAGGTCAGTGGTCACCAAACAGTTGATCTCAATCAACTGGTCGATTGTAGAGCCTCTGACAGTCAATCCCAGTCTGTCAAAGGCTCCATGATTGGGAGCGGCAGGACACATGGTTGGACTGAACCATGCCCCCTGATGCCTTGGCCAGGCTCTGGGATTGTGACAACCTCCAGCCATCTCTCTTGGTCCTCTAATCTTCTGTCTCTCAGTTCCTGGCTCTCTTTCCAAGCAGACCTTCCCTAGCAAACTCCTCTGTATCTGGCCTGTTTGCTGTTCCTTGATCCTGAAGGGATCCCATTTCCTGCAAACCTTTCCTTTTACAGTGAAGTAATGTGAAAGAGAGTTTCCAAGCAATGTGTGTGTGCGTGTACAGACACTTGTATGTATATACACACACAAATATACATGCACATGCATATACACATACATATAATTATTGTAAGCTAATCTTAAAGATCTGCCACTGGAATGAGGCTGGATGCAATAGATGGAACAGAGCAGCACCACTTTGTGTCAGAGTGGGAGCACAGCACCCTGAAGGGAGCTCTCCTTCAGGTTTTGTGGACTCTATCCCCCACCCTAAACCACATGCTGTCGCTGCATCCCATCAGCTATTGCCTGCCTGTAACGACAGCTTGCCTCATAGGCCATTAGGGCTGCATGGCCCAGGGTAGTCTGAGGCATCAGCTGGGGCAGGGAACAGGTGGTGTGGCCAGAAAGTAGCTGTTGGGCCAGGACAGGGAAGAAATACCGGATGTGGGTTTGTGCCCAGATAGGGGAAGCAGGACTGGCAGAGCCAAGGTTGGGGGTGGCCTGGGGTGGGGGCAGCTTGATGCAGGGTGCAATCAGGGGTATTGGGCTTATGGGTGAGTAGGGGACCCCTGGCATGAGAAAGCACAGTGTACAACCATTGCTGCAGTCTAGTAAGACTTTTTAGAAGTTGGTATTAAATTCCTAAATTTGAAGGGCTTGGCAGAAGGGTTATATTGACATTATGTTAAACATTTCCCAGTAAAAACTTATGTCCATAAAAAGTTTGTGGAATGTCAGTAAAAAAAAAAAAAAAAAAATCTTTGGTGGCAGTGCAAAAGGCCAGATGGTTAGGGCACTTGCCCAAGGAATGGGAGACTCAGATTCTAGGCTCACCTTAGCCAGAAGGGTTTTAAACCTGCATCTCTATCTTCCCAGCAATGTTCTAACCATCGGGCAGGGTTGCAGTTGTCCTCTCTTTTTGTTCCTGCTAGCCCATTTGGCAGCCAAGATGAGAAGATGCATAGGACTTGAAGGAGAGCAAGCCAGAAGGAACCTTGCCTGAGAACTACTCTAGAAGGGAGAGGGCCCTGTGTTATGCCCCTATTTTATCTAATGATTATTTTATCTAATGATTATTAGATATTACATTTAGAAGTACCACTGGGGGCAGAAGCCAGCACCCAGGGCTCCTTCCTTCCATGGGATTGCCCAGGCAAAAGAGGATGTGACAATATTAATAAAATAAATCCTCCCTTGGAATATAATCTAATATACACAAAAATCATTTAAACTGGTGATATTTCATATATTAGCAATCATTAACCTGAAACACATACTAATATAATAATCCTTGGCACTTATATAGAGTCAAACAACTACATAGACATGAATTAATTAATCCTCACTGCCTATGACATTTTTGCTTTTTGGGATGAGTTAACCCCTAAAGCAGTGCTTCCCAAACTTCTGCATTATGACCCAATTTATGGCCCTATATCCTCAGCATGGCCCCTCACTCCCAGCCCACAGCCCCCAACCCCTGCAACCCCATCCAGTAATGTTGCAACACCATTTGGGGTTGTGACCCACAGTTAGGAAGCTGCTGCCCTAAAGTGTCACCCTGTCCTGTATTTTGTGTGATTTCAGACTAACGTGGCTAAATGCTTCTTTAAATACTCTTTTAAGAACATGTTCACAGATGGGGATACTGGGCATGTCTACATGTGCGCCTACGGTGCCGCTATTACCATGCCATCATTTAGTACTTTCTTTTGGAAGTACTAAATGACGGTGCAGTAGCAGCCTGTACTATGCCATGCCAGTGGCACATGGGTATTTTTAGCTGCTACGTTGCTGTATCAACATGCTATCCTGAGGGAATGCATTGCTATGGCAATTTAACAGCAGCATTATGATTTTTGCCCGTGGACACTATGTCACTGTAGTGCATTGCTATGGCGATGTAGCATCACATAAATGTACCCACTGAGTCACAGAGTAAGTGTTTGCCTAAGGCCATAAACTAAGTAAATGTCAGAGCTAGGATTAAACATCAGTTACCTGTTTCCTGCCCTATGCAACTGCTAGCATGTTGCTGGTTGTTTGTCTATTACACTGTATGTTAAATGAATTAATTTAACTCCAGGTAAAGCATTCAAACATGTTCCTTGGTGCTAAGCTGGTTGTCTTCTTCTCCTGAGTTGAGCATACATATCAACAGTCTCACTGAAATATTTGGTTTAAATTCCTGTAGTAAAAGAGAAAAAATGCTTTATTTTCTGTGATCTGTATGGCAGTGCATTGGCTGTGTCTGCCACTTTAAGACCATCAGGCAGCCTGTGGAGAAGCTGGCAGGTGGGTTCAAGCTCAATAAGGTAGTCACGTAACTGCAGGGGGCTCTCTGATTAGAGGAGGGCTGGGCAGGGAGAGTATAAACCTGGACCCTGGGAGCAGGGCTGGCAGCTACATCTGGGGAGCTGGAGGAGTAACATCACATAGCTTAAGGTGTTACCGTTCCTGTTACACCTGGAGGTCAGGGTAGGAACTATGGGGATGGAGGATTCCTTTTAGTCCTGGGTAAGACCTGAAACTGCACCCTGGTGGGGTTAGATGGTGTGATGGGGCTGCCTGTGGCAGGGCAGTCTCCAGGAAATGCCACATGTGGGCCACTCCAGGGTGTTACTAAGCTGGTGACCTTTTGGTAGGGTAACCATATGTCCTGGATTGACCAGGACAGTACTAGATTTCGGAGGCTGGTCCTGGCCCTAGTCTTGCCTACCAATGTAAATTAAAATGAGCATTCTGGGTCTGGGGCAGTGCAGAGGCAAAGCCAGCCGGGGGCATGGAGGCAGAGCAGCAGGAGCTGTGAAATAGGAAGCTCTATTAACACTAATTATTACTTCACAGGTGATTGTTAACACCTGTGATACAAATGACACTGGGTCATTAACAGGCCATTGACTCCCTGCAGCCTGCAGTAGGGAGATGGAGGGGGGAGGGGGGGCAGGCAGCTTCCCCCATTTCACATCCCATATAGTCACCCTGTATGTCAAACAAAGATCTGATTTTAACACAGTAGATCACTTGTGTCTTATTCAAGTTATGAACATCTCTCACTTTTTACATTTCTTCAGCACAAACATCTCTTCATGTAACTAGAATAAAATCTGTTTTATCTTTCAGAAAATACTGTCAATGATACTTTTGCTATTAGGATTCTTGCATCTATTTTAAAGCTGTCTTTACCACTGAATGTTTTCTCTCGGTTTTCACTCTTAACCTTAAGCATTAAAGTCCCATTTCCTAGTAATTTAAAGACATCTATCTTCAAGTTCTTTCACTTTTCTATCTGGATAAACTTGAGTGATTATCAACACCATCTCTCATTGATTATTTTTCAATAGCACTTATATTGAAACTGGTGAATAAAAATAGTTGCATTTATGTGTGTTATTAATCTTTGACATACAAAAAAGGAAAAGAAAACTGCAGGATATTCAATAGCAAACATTCATTCAACAATAAAGCTCTCTTTAATTTAAAATTTGAAAAATCACACATACCTCAGTTGATACTTAAAAATCTTCCCCATTTCAGGCCTATTCTTTTTAATCATTTTATTTTTCCAATGTTTTCTTTTTCTCTCTTTGAATTTTTCAGTAATAGAAAAGCAAACCCTTTCCATTTTATACTAAAATTAGCTCTCTCTTAGTCTTGCCCATGGTCAAAGCATTTTGTATATAGGATCATAAGAACATAAGAAGTGACATATTGGATCAAACCAAAGATCCATCTAGCCTAGTAGTCTGTCTCCAATTGTTTTAGAAATGGATACTTTAGAAGAGCATATAAACAGGGTATATCTGGAGTGATCCGTCTCTGTCATAGCTTGGTTGGCATCCACCATTTTTTAGACGTGCCAGAGGATACATCCTTGACTGTTCTTTTCAATACCGATTAATGGATTTATCACCTATGAATTTGTTTAGCCCCTTTGTTTAGCTACACTGTTTGTCTCTACAACCTCCTGTGGTAATGAGTTCCACAAGTTAACATGCTGCATAAAAAGTACTTTCTCATATTAGTTTGTCTTCTGCTAATTTCAGTATGCTAGCACTTGATGAATAACAGTTCTCTATTCACTTTCTCTATGCCCTTCATGATTTTATAGGGGAGCTTTATATGAGGTTATCATATCCTGCCTTAGCCTTTTCCTTTCTAAACTGAAGAGTCCTACCCTTTTTTAGTCTCTCCTGGTATGGCAGCTGCTCCATATCCCTGATCATCTTGGTTGCCTGTTTCCACATGTTTTCTAATTCTACTTCATCTTTTTTAAGACGTTGAGACCAGAACTGCACACAGTATTCAAGATGTGGGCACACTGTGGAGTTGTGTGTCGCTGCCGTGCACTGCAGCGAGGGGTCCGGGGCCTTAGGGGCCCGGCAGGCGGGTACTTGTGACGCTTGGAGTGGAATTAGGCACGGACGCTTATCGGTTGCAAAGCAAGATTGTTTACTTACGCCGCCAAGGTGGTGAATGACGGAGGTCAGAGATACTTAGTTAGTTACAGCTTAGAGTTCATTAGGTTGGTCTGCAGATGTATATACGGGCCGGCAGTCGGCAGGTTACGGCTTATCGAGCATGCAGGTGAAGGGTACGTCTGGGAGGTCGTGACGGGAAGATGTTGACAATTGATCAGATTGTCAAGTTACTCTTTTAGTTGTGTTCAGAGTTCTCCGACTTTGCGGAAGTGCAAGCGGGTTTTGTTTGTGTAATAACCAATTGTTTCACGCCACGTCATAAATTTAATTAGAATCGCCAATTATATAGCGGTCTCCGCTAGGGTTTTATTGCAGGGCTACTTCCTGTTTACTTTGACCAATTATAATGATTTATGTAAAGCACAGAAGGCTAAAGTTTCGTTTCTTGTTAGTGACGCAGCCATAAATCTCTTTCGTTGGCCCAAGCTGACAACATCAGTAGGACGGTGTTGGTGGACGGCGGTGGACTATCCTCATCTGGTGGTGGGTTGACACCTCGCTCCTGTAGAGGGCTTGCTCGACACAGGAGGACCAGTAGACAGAAAAGGAACATGGCATCATCAGATGCTGGGTGACTCAAAAGCTGGAGCTGAAAGAAAATAAAAAAAACTAGATAGTAACTGATTTACAACCTAAGGGGTTGCTGCGTGTGGGTTTGCGCATCGGGACAACCAATTGTGATGGGCGAGAAGTGTAGTTGGTTGGTCGTCGTGGATGAAGGTAACAGTGTAGGTGTTTGGATACTGTTCTGGACGGACGACGGTTCCTTTGTGTATACGCGGATGTGGCTGACGTGGATGTGGAATGGTAATCCAGACTAGTTCATTGGGTGCAAATTTTGGGACCCATGGTTTCGGGGCCCAGGAAGTGGATTCATCCCACAATGTCTTATCTGCATTCAGTGATATAAGGACATCGTTGTTTAATTTCGTCCAGTTTTTGAAGGTTCCGCTGCCCTTTAAGCGTAATCGCTCTTTGTAGAGGCCAATGTGCCTTTCTACTACTCCATTGGATTGGGGATGGTACGGTAAGTGTAGATGCCAGGTGATGTTATGAAGGTGAGTGAATTTGTCGAGTGCTGAAGAATTAAACGGTGGACCTCCGTCTGATTGAATTGTGTTAGGGGCTTTCCAACTGGCAATTGCTGTAGTAAGAGCCGATATAATAGCCACGGCGTTGCTTTTTCGCAGGGGGATGACTTGCAGTTGCCGGGTACCAAGATCAACGATAACGAGTCCCTTGTTTGGAGGCTTTGCGCCCGGTAGAGGTCCCAACAGGTCTACTTGCCAGACCTTTCCGGGTGTAAATTGCCGCGCGTCCAGCGCTCCGACACGATGGTTCGTCTTATGACACTTTTCCTTGGTGCGTGCTTCACAGGCCTGAGATACCCGTTCCCAATCGGACCTTGTGCCATAGGGTGCAGGAGTTTCTGTGGTGGATCGCCAACGTAGGTGACTAGCCCTTGGTCCTGGGTGTCCCCAGTGTTCATGCAGCCACGTGAGGAACAGATCGAACTGTGGTTTGGGGTCATCTGCTTTGGCAACTAAGACAACATCACTCCGGAGAGGGTCTTCCAGAAGCTTGTCGATGATTTCATGTACAGGATCAGTTTGAAGTTTATGCGACTTGGTCTGTTTTATGAGCGGTAGAACAATGAACTGGGATAATAGGTCCCAGATTCTTTCCCAATCCTCTAGGTTTTCCGCTGCAGTCACTGTGCCAGTGACAATTTTGTAGACATACTGGGAATCAATAGCTATGATGGGAGTCGGAAGCGTCCCGTCGTGATGTTGAAGACAGTGGCGGATGACAACTTCAAAACCTAAGAGTTCATTTCTTTGGGCTGTGGCTCCTTCCGGGGCACAGTGTAATCCCACGTCATGGCACGGCTTGCAATAGAACCCATATCCCCCTCCATGTTGAGTAGTACCGTCGGAGGCCATCCAGGCCGGGGCTATGGTCCCACAGAGAGTGGACGTTGAGTTATCTTCTGCGTCGGGACTGGGTGGCAAGTCTTCACACTTCCAGCAACCCCAGTGATAGTGGTAATGCAATACCATTTCGTTCCAAGTAGCCGGTTCCCCTTGGAACTGTGAGTCAACCTTTGTGGCGTCCAGTAAAGGTAAGAGAGTGGCAGCGGGTGCTTGAAGCGTTCCATGCCACTGGGATTGTAATGTGACGAGTCTTTCTGCCAACAGAATCTTTCCAAAGGCTCCGTAGTGATGTTGTGCCGCCTGGAGAGCTTTGTGAGGCATACACCAGTTCGTTTTGGGGGTTATGGGCAGTGGCCCATACATGACTGTCAGTATACCCCAAAGTTATTACCAATGCCTCGGTTAGGTTAAGTGCCTGAAGTGGTGTGTTTTTTACGGCGTGGACAAGATTACGAAGATCCTTTCTGTCTTTGTCCATCCAAGGTGTGGCTTTTCGTAACTTGTCGCAGGTCTGACGCTGGAGTCTCGCTAATATCGGAAGGTAATGCGGGGTGATATAATGTCGATACCAATTAAGATGCCCAAAGAGTCATTGAAATTGCTTCCTGTGCATTGGTAATGGCTCTTCAAGTGTACTGAGCTTCGGGGTTTCGTCGTGTGAGACACCGGATCTAGTTGTGCCAGTAAACCTGGTGCCTAGGAATGTAATATCCATCGTGGGTTGCAAGTTTGATTTTTTCAAATTAACTGTCCAGCCCTTAGCATGGAGATGGTCGGTTAGCTGGTGGGTGACCTCAGTAACAACTTGCTGATCACGACCCATAATGGCGAGGTCGTCAACATAACTCCAGATTTTGAACTTATCTTCCGCTGGCAAAGGATAGGAAGCGTGAAAGTCTTTAAGTGTGTCGTTCATTGCGCCTGTGGCCAATGCAGGAGAGTTGCGATATCCCTGAGGGCATACTGTCCATCGGTACATCATACCCTCGACACACATGTTTAAGATTCCGCTGTTGTCAATAATCGGGATGGAGAAAAACATGTCCTTGAGGTCAAGGGTCGTCCTGTACTACTTGCCTCCTTGAAACCTTGCCATCTCATATAGACATTGGGGTAGCGTGAAAGCGTTGGGTTGCATAAGTGGGAGACACCGTTTATTAGCCTTGCGGAAATTGACTACAAGCCAGACTTCGTTGGGTTTTCTGGGCTTCGCGATTCCCCACCCTGGTGATAGGTGGGTACTGGCCGCTACTGGTGTTATACATCCCTGTTGTTCAGGCCTCTGTAAAAGGGCGACAAAGGGTTCCCGAAGATGTTGTTTGGTCGGGATTGGTTTATAACGCCATGTAGATGTGTTACGAAGCATAGGTTGGTGTCGATCGGGCTCAGCAATGAAGAATGGAAGAGCCTGAAATATTAAGTCTTTCAACTGCAGTGTCTTGATGCCTGGAACGCCCAAGATGTTCATGCCCCCTAGAACTGCTTCAAGGGGTTTGTTGTGATTGTGTATCCAAAATTTGACTCTTATAGCAGTTGCTATAGCGTTCAGCCCTTGTGCCATGATGGTTTTCAAGGTCTTTTTATGAGGTGTTGCAGGTGTTACGACGTTGATTTGTGCTCCCGTGTTGAGGAGAAAAGAAATTTCCCGTTGCATCGAGGGGTTGTCAGGGTGGATGATAACAAGGCTGGCATATAGGCGAGGGTCTGAAGGGTCAGGCTTTTTAGCAGGGCTACCGGCTCGCCCGGCGGCCATTACTCGTTTTTTAACTTCTGTGTGTAATCGAACCCCAACTTTTCTGCTAGGGCCTTTTGCCCATCGTCCCTCAGGGCGCGTAATTGCTGTTTGGTAAGGCCGGACTCTTTTAACAGGAACCAAAACATGGCCTTTTCTTCGGGGATCCATTCTGGTAGTGGTTGTGAGCCTTTGTAGGATGGCTTGTTAAATTCAGGTTGTTTTACGGGGTATGCTGAAGACGGGTCCAGTTCTGTAGTGCAATTGACGCTTTGAGGCATTGCTGTTGGTTTCATGAGAGTTTGGATACAGCCCAATTGACTAAGGATGTTCCCGGCCTGTCCGTCTAATTGCGGGGTAAGGAGGAGGCGAAGAGTGATGGCATGAGATCCCCCATAGATGTCTATGCAGGCTTCTAAGGCTTCGGGAGTGATTGGGACCATTCCGGGTTGCGTTAGGAATCGATGCGGCCACGGCCCAGCGGCCTGTTGCGCCGTCAAGCCGAATCTGTTGTGCGGAATACCCACCGGTTCCGGGCCTCCTCCCCATGTGCAGTAGGAGGTTCCTATTATTGCTAATAGTAGGTGTTCCACCGACGCTATTTCCAGGCGGCCGTTATGCCACAGGTGGGACTTGTTTACGATCTGGCGGGCTAGAAGTGCAGGCAAAGGAATGGCCCATTGCTCATTCCTCATGACTGGACCAAGGTCGGTTGCGTGTCCTCCACTCCATGCAGCTTGGCGGGTGAGGAAGCTGGCCTCCTCCAAGTCCAGCAACTCTGAACCGAATTCGACTACCAGTCGGCCAAGCCACATCGCCAGGGTTTCTCCCGGTTTAATCTTTGATAGCTGGAAAAGATCTTGCATCTTTCTACAGTTAGGGGTGCGGTGGGTGGAAGTAGCATGGGTTATGCCTTGTTGATCCGTTGTGTATTTCGTGATAGTAATAGGGAAGGCCGTTTCCATGGAAGCCGGCGAAGACATTATCGGTGGGGGCGGATTCTCCATTGGTAGGGGCGGATATATTGACTTGGGGATTTTTCCATTTTCGTCATAGGGAGGCGGTGGCTGATGCTCCAGGGGTGGAGCTGTTGGGCCCGCCCCGTTGCACTCCCGTGGAGAATGAGGTAGTTGTGGACCTCCCCCAACTCTGCCCTCCGCGTTTTTTTCTGAAGCCCCTTCTTCTTCTCCGGCTCTTTGAAGAAGCTGATTTTTTCGCCAGCGCCATATTGGGGCGATGGCGCGGCAATTGCTGTGTGGCAGCGTTTTCAGCTGCGACTTTTCCCAGGGTTAGAAGTTGGCTACTCAAGCTTTCAATATCGCGCGTTGCGTTAACAAATGCACAAAACAGAACGTTAATCATTTTCCCTTTGTCCCATTTGGGGCCTGCCCATTTGGTCGCAGTGCAGCCCTCCGTCTCCAGATTTTCACGGAGCTGGGTGAAGAGTTTGTGACTGGGCGACTGGGGTATCATAGTCGGACAGTTGAACTTGTCAGGGGGTGTTCCTTCCCCGCCCTCTCGTACGTGGCAAATGCAGCGGGCAACCTCCTGGGCAGGGGTCGGGTCCACCCCAGCCGTCACTTTTGCCGCTGCCACCACTGTCACCCAATATAGGGATAAGATTCCCGCTTCGTCCCCGGGCCTATACACAACCCCTTTTCCGCTCATAACACAGCCTAGGCCCCTTACATTGAGCTTAGCACTCCACTCTTTCCCTTCTCCTGCTTCACCCCTCAGGGAGAAGTGTCCGGTGACCACGTTCAGTCCTATTCCCCCGGCCTGATGGTAGGCAATGTGTGCCCATAGTTCATCCAAATCGGACGTCAGGCACTCCCCACTGTGCCATGGGCAGTTCTTAACTAGTTCTGACTCCATTGCGTCTTCCCCAGATCCTGTTCATGACATCATGTCGCTGCCGTGCACTGCAGCGAGGGGTCCAGGGCCTTAGGGGCCCAGCAGGCGGGTACTTGTGACGCTTGGAGTGGAATTAGGCACGGACGCTTATTGTTTGCAAAGCAAGATTGTTTACTTACGCCGTCAAGGTGGTGAATGACGGAGGTCAGAGATACTTAGTTAGTTACAGCTTAGAGTTCATTAGGTCGGTCTGCAGATGTATATACGGGCCGGCAGTCGGCAGGTTACGGCTTATCGAGCATGCAGGTGAAGGGTACGTCTGGGAGGTCGTGACGGGAAGACGTTGACAATTGATCAGATTGTCAAGTTACTCTTTTAGTTGTGTTCAGAGTTCTCCGACTTTGCGGAAGTGCAAGCGGGTTTTGTTTGTGCAATAACCAATTGTTTCATGCCACGTCATAAATTTAATTAGAATCGCCAATTATATAGCGGTCTCCGCTAGGGTTTTATTGCAGGGCTACTCCCTGTTTACTTTGACCAATTATAATGATTTATGTAAAGCACAGAAGGCTAAAGTTTCGTTTCTTGTTAGTGACGCAGCCATAAATCTCTTTCGTTGGCATGCACAGCAAAAAAGGCTGTTACCGGCAAGGGCTTTCTTTTTAACCCTTGGTTGACTTCAGTGCGGAGTGAGAATGCTTTGAATGGTATCTCTTGCTAGTGGCATGGGCACTGCTTAATTGGGTTGTGACATTGTGTAGTGGCATAATGTGATTTCCATTTTGTTTTCAATTCTGTTTTTAAGGACGCCCAACATTTTGTTGGCTTTTTTGGTCACCGCTGCACGTTAAGTTGATATTTGAGAGGCCTACCTACAGTGACTCCAGAATCTTTTTCCTAAGTTGTAACACAGAGTGCAGCATTGAGTATGTATAATTTAGGGTAGTTTTCCTTAATGTTCATTGCCTTGCATTTATTGATATAGAATTTATCTGCCATGATCATAGGGAAGTATGGGTTGGAAGGGACCTCACAAGGTCATCTAGTCTAGCCCCCCTCCTCAGGGCAGGATCATCTCTAACTTAACCATCCTAGCCAAGTGTCTGCCCAAACTGCTTTTGAAAATTCCAGGAATGGAGATTCTACAACTTCTCCAGGTAGCTTGTTACAGTGCTTGACTACCCTCATAACCAGAAAGTTCCTCCTAATTTCCAATATAAATTTCCTTGTTGAAGCTTGAGGCCATTGCTTCTAGTCCTGTCCCCTACAACCACAGGGAAAAGGCTGTCTCCATCAAATTGCCCTTCAGGTATTTGAAGACTGTTATCAACACCCCCCCCCCCCCCGCCCTGCCCCACCAGTCTTCTCTAGACTAAGCAATCCTAGTTCTTTCTGCCTTTCCTCAAAAATTGTGTTTCCCAGTGTCATGCTGGCACGTGGATGCCTGGGTCTGGGGCCACTTGGGGATCAAGGCACCAACCAGGATGAGGATGGGTGAGCAGAATCCAAAGGCAAACTGAGTTAGGAAGCGAGGAGGTCAAGCTGAGAGCAGGGTCTAGGGGAAAGCCAAGTTAAGAAGCTGGGAGGTCAAGCAGAGGGTGGAGTCTAGGAACAAGCTAGATCAAGAAGCCATGAGATCACACAGAGAGCAGAATCACAAAGCAAGCTAGCAGAAACAGCAAAGCAGTCTTGAGTCAGATTGAACCTTATTGCCTAGACACTTCCTGTTCTGGCTCAGGGGCTTGTATGGAGGAAGTAGAGAGTCATCTGACCCTGGCCAACCACTCCATTGACAGGGAGTATGCAGAAAGTTAGGACTCATGGGAGGCTTCAGGCTCGCCTTGACCAGCCTGGGCAATTAGCCACAGGGTGGAAGGCTGAGACAAGCAGCTATGTTGACCAGGCCAAGGCCCCACATTCAAAACTGCAGCTTGACACCCAGGCCACTAATATTTTTTTTTTTACTACCTACTGGACTCTGTCCACATCTTTCTTCAAGTATGGGGCCAAAACTGCATTTATTGTGTGAGTCCGAGAGCTGCTAAACATCTATGTAGCATCAGACTCATAAATTAACTAATTCTCACAGTAAGTCTATGAAGGATGTAAATTAATGGTATAAATATGGAAACTGAGGCACAGAAGGCACTTGACTTGATCAAGATTACAGAGGGAGTCACTACTGGAGATCAGGTTGAGACAAATACTTATAATACTGGTTATCTTATTCATAAACTAGAAATGCAAATCCTAGGAATGAGTCATACAGGAAACTTTCCTAGCTTTTAAACCTGTTGATGCTCCAAGGCAGTGATTCCCAATCTTTGGTATGCATACCACCAGTGGTCCACAGACAACCTGTCAGTGGTATGCATTAACAGATTATTATAATTACTTAATATGACAAAAATTTGCTGATGGTACTTAAGGTTGAACTGAAAAATTTGATGGTGGTATTTAAGGATGTATCATTTTAAATTGGCAATGTGCAATCTGTCAGAGAACTGGTGCTCCAAGGACACTTGTAGACGAAACTAGGGGCACATGTGAATGACATTTTAAAGCAGGTTAAATGGTTTTGCACCGCTTTAATGGTGTTGGCATTTGCACGTGTTGGTGGCATATTACGGATTAATTTCAGCCGCTGTAGCACATTTGGCGGTATAATGCATCTTAAAGGACTTTGGGGCGCAGCAAACTAAAACACCTCTGAGGAGTTTTAGTTTCCTGAACTACAGCCACGGAGTAAAGCACTGGGATCAACGCCCATGCAGGCAGCCTGGCAGCAGCCCAGGAAGGCAGGCTCCACCAAAGAGGGGGGAAAAAAAAACCCAGTGAGCCTGATTTTTTTTTCTTCTTTTTTTTTTTCTTTCCCTCATGGAGCCTGCCTGCCTTCATGAGCTGCGTGGGGAACCGGTCCTTCCCTCTGCAGGTGCGGTGCCCCCTGGAACCACCTGAGTCAGGTGCCTGTGGGTGGGTGCTCCCTGGGGGGGGACTGTTGCTGCCAGCAACCGCTCTGCCCACCGCCAGAGAGGCAGGTAAGACACAGGTGTACGTGACACGGGCGTTTACTTTGCCCAAATTGAAGCGTTGTTTTAAAGAACCCACTGCTTCAATTTAGGGCCCCCGTTTCATCTACACATGCTCTAAGGCATCAAACCAAACCAGGCAATCACCTCCAAGAACAGGAAGCAAGAGTCTCCTTAAATTACATCCAGTGTTTTAAAAATAAATAGAAAAAAGATGACCATTCCAGAACAAGAGCAATAACCTAGGGAGGAAGAATGTCCAGCACACCTACAGCCTAGGGAATGACCTGCTGAGTGGCACAGAAGTGGAAAGGGATCTTGGAGTCCTAGTGGACTCCAAGATGAACATGAGTCGGCAGTGTGACGAAGCCATCAAAAAAGCCAATGGCACTTTATCGTGCATCAGCAGATGCATGACGAATAGGTCCAAGGAGGTGATACTTCCCCTCTATCGGGCGCTGGTCAGACCACAGTTGGAGTACTGCATGCAATTCTGGGCGCCGCAATTCAAGAGGGATGCGGATAACCTGGAGAGGGTCCAGAGAAGGGCCACTCGTATGGTTAAGGGCCTGCAGACCAAGCCCTACGAGGAGAGACTAGAGAAACTGGATCTTTTCAGCCTCCGCAAGAGAAGGTTGAGAGGCGACCTTGTGGCTGCCTATAAGTTCATCACGGGGGCACAGAAGGGAATTGGTGAGTATTTATTCACCAAGGCACCCCCGGGGGTTAGAAGAAATAATGGCCACAAGCTAGCAGAGAGCAGATTTAGATTGGACATTAGGAAGAACTTCTTCACAGTTCGAGTGGCCAGGGTCTGGAACGGGCTCCCAAGGGAGGTGGTGCTGTCCCCTACCCTGGGGGACTTCAAGAGGAGGTTAGATGAGCATCTAGCTGGGGTCATCTAGACCCAGCACTCTTTCCTGCTTATGCAGGGGGTCGGACTCCATGATCTATTGAGGTCCCTTCCGACACTAACATCTATGAATCTATGAAACCTACCTTATAAAAAACAAGAACACCTCACTTTAGTCATTCTAGCTCCCACGCTCCAGGAACTTATAAATGATAACTTCAATAACACATCTTGCCTATAGAGCTCAAAGAGCTTTAAAAATGAGATCAATATTGGCATTATCATTGCCAGATGGAGAAAATGACTCATCCAAGGTCACCAAAGGAAACTAATGGCAGAGCTAGGAATGGAACTCAAGGGCTGTGTTCACACAAGCCAGGGTGTGCATTTGCAGCAGCACAAATAGTAGCAACATAAATTTGTGCCACTACTTTGTGCTGTAGCGCATGCCCCTGTTCATGCGGTTTGCAGTAGGACACATTGTCCTGCTGTTCCATGTGCTTGGCGGTGGGGCTGGCTAGAGCACAAGGTGCAGTCAGGCCTGCTCCCCCGTCTCCATACACTGTAAAGGCCCCCATGCTGAGGCACCCTGCACCCTAGCCAACCACTCCCTGGCACTCAAGTCAGGGAAGCAGGCAGCCCTGGCTGGCTGCTCCCCTGTCTCTGCATGCCTCAGAGCAAGGGCTTTACTGTGAAGCCTCTGTGTTGAGGCATGTGAAGCTCCCATCTCAAGGCACACTGCACCCTACCTGGCTGGGGAGTGGGTGGCTGGGGTTCAGGGTGCCTCAGCATGGGGGCTCCTCAGTGCACAGAGAAGGGGGAGCAGGCAATCCTCAGCTGCCTTTTCTCCTGTCTCCATGTTTTTCCCAGCACTTGGCACTTTGGCATGCTTTGTGCCACCTTTTATGTCAGTGGAGTTTTTTGCTCCTGGGAGATCCTGGTAGCAAATTTTGCCCCAGCACCACAAATTAGCAGTGCTGTGCATGGTTTAATATGCAATGTGCGGCTTGTGGCACTGAAAAGAGGTTTGTGGCACCACAAACTGCACGTGCGTGCACATCTGGATCCAGCCAAGTTGTCTAAATGCCAGGCTAATGCACTACCCCCTGGCCATACTGCCTCCCACACAGGCAACTGGTAGGGGACTCACAGGGGGGCACATGCCCCCCCCCCCAAGATTGGCCCCTGACTTGGCATTGCTCAGGATGGCAAACCGCAACCCCGCAGAGCTGGGCAGAGAGGCCTCAGCTCCTCCTGCAGGGCCTGCTCCAGCCACAGTTGAGGTTTGGGCCCACCTCCCCATTCTGGGGGTGGAGGTAGCTGTACCTGTGTTCTGGCCGGTGGTCCACAGTTTGCCTGGCCAGCTGCTTCTGGTCTGCAGTGTACCTCTGCAGGCTCAGGAAGCACCAGTCACCCCTGGCCTCCCATGTTGCCTTCCCTCATCAGACCCAGAGCTATCTAGTCCAGAATCTTGTTCCTGACAATAGCCAGTTAGTTTCTACAGCCACAGAGCAAAACCCATCTCTATCTTTTCTAAAATTGCCCTTCAGGTATTTGAAGACTGTTATCAAATCCCTGCTCAGTCTTCTCTTCTCCAGGCTAAGTAATCCTAGTTCTTTTTGACTTTCCTAATAAGTTTCGTCTCTGAGGCTCCTAATCATTTTTGTTGCCAGGTGCTGGAGTCTTTCTAAATTGTCCATATCCTTCTTGATGCTTGGGGCTCAAAACTGGACACAGTACTCCAGGCAAGTACTCACGAGTGCTGAACAGAGGAAGAATCACTTCCTTTGATTTTGCAACCTAGCATGCTGTTGGCTTTTTTTTTCCAAGAGCACACTGTTGATTTATATTCAGCTTATGAATATTAAGTCCTTTTCTGCAGTACTTCAGCCTAGGTAGTCATTCCTCAATTTGTAATAGTACGTGCGGTTGTTATGTCCCAAGTGCAGGATTTTTTTACTTTTCCTTCTTGAATCTCATCTCATAGACTGGAGAAATGGTCTTCAATCAATCTCAGTCATTCTGGATCCTTAGCCCTGCCCTCCGGAGTGTCTAAAATTCCACCCAACTTGGTGTCATCCACAAATTTGCTAAGTGTGCACTCAATCCTATCATCCAAATCATTAATGAAGATACTGAATAATACCAGGCCCAGGGGAGACCCCTGAGGAACCTAACTTGCTACTCTTCCCAACCAGGCATTGAGCCATTGAAGACTACTTGTTGAGTAGGGTAATCCAACCAATTATGTATCCACCTTAGAGTACTTTCATCCAGCTGTATTTCTTTACTTTGTTAATGAGGATGTCATAAGTAGGGATCAACTGAATTCATGGCAGAATTAGAGTGCATGAAGGATCCTTTAATTTTGAATGTTCCTCTGCATGCACCTTGTCCTCTGCGTGCACTTTGTCCCTTGTCCCCTTCTCCCCATTGCTGATGATTAGCAGAGGACCCCACCGCTCCCTCCCCCTGTCTGGGGCCCCTCAGCCAATCAGTAGTGGGAGGCAAAAACAGAGCCATATTTAAAACTGTAGTTTTGGCCTCCCCACTGATCAGGAGCGAGCCCTGAGTGGCTGCAAGATTAAAGGACCTGCAAAATTAAAGGAGCCACAGCTCACCCTACTTCCATCATGAATTTGGTAGGTCCCTAGTCATGAAAGACAGTGTTCAAAAGCCTTGCTAAAGTCAAGATATATCACATCTACTCCTCTTCTCTCACCTACAACCCTGTCACTTTATCATAGAAAGAAATCAGATTGGTCTGTCATGGCTTGCTCTTGGTGAATCCATGCTGGCTGTTCCTGATCACCTTGTTCTCCTCTAGACGCTTCCTAATGGATTCCTTTAGGTTAAGGCTTCTTGATCTTTCTGGGTATGGAGGTCAGGTTGACTGGCCTGTAGTTCCCTGGGTTCTCCTTCTTCCCTTTCTTCAAGATGGGCTTTATATTTGTCCTTTTTTAGTCATCTTGGACTTCACCCAACCTCCATGAGTTTTCAAAGAAGATAGCTTAGGGGTGGGCAAAATGGTGGATCTGGTCAGTGGCTGGACTCCATTTACCAGCAGCCCCTGCCTGCATTGCTGAAGCTGGTTTCCATGGAGGCCCCAATAGCAGCAGCACTGTAACAGTGGGGCCAGAGTTTCTATGGAAACCGGTCCCAGCAATGCTGGCCGGGCACGTGGCTGGGCAGGGAGCTGCTCTGGGGCTGGGATCTTGTGGTGGTGATAACGTGGTCTAGAGCTGAAGCAAAGCCACGATCCGCTGCTTGCACACCCCTGCCCAAGGCCTGTGGGCAGTGGATTGCAGCAACGCTCTGACTCTGGACCACATTGTTACCACCACAAGATCCTGCCCCCGGAGCAGCTCCCTGCCCAGCTGCCAGTGCAGCTATGGCCAATTTCCATGGAAACCCTAGCATTGTCATAGCCTTACTGCGGCTGGGTCTCCATGGAAACTGGCCACAGCAATGTGGGTAGGAGCTGCTGGAAAATGGAGTCTGCCATGGGCCTAATCCAGCCTGCAGGCGAGAGGTAGCCAATGACTCTAAAATTTTCAGTCTGTTCCTTCAGTACCCTCAGGTGCATCCCATCAGGCCCTGACAACTTGAAAGCATCTAGCTTCTCTAAGTAATCCCTAACCTGTTCTTTCATTATCCTGCACTGTTTGTCCCCTTCCCTATCTCTGCTGCCCGCTTCGCTTGTCATCTGGTAGCTGATCTTATGGTAGCTGATCTTATTTGTGAAAACTGAAGTAAAAAGGCATTAAATATTTCAGCCTTTTCTGCATCACCTGTGACTAGATTGCTGTCCTCAAATTATGACTTGGCCTTCCTAATTTTCTCTCTCCATGCTCATACAATACTTTTATATTCTTCCCTAGTACGATGACCAAGTTTCCACTTTTTATAGGATTCTTGTTTGAGTTTCAGCTCCTGGAAAAGAACATTGTCTAGCCAGGCTGATCTCCCATTGCACTTCTGCCTCATCAAGATAGCTTGCTTCTGTGCCCTTAAAAGGGCCTCCTTAAAGTACACCCAGCTCTCCTGGACTCTTTTCTCCCCAAACATGCTACCTAAGGGATCCTGCCCACCAAGCCCCTGTGTTTGTTAAAGTTTGCTTTTCTGAAGTCCAGAAAAGAGAGGCAAGAGGTTTCTTAGGATGATGGAGAGTGAGTACAAATCCTGTAATATCATATATTCAGAGAAAAGCAGAATTACAAGATACCCCCTCTGCAGAATTGTCACTGCTAGACAGTAAGAAGTTCAAAAAAGTACGTCAATAATAAGTGTAATGTTGAGAACTGCTGTAGATGGGAAGTAAGACTAATGTCACAACATAACAAGTTTTTTTTTTAAATAAACATAAGAGTAACAACGTACCTCTCAAGCACACATGAATGAACCTAATGCATCTATTATCTGCATCAGTAGACTTGGGGGCCTAAGTGAAATCCTATACCCACCCTTACCTGAGTCCCTGAAAAATAGAAGAAGAAAGTGGAGGGATCCTTCTCCTCTGTTGTGACTTAGTCTTAAATTGTTGTGACTTAGTCTTAAAGCTAAGATGATGGCATGTTACAAAAGTAGACAGAAGTGTTAATATTTTTCAGGGATTGGATTGCACTTAAATCCATTTAGGTGCCTAATAGGTGGAATAGGAATGTGATAGATTCTCCATCTTTGTGAATCATTTGTCAAGGCTGGATATCCTTCTAAAATGAGTTTCTTAACTCAGAGTAATTGAACTCAAGGCAGAAATAACAGAATTAAATTCTATGGCCAGTATTAATGAAGTGGGTGAGACTATATGACCATGATAGTTATTCTAAAATGTATTCATATTTCAAAAACCCCACCTTATTTTAATAAGGGATATTCTGACAGGTTCAAAACTCTTAAAGTAGAGCAAGAGTACAGCCTCCTTCTTTCAAAAACAGTTCCTGTAGGATTAAGAACCAGAATTCCTCCTTGTAGTTTTATTCTAAGAACAGAAAATAAATGCTTGCTTTACAAAAGACTATAATTAAAACATACCTCTAGAAGACAGGTGGTGCTACTTGTCCTTAGTTCATACAGATTCTGAGAGGACTTGGTTACCTGTAGGCCTCCAAGGGTAGGTATTAAGAGATTCATTCAGTATTAAAAAATCATTGAAGCATCCTTTTGGTAACAGCATTGACTAGGGAATTGGAGACAGCTAGTTCTGTGCTAGTCTGAAGTCAAGCAGAAGATTGGGTAGAAATACACCTTATAGATTAGTACCTGGTAAAATGAGCTCTTGCTCATGGAAGCATACACATCCCTGATTCAGTTAGGCAATTGAAGTCAATGGAAATGTAGTATGGCCTGTACTCCACTTCAGATATAACCTTTTAGGATCTTTACATGTTGAGTGTGAGAAAAAACCTGTGTCTTTGGAAAAGATATTTGATTTATATTTTGTTTTATAATTTAGTAACTTTTAATTAATAGGCATTCTTTCAAAGCTATCCATGTATTACTATAATCTGTCATACTATTCAGGCATATTTTTAATGCTTTCTGGGCCCATTCCAGCCAAAAATAGCCATGAATTTCTGGATTCCTCAGATCCAAAGAGACTACTAATGCAGTCTAAGAAAGATGTTGACTTGAAGAGACAGGCTTCAAAACCTCAGCCTTTCCAGATTTCTGCTGGATAGTTTTCAAAAGGCTCTGGGAATGAGGCTGCAGGGGAAGTAAATGACCATTTGTGCTCCACCCGCACCACTTCTGAGAACTGCTTTTCTAATCTCACTCAGTTCAAATGGGGTTCTAGAATTCTTCTGTATAATAGTCCTCAAAAGGAAAAGTGATAGGCTCAGTTCAAGGGTCACTTTTCCTTGTTGTGATAATATAGTAACTGGATGTAGTAATGGTTTGAGAGTATTTTTGCCACCCTTAGTAGTTCAAAATGTAATTGGAAAACAAGCTCAAGACTTAACCATTGATAGAGTCTTTTTCTTATTGTTAGAAAGTCCTAGATGAACTCTCTCTTTCCCCACATATGTATCTTGTCCAGTAGAGGAGAATGTGGATGGCTACATCTTAGGTGCATAACATGTAACAATAGGTAATAGATGCCATATATTTAATGAGTTTAGGGTTTGGGGGCTGCTCAAGAAGAAAGTTTGAAGAAATTTCCCTACACTTGTGATCAAACTGAGCCAGAATGTGCTGACAGCACTTCTAGTCAGCCTGCTATACAGTTAATGAGGGCCTTTCTGAAGTGCCTCTAGTGGAATCCCAAACTTTCCAGCGTTCTTGCCAATGTGTTCATCACCAGGAACTTCCAAGGGATCCTCTGAGATGGAGGTCCATGTAAAGTGGAAAGATGGGAGCCTATAAACTTGGGCTTTAGTTAGATTACAAATCTGTGTCTGTAAGAAAGGAAGTTGCATGATTTTGACTGTCATTTGAGATATTTTTCAATCACACATCACTGAAAAAGCAGTTGCAAATGTTTGTTTTACTTTTGCTCACTTCTGTTGATGGTAGATAACATGGAAAATTACATTTAGAACAGGATGATGCAATTAATAGCATAAGAACATGTTTAAAATAAAATATATATAGCTTCTCAAGCCTTTTTTAGGTCCTATTGTAGGCAGAATGCTGCTTCTCTCTGCATTTTCCATGTTCTTTCATTTTTCTGTGCACATCAAGGTTATTTTGAAATTGAGTTCAGCACAGAATTGCATGGGCCACGTGATAGTATGAGTCAAGCTTGTGATACAGAAAATGTCAACAGAAAAATTGATGTTTCCTCTCTCCTATCTATTTTCATCAATATAAATCGTTTATGGAAATGTGTCCTACAAAAATATGACAGAACTCAGTATTTCAGTTTTAAGTTATATCGTCTATATCATGCAAAATATCCCTATCAAAGGGCTATTTAAAGGGATCAGTAAACCGTGTCATGTCTCCTAAAGCTACAGTTTGAAGGACAAAAATCCTATAGAATTTGTAAAGTAAAAAATGGCACATAATGCAAGGAATTCATATAAAAGTACACCAAAATTTCAGTTATATATTGATAACCAAAGGACAAATTATCAGATGGGATATTTTGTAAGTGCAGCTGGTGAAATCTAACTTTAACCTGAAGGTTTATGGAGTTGTTTATTCTGCCCTAGCCAAGGGTGTGAATTGCACACTTTGCCTGTTCAGGTGTAGAGATGTGATGTTGAGTATACAGTCAGCATCAGGATTTTAGGAAGACCAAATGAACATTGCTAATCTATGGGAGATCTAGATGACCATTCTGAGCCAGAAATGATTCAAGTGTCCTATGCATATTATACTAGGGAATGCCTCAAGCTTTCCTGTGGAAGAAGATATCCATTCAGTAACATCTACTAGGTCCTTCCATCATAGTACCATGAGAAGTTACTCATAGTTTCATAGTAGTTAGGGGTCAGAAGGGACCTGAGTAGATCATCTAGTCTAACCCACCCCACCACTGGTTGGAGCACACGCTGGGATCACATGACCCCAGACAGGTGTTCATCCAACCTCTTTTTGAATTTACCCAAGATAGGAGAAAGGACCACTTCCCTAGGAAGTTGGTTCCAGTTCCTAGCTACCCTGACAGTGAAACAGTGCCTCCTAATCTCTAACCTTAACCTATTCTCCAGCAGCTTCTGGCCATTGTTCCTCATCACCCCAGGTGCTTCTGGGGAGAATAGGGCTCTTCCTATTTGCTGCTGATCTCCCCTAACGAGTTCGTACGCAGCCACTAAATCCCCCCTCAGCCTCCGCTTGCTGAGGCTAAACAGGTTCAGGTCGCTCAGCCTCTCCTCATAGGGCCTGCCCTTTTGCCCTCCAGCCAAGCGGGTGGCCCTCCTCTGGACCCTCTCAAGGTAGGCCACATCCTTCTTAAAGTGCGGTGCCCAGAACTGGACACAGTACTCCAGTTGAGGCTGGACCAATGTTGTGTAGCAGGGGAGTATTACCTCTCTGGACCGGCTTGAGATGCATCTTTGGATGCATGACAAGGTGTGGTTGGCTTTGCTGGGTGTGATCTGGCATTGGTGGCTCATGTTCATCTTGGAGTCAGTAATGACTCCAAGATCCCTTTCCACCTCTGTGTTCACAAGGGCAGTGTCCCAGCTGCCTGCGGAGGGTTCGGGATTGAGAGTATGGTCGGGGGTAGAAAGGTAAGAAAGATTTATTGACTTAACAAAAACACAACTACGCATAGTAACAAGACAAACAATGACAGACAAAAGCAATTCACATCGGCAACTTACTGGCAGTCCCCTCTGATGCCCGATACACAGCAAGCTTCTCTTTCCACCAAGTTCAGCGAAGTCAGGTGTCCCTGAACAGCACTGTCCAAAGGGGTACCGGGAAGAACCCTGGAATGCAGTCCTTGGGCTCCTCGAGGTCCATGGGCCCACTAATCCAAGCAACAGCTAACTAATCCTTTTCACAGAGCTGTATCTTCCTTCTTAATGGTTTCCAGATATTCCAGCTAATTTAAAGCTTCTGAATGGTTTTGATAACGTACAACCACTCAGATTCCTTTTACTTCAACTGTCCTTACACTAACCAATTAGCAGTACAAGCCTTGCATTCCTTTGATAAGGTAATTTTAACTACGCCACAGGGCCTTGCTACTTCAAGGCTTTGCTAAATTTACTAGGCCTTACTTTATACAAGGCCTCACTACATCTTAAACTTTAATTAGGCTCTTAGCAATAACATATAGCTTAATATCTAAACAAATACAGAAAAACACTTAGTTTAATCTTCATAGGGCCTTCAGCAAGCACCTTTATCACACAGGCACACTTTTCAGCTGTCACAGGGGAGAGCTCCCCAGCTTGTATGTATGCTGTGGATTTCTTCTCCCCAGGTGCAGCACACTGCATTTATCTACATTGAACCCCATCCTATTACCATCTGCCCACCTCTGTAGTTTAAGTCTAATTGCAGCCTCTCTCTTCCTTCGAGCGTGCCCACCTCTCCTCATATCTTGGTGTCATCGGGAAACTTGGACAACGTGTTTTCCACCCCCTTGTCCAAGTCACTGATGAAGATGTTGAACAGTGTAGGCCCCAGGACCGAGCCCTGGGGGACCCCACTGTTCACATCCCGCCAGGTCGAGTACGACCCATCCACCACCACTCCCTGGGTGCACCCCATCAGCCAATTTTTGACCCATCCAACTGTGTAAGCATCAATGCCACAGTCACTCAGTTTATTAATGAGAATGGGTTGAGAGACAGTGTCAAAGGCCTTCTTAAAGTCCAGGAAGACTATGTCCACGGCGACACCATCATCCAGGGATTTAGTTACCTGGACAAAATGTAAGGTGTTTGTTGTGGGAGACTCGCTCCTGAGGGGGACGGAGGGGCCAATCTGCCACCCCGACCCCTTAGCCTGGCAAATCTGCTGCTTCCCAGGGGCCCGCATCCGGGACATTGTGGAGAGGATCCCCAAGCTCCTCAAACCCACAGACCACTATCCCATGCTCCTTATTCATGTGGGCACCAATGACACGGCTCGGAGCACTCCCAGCCAGGTCATGAGGCACTACAGGGATTTGGGAGCGGGGCTTAAGGGTCTGGGGGCACAGGTGGTGTTCTCGTCGATCCTCCCAGTCTCAGGCTATGGGCTGAGGAGGGAGAGGAGGATCTATGTGGTCAACCAAAGACTGCGGCACTGGTGTCGTCAGGAAGGCTTTGGCTTTCATGACCACAGCCCGCTCTTTGGTGAGAGAGGCAGCGAACTGCTGGGAAGAGATGGTCTCCACCTCTCTCCCCTAGGGAGGAGGCTCTTCTCAGCCAGACTGGCTGACCTGCTCCACCGGGCTTTAAACTAAGCCCGTTGTGGGATGGGGGGACTACCGCCACTGCTGGCCCGCTGAGCAATCCTTGCAAAGCCAGCGGATCACGGCACTCAAGAGAGCCCACCCCAGCCCCAGCCCTGGTAAAATCTGTGGGCAAGGAAGGAGCCCCCCAGGGGGCACTTGCCTGCCTGTACACTAATGCCAGGAGCCTGGGGAATAAGCAGGAGGAACTCATTCTCCTGCTCAGTGCAAACAATTATGATGTCATAGGGATAACAGAGACCTGGTGGGACTCCACCCATGACTGGACCACGGGGATAGATGGCTATACCCTGTACAGGAGGGATCGTGTAGAGAAAAGGGGCGGGGGTGTAGCTCTCTATGTTAAGGAAAGCTATGCGTCCCTGCAAGCCGATATTGGAGACCAGGGTGGACGGCTGGAGACCCTCTGGGTTAAAATCCGTGGGGAACACGGCACAGGGGACACAATGGTGGGAGTCTATTACAGACCTCCCACCCAAAGTCCTGAGCTTGACCAGGAGTTTGCCCAGGAACTGGCTGAGGCAGCTTGCTCCAGGACCATGGTTGTCATGGGTGACTTCAATTACCCGGACATCTCGTGGGAGGATCGCTCAGCAAAATCTGAGCGGTCGCAGAGCTTCCTCTCGTGCGTGGATGACCTCTACCTGACTCAAGAAGTCTATGGGCCAACGAGAGGCAAAGCGCTGCTCGACCTGGTACTGGCTACTGGGGATGACCTAGTCGGCGACCTAGTGATCAATGGGAAGCTGGGTGACAGCGACCACGAGCTGATCACCTTCACCATTCGCCGAAAAGCTGGCAAGTCAGTCAGCAACACGCAAGTCCTTGACTTAAGGAAGGCCGACTTTGACAAGCTCAGGAGGCTTGTTAGTGAGGCCCTAAGGAACCATGACCACAGGGAGAGGGGAGTTCAAGAAGAGTGGTTGCTCCTCAAGGGAGCGATCCTCAATGCACAAACTAAGTCTATTCCATCTCGGAGGAAAGGCAGCAAGAGGGCACAGCAGCCCCCCTGGCTCTCCAGGGACCTAACAGACCTCCTGAGGCTAAAAAGAAAGGCCTACAAAGGATGGAGGATGGGAGTCACCTCCAAGGAGGATTATTCTGCACTGGTCCGGTCCTGTAGGGAGCTGACCAGGAAAGCCAAGGCTGCAACTGAACTCCAGCTAGCTTTGAGCATCAAGGACAATAAAAAGTCCTTTTTCAGATACGTGGGGAGCCGGAGGAAAAGCAGGGGCAACGTTGGACCCCTGCTGAACCAGATGGGGCAACTGACAACTGACGCCCAGGAAAAAGCCAACCTATTAAATAGGTACTTTGCATCGGTCTTTCATCAGCCCCATGGGACGCCCATGCCCGCTACAGGGCCGAGAAGTCCGGGTGAGGGTGATCCCCTGCCCTCCATTAATGCTGACTTTGTGAAGGAACATCTTGAGAAGCTGGATACCTTCAAGTCAGCCGGCCCTGACAATCTTCACCCCAGGGTACTCAAGGAGCTGGCGAGCATCATAGCCCAGCCTCTAGCACGGATCTTTGAAAACTCTTGGCGCTCTGGCGTAGTGCCCGAAGACTGGAAGAAGGCCAATGTGGTGCCTATCTTCAAGAAAGGGAGGAAAGTGGATCCGGCTAAGTATAGGCCCATCAGCCTGACTTCTATCCCAGGGAAGATCTTAGAAAAGTTTATTAAAGAGGCCATCCTTAATGGACTGGCCAACGCCAACATCTTAAGGGATAGCCAGCACGGGTTTGTTGCGGGTAGGTCTTGCTTGACCAATCTCATTTCCTTCTACAACCAGGTGACCTATCACCTGGACAAGGGAGATGAGATTGATGTCATATATCTTGACTTCAAAAAAGCCTTTGATCTGGTGTCCCATGATCATCTCTTGGAGAAACTGGCCAATTGTCGCCTTGGGTCCTCCACGATCCACTGGCTGGAAAATTGGCTCCGTGGTTGGACCCAGAGGGTAGTAATTGATGGAAGTCACTCATCGTGGTGTCCGGTGACCAGTGGGGCCCCCCAGGGCTCTGTCCTTGGACCCATACTGTTCAACATCTTCATTAATGATGTGGACACTGGAGTCAGAAGCGGACTGGCCAAGTTCGCAGATGACACCAAACTTTGGGGCAAAGCATCCACACCAGAAGACAGGCAGATGATCCAGGCTGACCTGGACAGGCTCAGCAAGTGGGCGGATGAGAATCTGATGGTGTTCAACGCCGACAAATGCAAGGTTTTCCACCTTGGGAAAAAAAACCTGCAGCATCCTTATAAGCTCGGCAGTGCTAAGTTGGCTAGCACTATGGAAGAAAGAGACTTGGGGGTCATCATTGACCACAAGATGAACAAGAGCCTGCAATGCGATGCTGTGGCTAGTAAAGCAACCAAAACGCTGGCTTGCATCCATAGATGCTTCTCAAGCAAATCCCGGGACGTCATTCTCCCCCTGTACTCGGCCTTAGTGAGGCCGCAGCTGGAGTACTGCATCCAGTTTTGGGCTCCACAATTCAAAAAGGATGTGGAGAAGCTTGAGAGAGTCCAGAGAAGAGCCACGTGCATGATCAGAGGTCAGGGAAGCAGACCCTACGATGACAGGCTGAGAGCCCTGGGGCTCTTTAGCCTGGAAAAGCGCAGGCTCAGGGGTGATCTGATGGCCACCTACAAGTTTATCAGGGGTGACCACCAGTATCTGGGGGAACGTTTGTTCACCAGAGCGCCCCAAGGGATGACGAGGTCGAATGGTCACAAACTACTACAAGATCGTTTCAGGCTGGACATAAGGAAGAATTTCTTTACTGTCCGAGCCCCCAAGGTCTGGAACAGCCTGCCACTGGAGGTCGTTCAAGCGCCTTCATTGAACACCTTCAGGATGAAACTGGAGGCTTATCTTGCTGGGATCCTATGACCCCAGCTGACTTCCTGCCCTTTGGGCGGGGGCTGGACTCAGTGATCTTCCAAGGTCCCTTCCAGCCCTAATGTCTATGAAGTCTATAAAAGACCATCAGGTTGGTCTGGCAAGACCTGCCTTTAATGACTCCATGTTGATTTTTCCTGGGCATGATCTCCCCTGCTGGCCCCTCACAGATGTGCTCCTTGATAATTTTTCAAGGATTTTCCCCAAGACCCATGTGAGGTGTATGGGCCTATAGTTTCCCAGGTCCTCCTTCCTCCCTTTCTTATAGATGGGGACCACATTAGCTAGTTTCCAGTCTCCGGGCACCTGGCCCGTGGACCACAATTGCTCATACAGCCAGGCCAGGGGCACAGCAATGACCCCCGTCAGCTCGCCCAACACCTGTGGGTGGAGGGCATCAGGGCCCACAGATCTGAAAGCATCCAGCCCTTCCGGAAGATCCCTAACTACTTCTGCACAGACCCGAGGCCTGGCAGTGCTATCCTCAAGATTGCCCCTACCTGTGGTGGGAGAGCTGTCCTGTTCCCTGTCCAAGAAAACACAAGCAAAGAACTTGTTAAATATTTCGGCTTTCTCATCTGGCGTAGCCACAAGATTACCATTTGAGTCTAACAGGGGCCCTACATTACCCGGTGCCTGCTTCTTACTTCCAATGTATTTGAAGAAGGACTTTTTGTTGTCCATAATCCTGGTTGTTAGCCTGAGCTCCACCCCCACCTTAGCTTTCCTAATGGCCATCCTACACTCACGGGCCAAGGAGGAATATTCCTTCTTGGTGATGGCCCCTCTCTTCCACTGGGTATACGCCTCCCTTTTGGCCCTCAGGCATTCTTGAATGCCTTTGCTGAGCCACGTAGGTTTCAGAGCACTCTTACCCCACTTCTCAACCAACTAGAGTGTAGTTTAGTTCAATTCCATATTGCAACTCCCTGCTAGTGAAAAATATAGTGCTTACTAGCATCGTATCACTTATCTCTTATAATCAATTTATATTATTATAGCCCCCTGAGAGGCATTTTAGTTTTATCACTTCTTATGTTTATAAGCATAAGAAGTTATTATTACAAAATAAGAATCTAGTAGGCAACTGTCGATCCTCTGGATCATGGTGTATGCATAAGAGGTCTAGTCATGGATCTGTTTGTATGGAGTCCTGTGACCATCACACCAAGATCTTCAACATGCACACCTAGTGCAAGACCATGGAGGAGGATCCAAGACCTACCATCACCCCTTTAGACCATTGAGACAGAATCCGAAGGCCAGACCAAGTCCAGATGTTCAATGCCTCAGTAGTTGCAGCTTCTGCCAGAGAGCAACAGATAAGAATTGGTCATGCTTCTGTCAGGGTGATGTCCCTTAGCTTTTCTCCAACCATGGAGTACCCACAAAGCAGTGGGGACTAGGGTTTTGAGGTGCCGTAATCCTCACATGACTTTGGAGATTGCAACATTGTGGTATATTATAGGAGCTATCCTGCCATGATTAACTCCACCACGTTGCTACCAAAGTAAGAATTAGTGATAGATTATTACCTGTACTCAGTAGAATAAACAGCATATCAGATGAGTATTTTTACATACATGAACTATAATCTGAGTCAAAGGTACCCAAAACTCTGAAGGACCAGACTTTAACGTTTCCATCCTGATTTCAAAATGACTTGTCACAAGTATGCTAACATGAAATCAAACTGTTGCACATTTGTTTATTATAATTTAAGATAAATAATAATACTTATGTAGCACTGAGAAGTATACAGTGGTTTAATCTGAATGTTTTCTGATGTTGATCCACATTACAAAATATTGTACCATTATAGAGGGTATTGCTAATCATAGAATTGTATTAGCCTTTCTTTTTTATAATGAAGAAGAAAATATAAAAATCTGTAACTTTCTTGTAATCTTAAACATTTTCAATTTGGACATTAAAAACAACTCATATCAGAGAATACCATACTAGGAATGCATCCCAATACTAGGAATGGCTTAGCTTCATTTTGTCATTTAGATTCACGATTTGGGTGATCGGGTCACAGGACAACTTGTGATGTTAATATTACTCTGCTACAAATCATTTTTCAGCAAGTAAATAATAATGTCATCCCCTCGTAGTACAAGACTTATTAAGTGTGCTATATTAACAATAAGAAAATGAAATGGGTCTCAGTCCAAACTAAGCCAACCCACAAAGCACTTGCCAGTTCTGTGTGTCAGGAAATGATTAAATAAATACTTGCTCAAACATGATTTTAGGATTTACGACCATATCTGGATACACCTATGGTGGCATGCACCTCCCTGGCCAAAATGCAGCATCCACATTGCACATGAAAAAGGATCGCAAACTCAGTGCCAAAAAGTAAAATAGGATCTAGTCTGTTGAAGTCAGTGAGACTGACCACGAGTAATGGTCCCATTGCAGATGAAGGCTTTATTCTACCTGACTAACATGCATCAGAAGGCACAGAGGCAACAAAAGAAATGTACTGTAGAAATTAATTCTTAATTTTACAGCTAACTCTGCATGGGCATTGGGCTCTATATGTACACTTGCAGGATTGGGGTCTAAGACTACAGCCAGTCTTTTTAGGTATAGTCAGCTATTTCATTTCTTGGTACTAAAGGTATACCTTTTTACTGGAAATGCTCATTTTTTACTGGATACTATGCATTTTTCTGGCCTATCTGGGTGTTTCCTTCCTCTCACAGCTTTTATTTTTATACCTGCAGATACCTTAACTTTTCTTCTACATCTCTTAGTTTTTCATAAGTAAAACAATTTAATTTCATATCCAGTGAATTAAATATAAGGCTCTGAAGTTTTCAATCAAAAATGTAAATGTTTGTGGGTAAACAAATTTTATTTTGATACATGTTAGTACTGTGAAGCAAAACAAAATAAATACAGGTTTCTGGAAAAATATCAGAACTAAATAAAGAAACATAAAACCAGTGTGCCTTCAGGGAGTAAGAATACACTGTAGGGCTGATGATATTTGCCAGAACATTGAACACAAACTCATCAGGCTGATTAAGTCTGTCATAACAAATGATGATTAAGTCTTAAAACAGAAAAAATGACACACTGATGCTAGTCTAGATCATATATTTTTTCTATGGTCAAAAGAGTATTGGTGTAAAAATAATGTCATCACTGTATTAGTTTTCTTGGACCCAGACTTTAATATCAGATACTCTATGTGCTGCAATGTAGTAAAACAGAAAAGCTATCTGGTACCATGTCTGCATGCAAACATGATATGTTTTTGAGACACAAATTGAGCAGGATTATGGATCTGAAATGGGGATAGAGGAAAGACTGATAGGTTGGGGGCAGAAGTGCAACAACATGCCTTCTCCTTAATCAGCTCAATGGAGATCCTAGGTTTTGTGCAGAGACCCATCCACCCACTTTTGAGGAATTCCATAGGTAATAATATGGGGAAATAGAAGAGGTAAATTCTAGGGAGCCAGGAGATAAAGGGGGTTCCAGAGCCAGCACAGAGACACTAGTATTCTTCATAGATGGCCTGTTCTCCTGCACGTTCTCTGAGATCAGTGGGACCTTGAGGAGCTACAAATACTGGTAGCTGAAACCCATATTTTCTTATTGGGAAATAACTAACATCACCCTTTCCTTTAGGGAGTGATCAGAGGAAACACTGCAAAAATAGTCCTGCAGACTTCTTGGTGGTGACCGCCTGGCTACATCTACATAAGACACTGACTACACAGTAGCCCAGTACTACTGCGCAGTAGCTTTGCATGGCAACAACCGTGACACGACGCTACTGTGTAGTAGTATTGGGCTGCTGTGCAGTAGTGTCACAAAAAAGGTGTTCATCAGCACTACTGCACAGGAATTTGGGTTACTGCACAGTCACGTAGTACTTGCTTATACAAGTACTAAATGACCATACAGTAATGACTGTGCTGTCAGCGTCTCATATAGACCCAGTCCTTGTGGACTTTCCTCTATCTGCTGCACCCTTTTAGTTGCTTCCCCATGTAGTTACTAGTGATGGTTTTCCTTATCTGTGAATTCACTCTATAGATTTCTAGGCATGCTCTTCTGATGTGCTTGCTGTTAAAAACAACAGTGGCCGTGTCTACATGAGATGCTGACTGTGCAGCTACTAGTGCACAATAATGTTGCGTGGCAGGAAGCATGACATGATGCTACTAAGCAGTACTAATGTGCTACTGCACAGTCAGCATAACCTAAAAGCCATTCAGTGATGCTACTGCACAGTAACTCCAGTTACTACAAAAGTCATTTAGTACTAGTTTATACAAGTACTAAGTGACTGCTCAGTAACGATTGTACAGTCGGCGTCTGACACGACCAGTGACTCCCAAGAACCTGACAATTCTAGGGCACCTGGTCTTGCTTCAGAGTTTTGGAAGTAGAAGAAAATCCTTCAGCATAACCTAGGAGTGAATCATTTAGATTTGAATAGTGTAGTTTGAGGCTGCAGGGTCCCTTACAACTGATACTGTATATGTATTTTTTATTTCTACAATTTTCCAAAGGCAAGGTATATCTGTTCATGAACAATGTAGCTTGAGATCCCAGGGTCCCTTACAACTGATAAGGTGTATATTATTTATTTCTACACTTAGCAGAAGGAAAGGTGTAGTTGCATCAAAGTATTGAGACAATAATAGGTTAAATAAAAATGAGGCCTAGAGAAGCATATTTTCTTTATGAGTAAGATGAGGGCATTACCCACAAAAACAGAAAAATCAACTTTTATGCCATGTTGAAAACATGGCTATCCATAGAAGAGGTAAAAAAAGGATGCAAACATTTTTAAAAAAAGACTTATTACTTCTTAATGCCACAAATGTGTGGGAGATAACACAGAAATTTGATGGCTGGCTGCTGCACATAGGATTCCTTAGTCATTCATTACTACTTCCTCTATTCTAGATATGTAGGAATTGCTTCAAAATGACCTTAGGCATACCGGCAATCTTCTTGTAGACTCTAAAGTAATGACTCAATATATCAGAGGGTTCTTGGAAATCCAGTACGATCAAAATAGAAACTCTGCCCTAATATAAAGCCAATAGATTATTCTTGATTCTCAAAAATTTGGTATGAGGCACAAAGAAAGATCAGGATCAGGATGAGAATATATTTCTCCTGTGCCTCTCTTTGATATTATGATGGTCCTGAAGGCAAACAAATTAAAAGGTTACATTTGAAATGTTCCAAATGGTTTTGAATATTTTTATTGGTTTGAAGATTCCTTCATAAAGCATGAGTAATGTTGGCAGGACTTGGAAAGATTTTCAGACTGGTAGAAACTTTATGTGCAATTATTCCTTCCACAATATTTTAGTGGCCGCTTTTAACCTTGAAAATGTAAAAATAAATTATTTATTTACACTAGCATTTAAGCATAATCATACAGAAAATTTCAGATAAACCAATGCATTCATCATAAGAATTAGAGTAAAAAACTCTCTTCAAAACTTACTTATAGATGCTTTTGTCTATGGTAACCTGATGATCCTAATGAACTAATTAGTCCTTTAGACAAGGCCTCCTCCAGTACATAACTTCACTGGGGCTCTTCATGGATCACATGTTCCTGTCATTACATAGCTGAACATAAGATGATACCATCCAAAGACAAGACCAAGGCCTTCTCTAGCTTCAGCCATCCATCTTTTAACTCTTCAGTTTATCTCAGTAACCAGAATATTTTAAGGCTCCAGAAAGCATCTTTTTATACCACAACACATAACACAGCCACCTTCAAAATGTAGTTCAGCTGTTCCTTCCTGTATTTCATAGTGCTGGTGTATAGCCCATTTCATTTTTCCTCTTCATATTTCTCCCTAGTCCTTTAATTTTATGATTTAGCAACTTATTTTATGACTGTTTTTTGCTCTTCTCTGTGATCTGCTATCAAGGACAGCTGATATGTAAGGCTACCTATTCCTGTTTTCAGAAACTGGGGGAACAGTGTGTAACTCGCACAGTTTTCTCTAATATTCTCTCTAAGATATATAGGTATTATAACATCTGATCAAAAAAGCCCATGTTAAGGTAATACAAATTGAAAAAAAGTACTACAGGTTGAAGCATACGTGCGAAATAGCTGAAAACAGATTATGTGCTTTCAGAATGAAAAGTGTTTTGTTTCCAAAGTGGTCTTACATTACTCTGTTAGAATGATAGAACTCTTCTGTTTCCATGACTATAGTGGTCCAGTATATACAGTGGAGGGAAAGAGAAAGAGGTAGACCCAAGAAGAGCTGGGGAACCAATATCAAGGACTGGGTGGGGCTTCAACTGACAGAGTGCACAAAACTAGCCAAAGACAGGGCAGTGGAGGAGGGTTGTTACAGCATCTCAGGTACCCCAATGGTCACAGCAGCCATGGGACTGACTTGACTTGATGATATACAGTAGTTTGATATGAATTATATATATCAAAGGTGCTCCAACCTGTGGTCTTGGAACCATGTCATCTGGCCCATGGGGCTCCCCAGATCCAGAATTTAGGTAGTAGGGGAGCAGTGACGATTTTAAATTCTGCTCCCCTGCTACTAAATTTCTGGACCTGTGGGAACCCCGGGGACTGGATAGTGGCCCTCTGCATTAGACTGCATTTGTGTGTGTTTAGGCCAGCATGGCTGGATCTGGGCATGTAAGATCAAGCCAGCACACAGCCAGATCTGACATGCTGGATCAGGCTGGCATGTAACTGAATCTGGTGCATGGTGCTAGGGCGGTGTGCAGGGCTAGGCCAGTGTGATGGATTGCATTTAGGGACCACCCCCTCCCCCACTTGTCTGGCCTGCAGGGCTGGAAGGTTGGGCACTGATATACACAATATAGAAGTCTTTTACTGACAGCTCATTGAGCTTGTCTACCAGCAAACCTCTTTGAATATGTTGAGCTACTCATAACCTATTTCATTTGTAAGTAAACCGCCAGGCTTGTTTCTAGTCCTGTACTGTTTGTTTGTATTTAGAATTACCATACAGAGAGCAACACTCAGTGTAAAACAAGCCTATTTGCTAGTGTGTTTCTGATGTGTCATCACATGTTGAGATGTCAGCAGATGATTTAATTTTTCAAAAAGATAAATAGAAGTCCCATTCTAGCATTTTCCAATTCTTAACCTAATTTTCCAAAGTGTAAAGCAAACACAACTCTTGGACGTTAGTGTATGCAGTGAAGTGATTTTTTGAAGTATAAAGAAACTGTACTGGAAACAAGGTTTCCCTGAGTGGTGGACCCTGGAAGGCAGGAGAGTGCTCTGTGAAACTGGCAATTCAATATCACTCCATTGTTGCTATGGTTTCTACGTCTGAGTTTAGGAGTTTCCAGCTTATTTTAGGAGTTTCCAGCTTATAGAAAATAATTCAAAGAATGTTTTCTTTCAGTTCAGTATGAATCAAAGTTTGAAATATCAGTATTTCCTATGAACCAGAAATTGCCAGGCACTCCAAGTCTAACTAGAATCCCATTTATTCTTGATGCTTGTTTAACAGCATTGATATTAGAAGACCAGAGATTAGAATGGCAAACCTATTTAACACCTGAGTATACACTGTTTAATAACTTTACATTTGAAAAACACTTCTTCCCCAGTAAGTCAGTCAAATTTATACTAATACTGCCCTGATTTACCAAAGCACTATCTAAATATGTATTCTAGAGAGATTTCTGAATAAAACAGGCATCCTGATTCACACTGTTTCAATTAGGTAGTGTGTGTGATTTTTTTTTTTTAGATTTACAAAATAACTTCCATTACAAAGTACCGCTACTTCACACATGATGTACCATGTAGCACCACTGAAATGGACAGCAACCTCTGGGATGAAGGCTGGCAGCAACTCTCAGATGCAAATAAGATTTTTTTTCTCACGTGGGTAAATCATGTGATGAAACTGTTTCCAAATGCATTATGGTCTCTTTAATGACTGTATGGCAGGGTTTTCATTTTTCTAGCATTGGCTGCAAATTTCATACAGTTAGTTACATGGAGTTCAATTTCTCTATCTTGAAGATGAAAGGTTTCAGCTAGCACTCCATGGATGCGAATCTCAGGCTAAGTGATTTCAAACCTGTTGTCTAAATCACTAAATCATTCTACAAGCATAGCATGAAAGACACACTCCTACCTAATGAATCATCTCCCTTTTTTTTTTCTCTCTTTTCTTTTGCAGTAAAGCTTTTGGCTGACATCCCTCTTCTCCCAATTTATTCATTTTGATAATAGTCTACCCTTACAAAAGTCAGCAAAGCCAGCATATAAGAATTGATGGTTTTTCCTTCCTTGTGCTCATTCAAGCTGCAAAGAGAACTCAATAAAGCATTTATATTATTTTCAGAACACTATTAAAATATTAAAGAAACATTCTTCTTAACTTCACTGCAAACTAGACAAATAACTGTTGTTATTACTTTATAAATGGGAAGATGGGCACTGTGAGGTAAAGGCAGCATTTCTAGAGGTAATTAGCACAAAGTTCTCCTTGACTTCAGCTGGAATAGGACACCTGACATCTCTGAAGGGTATAGAATCAAACAAGTGGGTATTAGAATCAGGATTTACATAATTAGAATTTCTGATAATTAAATCAATGGTTAATCCACTAGCCACAGCAAATTCCAGGCACTGTACTTAACTTCCTGTCTCCTTTTCTCTCTCCATAAATATAAAAAAAATATTTTGTGCTGTGTGATGCTTTTTACATATATGGGCTGTAAAGCTCAGAGAATTTTGCAAACAAGGTAAGTTTTATTACACCTGTTTTGTGGACAAGAAAACAGAAGCACATATAACTCAAGTGCCCATCTCAAAGACAGTCACAATACTCTACCAAAGTGTTTAAATATATTTTAAGATCACATGGCAAGAAAGGGTAAAAGAAAGCCAGGTTTCCTGACCTTGAAGATGCCATTGTTTTTACACTGAAACAGGTGAATCAGTGTGAAGGAGAAAGGAAAGATAGAAAGGAAAAAAAACAAAGCATCAACTTAATCTCAAGGGCTTGGCCATTTGTCTCAGGCTGGTCTGTCTCCAGCAGGGTTCTCTGGCCCCCTGCATCACTCCTCTTCGCAGTGTTCTCACAGCTGGGTCTTCCAGCTAAACAAAGTTCTCAAAGCTGTAGATGGTGTTAGGACAGGGTGTAGGGGAGGTTGGAGCCCCAGAAGAAAGTCCAGTGGGTTGCTGTTGACCAACTGTGGTGAAAGTGAACACCTCCCGATTGTTTACTTCAAAGGAACACCAAGATGTGGCAGGTGAGAGTTGGGACACCACCGGGGATAACAGGCAAGTGATCATGAGACACTCAAGCAGAGCAGGGAAGGTACTGGGCAGCCAGATGTGTAGACCTAGTCATGCTAAGCCCCTACAATCGGGATGGGCTGAATAACAATCGTTATTCAGAAATCTTCCTAGAATACATATTTAGAGTGCTTCAATAAATCAGGGTAGTATTAGCATAAATTTGACTGACTTACTTTTGAAGACCTATGGACATTTGGTAACTCATAATATTTTGTACTCATATTATTTTCCTGATATTATTTTGCATAAGTAGAGCAAAATTCAATTCCAACTTCTTCCAACCTTGGGATCTTGTACCCATGCTGGTAGCAGAGGTACATTAAGCACGTTTTGAACAGGCAGTTGGGAGGCATGGACGTTGCCTGAAACACACTGCAGATCTGAGAGTGGGAAGAGAGAAAAGAAGTGTGTTTGTACAGGTTTACCAACCCTTATGATATTTGGGGCCACAAAAGGACTTAGCATCTGCATTGCTGAGAGATGCAATATTCAATTTTTGTGCCTAGCCAAATCCATGGTTTTGAGTTAGGTTCCTAGGTCTGCTGTGCAGTGCATTAGGAGACAAAGGCACCTAGGAATAGGATCCAAAACAGTCAACATGATGAACCAGAAAAACTAGCCAGTAGGAAATGATGAGAACAGGGATGCACCTTCAGCCACATGCCTCTCGGTGACTCAAGGCCAGATCCAGGATATGACTTAGGCATCTGAAGAAAGACTATGCTAGTATTTAGATACTTACATTCAAAATTGAAATCCAAAAATCCTCTCACCTGTTGCCGGGTACCGAAAAAGTGCTGACTTGTTTCCACTCAAGTGCCTGAGGCACCAAATTATTTGTTTCTGAACGTGCCATAAACTCCTCGGTCTTAAAAGGGCTGAACAGTTCAGTTCCTAACTCACCTCTAAACCTGTTCAGTATCCCCAAGCCTAGACATTCCTTGGCCACAGAATGCTGAAGAGTTTCATCCAAGAGGCATTCTTAGAGCATGTGGAGCACATATGTACAGGATCAGGCTTCTCACATAATACATGAACACTCCCCACCTTCTCTTAAAATGGTGGTAAAGGTGCAACTTGCACCCTATTTTACAGGCAGAAGGCAGGACAGAATGGCATCTTAGGGACTAATTCAGAGGGGCATAAGCTTTCATAGTTGACAGTGTACAGAAGGCTAATATCGATGGAAGAAATCCAGTGTTGCCTCAAATGTGCAAGTGCAGCCTTCAGACACCTGAGGAAACAGGATGTTGAAGATTGTGACATCAGATCTGAAACCAAATTTATGGTTTATCAAGCAGTTGTGATCCCCACCTTACTATACAGAGCTGAGATGTGGACAATATACAGGAGACATCTCAAGTTGTTAGAGAAGTACCATCAGTGCTGTCTACGGAAGATCCTTCAAATCCAGTGAGAAGATAGGTGCACCAAAATTAGCATCCCCTCATGAGTAAACACCGCACGCATCGAGGTGAAGATCATCTGACATCAACTTTTCTAGGCCAGCCACGTCATCTGGATGTCTGACTCTAGACACTTGAAGCAAATTTTATTCTCCCAGCTCAGTCAAGGTGTATGCTCAAGAGGAGGGCAGAGAAAATGCTTCAATGACATCCGCAAGACCAACTTGAACAAATGCAACATAACATCAGTTTGTGGGAGACTATCATCCAGGACCACCCCAAAGGGAGAAAGAGTCTGCTGCAAGGATCTCAGTACTTTGACATTTGAAAACTTATGACGATAACAGGAAATGGAAAAGTGGGAGCAGCAGAAACAGTGTGTTGCAAACCGAATAAAAAAATCTGTAGCCACCCACCCTGCATGGAAACGTGCCTGAGTTGCAGCAGAGTCTGTTGATCCCCGATCACTTGGACCCACAGATAAGACAATCATGGAAGACAATGATCCTCAACTGCAAGCGATTGCTGAAGAAAAAGAAGGCAAAGAACTCAGAATGATCACAACTAGTCAGAAGTTTTTTTGATACTCTGGATTCCTATTTTAAATCTCAGGTTTCTCTTGTGAATCACGTGTACCATAGGCACACTCTGTGGTGGTAGCATGGCTGGATGCTTGTGGCAACAACTGTTATTTTTTTGTGCTCTCCAACTAAGTTAACAACTGGGGCTGCTGCCTCTGGTTGTTTCCTGTTAACTATGCTACTCATGTAGGTTTGCACATCTAACAGTGCTAACATTGCATGGAACCCTACAGCACCCTTTAAAAGGACCTCACACCACCCCAGGGTGCCATGGCAACCTGACTGAAAAGTACTGCAGTATGCACAAAAGATTTCAAGGTAAATTTGGCTACCAAAGATAGCATAGGAAGGTGTAGGACACTGTATTCAAGTGGTGAAGGCACTCATCTGGGAAGGGAGAGTCCTGGGTTCTGGACTGTGCTCCTAGGATTATTCCATTATTTTATTCAATGATTCTTTAATGTAAAATGCATAAACACTCCTTGGGGTAGCAAGTTCTAGGGCCCCCATTCCCAGACAAGTGCTGTAACGACTAGGGGTTCAGAGTCAAGTTCCCATTCGTGCTTTCTTTCGTATCTAATGAACTTGGATTATTTTCTGCTTAGCCTCAGTAGGAGAAGTGAAGAGTTCCCCATCAGCCCTAACTGCCTAAACACCCTGTAGTCTTGTGGGTGAGGTCTCTTGAGAGGTGAAAGTGGTGGGTTTGAATCCCCTGAGGCAGAGGACACCACTGAACTTGTGTTTACAGTATCTGAGGTGAGCCTCATTGTTAGGCAGTGGTTCTCAACCATTTTAGACAAGACACCCTTTGGAAAATGCCACCTTTTAGCTTTCACTTGCTGTTTCACTTTGGAAAAATAGTAGAGCATTTTTTCTATGGAATGTAACTCAGAAAACCCACAACAGGTCAGAGTGTTTATAACATTATGGATTCCTAGTTGAAATCTCTGGATGAATTGTGTAGTAGCGACATAACAGGGCAGTGGTGGCCTTTGGTAGTGGCTGGCTGGTCAGCTGTGGCAGTGGCTATTTTTGTGTCCCCCCAACTAAGTCAGCACCTGGGATTGCTACCCCAGTCACTCTCCCTTAGCTATACTACTGATGTATAGGCATTCACACACCTAACAGTGCTCATATGCCGCATGCTGTAGCACTCAAAAAAGGATCTCAGAGAGGATCATGGAGCTAACCTTTATCCAATCTGCTCATTTTGCAACTAACAGCATTAGCTGAGTTTCTGCAAATGAGGGAGCATTTCAGAGACTGGAAGTTGGTCCATTCATTTAAAGATGAAAGTCATTTTGTGCTAAATGGAAGTAATTATGGTACAAAAATAAGTTCCTTCTTCTGGTGATGACCTAGGAAAAACAAAGTATCCACAATAACCTAGGGTTCCTCTCTTCTCCAGAGCAGAAACCCCCCCAGAGAGAGAGGGAAAAAAAGTCAAGAAAAGTGGCAACCTGGTTGCATTTGGCTATTATGTAAGGGAGGGTGGTGCTTAACTGTTATTGTATAAAAAAAGTAAGCCCTGCTGCCTTTTTTTAAAGGAAGTTTGTAAGCAGCTGTCTTTGGGAGCAGGTCTGGGTTGTGGATCCTGAGCAGCATGGGGTCCACAAGATTCCTCAAGAAATCCACAAAATTCCTCAAGAAATCATGAGATTTCTTTTGGCCCAATCCTCCAATATGTCTAAGTCACTCTGAATCCCAGCCCTACCCTCCAGCATATCTGCTACTCCCTCCAGCTTGAGGTCATCTGTAAATTTGCTGAAGGTGCATTCTATGCTATCTTCCAGGTTGTTCAAGAAGACATTGAACAAAACTAGCCCCACGACTGACGCCTCGGGCACTCCGCTTGATACCAGCTGCCAACTAGACATCGAGTCATTGATTACTACCCTCTGAGCCCCATGCTCCAGCCAGTTTTGTATCCACCTTACAGCCCATTCATCCAGCCCGTATCTTGCCTGGGAGAATGTTGTGGGACACGGGTGCTGCATGTGGATGCACGTGCACCCCTGGACACTGGCCACCGCTACCACTGCAGGCGGTCGCTGTGCGCCACTGACACCGCTGTGGCCGCCTGTGGGAGCTCCCTGCTTGCCGCCCCCACACCCCCGCCACCTTCGGGTGGCCCCCGCCAAGCGGGAGATGGTATCAAAAGCCTTGCTAAAATCAAGGTACGGCACATCCACCGCGCTCTCCCGTGCACAGAGCCAGTCCCCTCCTCATAGAAGGCAACCAGGTTGGTCAGGCATGACTCGCCCTGGTGAATCCAAGCTTCCTGTCCCTAATCACCTGCTCCTCCCAGTTCTTGGAAATGCAAGCGGTGAGTGAAGCGACCTCGCCCGTAGTGGCGGACTCGCGAAAGAAGCCGCCCCCGTGCTCCGCGTTTCCTCTCTACCCGGGTCCCAGCCCAGACTCAGCCCGGGGCGGGGGCGGGGCAGCCGGAGCGGGGGCGGGGCACTGCCCGGGGAAGCCCCGCCCACTCTGGCTCTCCCCTGACGGCGGAGGGAGACGCGAGGACCGTTCGGTTCATCACTTCAATCACGGCGCGCAGCCGCGGGATCCCCGGCGGCGGAGGGACTACTTTCCACCGCTCTTCACCGCGCGTGTTCTTGGAGCAGGAAGTAGTGCCGGTTGCGGAAGTGCGGCCCCGCACCGGCTGCTGGTGGCGCCCGGGCAGCAGCGCCGCGTCCCCCCCCACTACCCCCCGTCGCCATGTCCACGCGCTCGGGCCGGGAGAAGGCGCAGAAGCAGAACGAGCAGCACCAGGCCATCCTGGCCCAGCTGCTGCGGGAGGACGACAACAAGTACTGCGCCGACTGCGAGGCCAAGGGTACGGCCGGGCCGGGGGCGGGCGCAGGCTGCCCCGGGCGGCGGGGGGAGGCGGCGCCGCCCCTGCGGCTGCAGAGACCCCGCGGGTCGGGGGGACCTCGGGCGCCGGCTGGGACGGGGCCGGGTGCGGCCTCTCCTCTTCTCTCCTGTCCCGTTTGGGTTTTTTTTCCTCCTTCTTATGCTCCTGCTTGAGGCCTGGGCCGGCCCCTGGCTGGGCCGCGGCGGCTGCTTTCATCGGCTGCCTTTTCCCTTGCGGGGGTGTTGCGGGTCTGGCGTCCGAAGGCGCTGGCGCGGGGGTTGTTCCTGCTCGGGGGCGTGGGTGCGCAGCCGCTGGGCCCGTGTCCTCGTTTGTGACACTTCGTACTGAAAGTAAAGAATATGAAGTCCACCTTGTAAGGGGTCCCGTGATGACTGGATTGAGCTGGAGTTTGATTACCTGAATGTGAGGCCCTAGTGCTTGGTGCTGACTAGTTTCTCTCTCTCTCTCTCTGTCCCCCCTTTACTAAACTTTTCCTTTCTGATCAGCACTGTCTTGAAGTATCAGCCATTGCCTCTCTCCACTCCTCCCCTTCCCTCTCTTGGCCTTTCTGTGGGATCCATCCTTCTCCCAGTCCCGCTCCCTCTGTCCTTTGCCCCTTTCCTCCCACCTCTAATGTTGCTTCTCTCTGTGTCACTCCTCTATTTCATGGGGTTTGTTTTGTTTTTAGTTTAGTTTAGCTCCTGTCCCTCTCTGCCATCACCAGGTCTCATCCTACCAGTTCCCAGTGTTGGCTTATCATCATCATGGGTTTTCTTCATTCCTATTCTTGCACTGTGAAGCACCCATTAGAAATGCTGGGATCATGTTGATGTCTACACATTCATTTGCTTATGGATTTTTTTCCATCTGCCATTTTCCTAACTAAACATGTCAAAGTTCTCCAGCTGCAGCGAATCCCATGTCTACACTGGCATCTTCTGCTGTTCTTCACTTGCTCTCCAGTCCTACCCCTCTGTCTGTACTTCTCTGTGGATACAGGATCTTATTAGCTTCTTTCAAGGGAAGTAACTGGAACAGTAGGTTCAGCTGCTTGTCCTCATCCTTCCTTTTTCCCATTGGGCCGCTGCTGACTCCGTGTATTCCACTATAACACTGCAGCTGAAGCATGCCCTTTTCCAGAATTTCGCTAACAACATGAGCCTTCTCTTAACTTTTCAAAGGGGCATCTGATAAAGAGATTTTAAACGGTTCAGATCACATCAATCGTTGTTTTACTTAAAAGCACAGAAGTAAGAAGTTTTATTTTATAACAAACCTTTTCAAAGTAAGGTTGCTGTCTATTCTTTCCTTGGAAGTCTGTGGATATCCAGTTGGATTTAGAAAGGCAGGCAGCTCTTGTCTACTCTTTGTTGCCCTCATCAGTCTTCCAGATACAACTAAGTTCTCTCCTCTTCACCAAAACATTCTTCTCATGGATCCCTTTTTGGAAACATAATGAAACTCTGTCTCCTTGGTAGCAAGTTCCTGCACTCTTTGCGTTCTCTCTCTCTCTGGTCAGCAGAAAAAAGTACTGTCTGAGCCTCAGAAACCTCATTGTCTCACCTAAAATAAGTGGTGGCTGAGTTCTAGCTCTCCTTTCTCTCTAATCTGGCAGAGCTGTGGTTGAGGCGCACAGAAAGAAGCATTGTGTGACACGGCAATTTCATAAGGACCGTTTCATTATATCATCCAGATTTCAGATGGGGCACACAGGTTCCACAGATTATCATGTTACCTTTAATACATTTTGCTTCTCAACCAAGCTGTTTATTTTTTCCCCTTTCATCTCTTAGCTTATTGAACGCACTGTTTACTGTAGCTACCTGAAGTTCCTCTATATCCGTTCTTAGATCCTTGCCAGCCTGGCTTCTTTCTACACCTTGGATCCATTGAACCCATGCTTTCAGTCACAAATGACTTCTCAGCCACAACTCAGAATCAGTGCTGCAATCTCATCTCCTTGACCTGTCTAACACTTGACTAATCACCTTGAAATCTTGCCTTCATTGGCTTCCATGACTGTCCTCATCTGGGTTTCTCCAGTCACCCATTCATTGTGTCCCTGGAATTGTCTCCTTTCCCCTCTCTAACTTTCTGTGGGGATCCTAGATGACTCCAGTTCCTTCCTCCTCCTGCTCTCTTCTCTGGATCTTTGGGGGCAGTCCTATACCAAACAAATCTATTTATCAGCTTTTATGTAGACAACTCTCAGATCTATTTTTTTTTTTTTTAATTTCAAAAGATGCAGACCTATTTCTTGTTGATACTAAAGTTTGGCTGTCTCATTCTGAACACCCAGCATCAGCTAAGTGCACCATGACTAAAACCATTCATGCTCTCAACCGTTAGATTCCTTCCCCCTCAAGTATTCACCATTTCTGTCTCTCGATGACAGATATTCCGTCTGTAACTCAAACCTTGCTCTAGTCCACACATCATAGTTCTATCTAAATCTCACAGATTCTGTCTACATACCAAATCTTGTCATCCATCCCTCTCTCTATGCTGGTTTTTCTTCTCTCTCAGCAAACACAAGGTGCATGTTTTCAACCCTCTTCATACCTGATCTCTCTCTCTCTTATCTACCTGTGCAGCTGAAGAAGCCAGTTACTCGCTTGTAAATTTTCAGTATGCACTTTAATCCAGTGTTGCAGTTCATTCTTGTAAACATCACTGAAGTTTCCTTTTGTCATCTTCTAAAACTTGCTATTGTTTTTACCCAAAAGAAGAAAGTGTGTGTGTGTGATTTCAAAGGTGTGTTCTCTATTTTAGGGATAACTTGTTTCCGTATGCACACTGAAAAGTGGGGTCCTGCTTTTACCCCACTTGTGGCAAACAATTACAAACTTCCAACTAAGGAGGAACAAGCAGTTGTCCTTCAAGGCAGGGTTGGTCATTGAGCTCCATTTATTGGGGAGGCCTCTAGATTGACCTTGTTCCAAGAATTTTTCTACTGTTCATTTGTATCTTTGCTCAGGTGTTGGTCGTTCTGCTGATTTCAGGATCTTGATTCTGCCTCACTACTTCACTTCAAATATTTGGGTTTAGGCACCCACACTGGAGGTTACTGAATCTCATTTGAGTACACTTGTTCTTCCATGATTCCAGCTCATAGGGCACTTCTGACTCGGGGTTTACAACTTAGTGCTGTTACCTGTGCTTTAATATCTACATTGTGGCAAGTTTCCAAAAAGCAGGATTTGATTTACCAGTTTGGGTAAGGCACTTAAAATACTTATGGATAATCTGAAGAGATATTTCTTAAATCAGGGGTGTAAAAAATATGACTCATGGGCCAAATGCAGCCTTTGGAGTCCTTAGGATCCAGCCTTTTGGGGCTTGGACTGACCCCATATTCTGCATGAAGTATGCATTAGCTCCAGTCCCATGTGTGGTTCCAACAGCAAACTGGCCCTGTGTTTTGGCTTTAGGGCTGGTGGGCCTACTGACCATCCCTGCATGCCAGAACCAGCATGCAGGTTCGGTTTGACATGGGTGCCACATGCAGTATGTACCCCATGTCAGTCCTGCATAGAGTGCAAAACCCAGACTGGGGGCTGGCATATGCTCCATGTGGCATCTGGGGCTAGACTAGGCACGCATGCTGCATGTGGCTTAGGGGGCTGGTTTGGGACACGTGCTGCACATGGCATCTCACCTGATCTGTCCTGCCTGTTGACTTCAGGAGCAATCCAGGTTGGGCCTACAGACACTCCTCACACACTGGATCCAAAATGCAGGGCCTATCTGGCATGTAAGCTCTTGACTGGGGCCAGTATACACACAACACAGAGGGCTGGCTCAGAGTTCATTGCATGAACTTGCTTGTGCTAGAGTGGCACTGTGCTCTGGCTCTGGTGCATTGGGCTGGTCTAGGGGCTTGATGTGGCCTGCATACTGGCCCTGAACCCCTTGTCTGACCCACAGGTCTGAATGACTTTTGACATCCCAGACTTAAATGGTCTCTGTGCAAGTCAGTTTCTAAATATTATTGATTTCTACATAAAAACAGCATTTAAGTGAATTGGGCAGGCTGTCTAACTTGTGCTGGGATAATGAAACTCAGTTGTTGCTTCTTCATTGTGGCTTGTTACTTTGGTACTTAGATATAGCAGATACAGTTAATAGCCAAACCACTTACTCCAGGATCTTTCTGCAGCATACATTGTATAATGCCTGTAGTAGCAGACATGGCCAAGAAAAGAAAAGCACTTAGCCTCAAACTTTGTAGGATTAGCAAACAGTTTTCTGGATGTCAAATAAGCCCACTCACTATATGCAGCTTTAACTGCATCATAAATGTAGTTTTCAGTGTTAAGGAAATTGCTTCTTTGGTAAATAAACTCATCAATAGTACTCAAAGCTGTTCCTCCTAGAACAATGGAATGGTCCAGCATTATATTGACTTCTATAATTCTAGGGTTGGGGTTTTTTTTTGTTTGTTTTTTTTTTTTTTAAGCTGGGTATTGCCAAGTAATTAGTATTATAACTAAGCTATTTGTCTCTTAAATTCATGATGGCTGTTGACAGACATGGGAAAAAGACCCAAAAACAAGTGCTTTACTGGAGGAGGAAGTGCGTTAGTTTGACCTGGCTCCCTAACATCTGGACAGATTGCAGGCTTCAGTGGGGCTTTTTGGTGCTTTTATGTAGTAGCTGATTTGAATCAACTTTAGATAAATTAGCTATTACATAAGTGCCAAAAAGTACTGCTGAAACACCTGATCTACAGACATTGGGCAAGACAGATCAGACTAACACGATGGCTCTTCTGGGCATGCGCTGTGCTCAGTGCAGGGTCACTCCAAGCTTAAAGTAAATCACTGTTTTGTTTTTCTTCATGTTTGTAAGTAGCTGATGTATTTTTAAATTGGTGGATATTGAACAGATTATAGATCTCAAATTCCTCAATGTATCCAGTATTTCTATTTCTAGTCCAGAAGTCGATGGTGATATCTCCCCTGTTTTGTTTGCTAACACACCCTTGTCTAACTCTGATGGTAAGATCAAACCAGCCTATTATTCCCTGAGTAGAAATCATTTGGCATCTTGATATTCAGACTTTTCAAAATCGTTAACTTTTGTAAAGAAAGCAGTAGTTTTCTGGTATTTGCTATAGGATCATTCTGTCAATTAACTTAATTCAGAGTTGCAGCTCTCATTCATTGCTTTCTGTGCAACATTATTATGTAGTATGAAGAATTGCTTGCTTATCCCATCCATTTTTGTATCAGTCTTGTTCTCAAAACAGTTATCGTTGTGGTGGGTTGTATTTAGAGTTACTGTACTAAAGAGTTTCCCTGGGTCTGATGGTAACGTGATCCAAGGCTAGTTAATACGGTTGCTAAAATTTGTACTCTTTGCACATGGGGCTTCATAGTGCTAGCTGTGGACATAATTCCCCTGATATAGAGGCTGCTACTCGGTTATTTAATGCTACTTATTGGTATCAGTAAGTACCAGAGACTCAACTAGTATCTCATGCCCTTTTGGTTTCTTAACTTGAGGGTCTTGGCGTGGCACTACTGGCAGTTCAAGTGGTCACCTTAAGTTGCTATCTCTGTGGCAATGTGTTGCAACCACTGTCTGGTTGCAGTGGCTTGACTGGACTGTCCACTGGCTTTCTTCCTTTCTTTAAATGGAAAGCAGGTCAAGAATTTTTTCTTGGCTCTAGTTGTTTGCGCGCCTGACGGATGCATTGATTTAACAGGCATTATGGCAAGTCTGAACGGGTATCTCTTGAACCTGGGCCAGTACTAACTTCAAACATGTCACTAGGTAGCATGCTATTGAATGGATGAGTACCTTCATAACCAGCAGCATGTTGTTGTTGGTGCTGCCTTCAACTGCTTGCCAGGTGGTAGTGTTGCAAGAAATAGATGTGTGCCTTCATTATCAGAAGTGTGTTGGCAGTGGTGATGCCAGGTATTGTGACATGAAAAGGTGCACCACCTAGTCAGCGGTAGGAGGGCAATGCCAGATGAGAGATTCCAGTGCCCTGGGGCTCAGAGGTCACAAGTCACAGAGTAGCTGCTTGTAGTGGTATGTGAAGCAGGGAAGTGGGAGGCCTGAAGTATTAACCAGACCAGTGTTGTAGAACACATATGTATTTACCTGAACTAAGACTACTTCAGATTTGAAGATGACACTGCAATAATTAGATTCTGTATGTGAAAAATTAAACTTGTTATATCCTGCAGCTGCATCTCCTCACTTGCACTGCTGCCCACCTGTTACCCACACTGCCACCTTAACCTGGATACTATCCCTCGTCCCTGACCTGCACTTAGAGTGTTGCTGCTGACTCCATGGCTGCAGGTGGCAGCTGTGGCTCTGTCCTAGACCAGGGCTAGGGCATAGCCAAACCATTGGTACTGGCATCTAAGATGAGACCTCCTATCCCCCTTTGACTGAGGGAGTTGAGACAATACCTCATCTTGGTTAAAGTAACTGTGCTGACAACGTTATGCACGCATGCAATGGAATAAGAGAATACTTGATTCTTCCAGGTCTGCTTCTGAAACTTTTCATGACTCATCAACCTTTTCCATGCTATGAGCTTCTGCTTGTGACCAAAACCCCTGCTGCAAATCTTTGCCCCCCCCCCCCCCCCCCCCCAAATGCTAGGTCACCTGTGTTTAACCTTGCCACAGATTCAGGAGGCTAGTGATGATGGAAAGGTTAAATTAAACAGCACCATAGGAATAGAACAGGGAGTTTTGGGTTGTCAGCAGTTGCTGCAGTGGGAATAAACTGACTTCAGCAGGTGGTAAGACTCGGGGAGTCTCTTCTACTGTCCCAGCCACAGCGTGCAGCTGATCCACTGAACTGTCTTGGCATGGATCCAGTCTTGGCACAGGCTGGATGGGGCCCACAAGCCATAGGTTGCCACTCCCTCATTTGCTTGTTACATTTGCTCTCACCCTAGATGTATCCTTTTGTTCACTGGCATTCACACCCCATTTCGAAACTGAAAATGTTCTAGTCTAGTTTGCCACTAAACTTGAGACTGTCACCTCTCTTTCATGAAAGATCATATTAGCATGATGAATTATTTTTTAAAGTGCCTACATCTATGGATAAACATTAAATGTGTCTCTAAAATGTTTTGTATCCTTATCCAGAGAATTTTACCACCGCACTTTTCAGTGTTGTGGCTTGTTATTCAAGTACGTAGTTCAGAATAGTATTTCTCCCTTTTTGTTTTCTGCTCTGATCATGTTGAACAGCTGAAATGATGAAACCCACCAGCACAACATGCAGCGACCAGAAAAATCTTTGTAATGAATCTAAAACTCTGTATGCCCTTGACATATCCGTAATTTGGCTTCCATTGCTCTGGTATTGTGCTGAAGCATAGAATCTATAATCCCCTGTATTATTTCTGTCCTAGTTGTCTTTTCATGTCCCTGGTGTAATAGTTGATTTATATCAAAAGTGTTTCTGTGGCTGAATAGTAGTGAGAGTTCTCCAGTCTTCTGTAGCTTATCTATCCCTATTGTAATATTAGCTCTGACACATGGGAGACAACATACTTGTAGTTTTTATGAGAATCCTAGATGTATTGGCCAGTTTGTCCGCTGTGGAGTTATTCATCTGAATTACTTGCCTTTCTCTTTTTTAGTAGCTTGCTTCCTGTGCCAGTCATCCTTATTTTGCTTTTTTGGAGTGGGGGTCTTCCTTTCACTTGTATTTGTTTTTGATACATAGCTGGGCTTTTCAATGGAGACTGGCGTTCTTTTTTTGACAAAAATTGAGCAGATGTTTTGGATGTTTATGGTGAAACACTGAGAGTATAAACATGCCTCTGTGTTAACTTTTTATAAGTGATACCCAAGATCAATATGACGGAAAGTCTCTTTGATCAATGTGTCTGTACATACGTGCACATGCATGCTTCCCGTTCCATTACTCTGTGTATAATTGACTTAATAGATTTGTTGTATATTCAGCTTTCCCTCTTGTTTTATAGATCTTTCATGGAGCAAAGGAGGGGAGAAATATTAGTCATTGCAAAACTACTAAAACTGGCTCAGGGACAGTGGGGAGCAGATGGTGTTCTGAAACGGCTTTTTAAGTCTCTGAATTTAAAGTTAATGTACCATTTGAGTAGTCTTGTATACAGACTTTCCTTTGGTATCTTGAAGTCTTCCTTGATGCCACAGTTGTGCATGGTTCTCTTGCCACACTCAAAATTTGGTCTCCCTTGACTCCTTTTCAATAGCCACACTTATGTTGGAAACCAATCCAAAATAAAAGTCAACTGTGTGGGCATGACATAATGTAGGTTACACATTAGGTAGGATTTTAGGTCCTTTAGTCTCCATTTTTAACTTTTTAAACTTTTGTCAGTTAAGATTTCATTGCCCTTCCTCCTTTTCCAGACGAAAGTCTTCTGTTAGTTGATGTTTTTAATAATTCCCATCTCTTACCACTATCAAAGTTGACTCAAACCAGAGTTCAGTGCTAGGAAGACAGCTTTTTTTGTTTGGATTGTGCTGTTGTATTATGTTGTTGGCTTGGCAGCTGGTTTTTAAAAAAGAAACATAAACATTATGCATCATGGAAACAGACAATTATTGGAAGTGCCTAAAACAAATAGAGCTGTAACTAGTATTTAAACACTAAGTTACAAAGTTCTAAAATCTTATTGGGACAGAAAAAGATTGACAAAAAAGACTGCCATGCTGTTAGGTCTGTAGAGAGGTTTAAAATGGCTTTAATCAAACCAGCAGTTTGTCCAGTGCAGCATTCTTTTTGTAATAACAGCAAGTAGTAGATGATTGGGAAAATGGGTCCAAATAACTCCATGGACAACTTGTTCAATTGTTTAACTTGGAAGCTTCTACCCTCAGGCAGTTATACTTCAGTTATACTAAAAAATAAGGGTTTGTGCATTTTTAAATAGGAACTTTTAAAGCAACTGTGTGATAACTGCTTAAATAAATTTTGAATCACTTTTGAATCCTGTTCCTTAATGCATCTCCTGAGTAAACTTAATGTGAAAATTACATGTATGAAGAGAGATGAAGGAGCACGGATTAATGAAGGAGGAATTTAGGTAGTTGATCTTCACTGCTCTATCATGTTTCCTTAAATTCAGTCAAGTTTAACAGTAAATATGTAAGTTAATATCATCATCTGTTAGGGTTGCACTGATATATATCAGTTGTATACTGGATCAGCACCGATAAAAGGAGAAATGATATTATCAATTTCTTGGTCACTGTAGCAGATTTAATTACAGCCACATGCCCAGAGCAGCTTAGCGTGTGTAGTCCGGTTCCCAAACCCCGCTGCTGGCCTGAGCCACGCCGGAGTACAGGTCCTGGCGAGGAGGGAGATGAGGTGCCAGGGAGTGGTCTCGGGGTGCTGTACTCAGCAACTAAAGGACTGTTACCAGCTCCTGCTGACACTGTCATGGTAATGCTGCATACACAGCAGGGACCCGAGTGCCGGGGCTGCTGCAGAAATGCGGGCCTGTTTGCAGCAGGGTAAGGTGCTCCTGCTCTGCTGGGCACCAGACAACTTTGCTAAAGCAGTTTCTCCCTAGTGGCCATGGGAGCTCAGCTGCGCAGGGCCTGCTGGTGCTGAGGCAGCAACGTGCTCTGAGTTTCCAAATGTGCCCAGTGCCACTGTCCACGCTGTCCTGCCCACCTAGGATGGCACCACAGCCTGCATGGGGAGTGGGATGTGGGTAGGAGCAGTGGGTGAATGGGCAATGTGCGTGGGTATAAGGAAGTCACTGCCTTTCTCATTGAAGGCTGGAGCAGGCAGGAGGCATGTGTTTGTGATAAATGTAAAACAAATAAAAGAGAGGTTTATTTATGTCAGTAGCTTAAGATGCCTTGTGCTGTTACTAAATATCAGTTATCAGATGGTCATTGGCCAATATGGTTGGTTAATCATTGGCTATTGGTATTGGCCAAGAAAATCTTTATCGGTGCACCCCTATAATCTATACATTTAACTGACAAATTTCCTTAGGTTTGTTCAGGATATCTATTTGTGCTTTATTTGTTGTTCTGACAAATCCAGGGACATATTTCCATTTAGTAGTTATGCCTGTGAAGAAGTAGCTTTGCTAAGCTATCCATTTTAAATACAAATCTTGTGTCACTCCGTAAGGGCAGTGTTTTGTAGGCTGTAAGAGAACTGTGCTGTTGTCAGGTCTGAGATGCTTTGGTGTTGATTTGCATCTTGTTAAGAAACAGCCAGTTAATAAATACTTGATTTTTCTTTTCTTTTTTTTCTTTACCATGGTTTATAAGACTTTGAATAGCAGTCATGAGAACTACATGTACTTCATGTACTCACTTTTACCATGGGGTGATCAGAGTTTCTCCATGCTAATGGTAGAAATACCCACAAAGACAGTACTGCACTAGCTGGTATTCTTGGCTTTAGTTTTTAATTTAGATAAACGTGAAAAAAATTATCTGATGGATGCTCTTAATCTGTCATCACTATCAACTTGTGCATGTTTCTAGACTGTTCCTGTTGCTATTCTATTCTCATTTTATTCTGTCACTTTATTTAATTCTTGTGTTTATATCAGCATGTCTAAATTACGATTACAATCCAAATTCTTCACAGGCTTGCGTTCCTTAGCCCTTGTGTAGAGGAGGCTGGAGGTTGCGAATTAGCTGGGGTTTCATATAGTTGCGGCAAACAGCTATGTTGGATAGCTGAGGTGCTCTAATTGCCTCAGCTTTTATTTCAAAGGGCACTGCTTCTCTGTCAGCTGTACAGGATGCCCCCCTGCTGTGCTCCAGCTGATCAGAGGAGCAGCAGCAATCTTTGAAGTAAAAGCTGCAGCAAACAACTGAATAGCTTCTTTTTAATTCAGCATCCTGCTGTGAACCACTTGGATAAAAAAAAATATCCAGATGCTACTATATACACTCTCAAGGGAAGGAATTACTTGCTTTGAAATACTTGGCACACTAGCTGCTGGCAGTCCAGTTGTGATTCTTTCCAGAGGTGCTTGTGGAATAAGATATCAAATTTGTTTCCAAGTTGGAGTGAATCCTGGAAAAACATGTATTCTTATGAATTTCCAATGTTGCTGCTTTTATTTATTTATTTATTTATTTATCTTTTTTAATTTAAAACAAAATATATTCCAAACATTTTTTTATTTAAAAAAACTATATTCAGTATGGTTTTTTTTAACTAGACCATATTTTCTCAGAGTTGTATATTTGACACATTGTTTAGAAAATATTGTTTGTATAACATTGCAAGGATGATTTCTGAGTCGCCAGAGCTAAGGATAATGGTCTTGGTGGTGGTAGCAGCCAGTAGTAGGCCCAGTCATTGAGAAGGTAAGTAGAATTTAGACACCAGTATCAGTGTTTATATAACTGGTGTAAATCAAAACTGAGTTGGGGAGGGGTGGGAGAGGAGGGGAAGACTGCCGCTGTTTAATGTTGATGTCAAAGGGTTGAGCCCCTAAGGGCCCAAGTGACATCATCACTGATGTGTTAATGAGTCCATCCAGGGTGGTGAGGCACCCTGGGGTGTCATGGGATCCTTTTAAGAGTGCTTTCAGTCTTTTCATGGACATTGAAGGGGTAAGGATTTTACCACCTTTTGTGTCAATGGAGGTGGTTAGATGGCTAACTAGATGTACTGTTAGCCTGTGTTAGCCAGATTTAAACTGCAAATTTCTCAACCTGTTTGTATCCTGTTTTATACCTTTCTCTGTGAATATCTGGTTTGGGACAGGGGTGTAAGTTGTTGCTGTGTTGGTCTAAGGACCAAATTTGAGAGAGGGGGCTATCATCTAATTAAAAGGACTAGAAGCTGCCTTCAGGTGGGTACACAGGGCAGGCACTGATGAAATTTAATATGTTGTTTAGTATTTTAATGTTTTATTTTGCTTCTGGGTTTTGTTTAAGCTGCCCTGAGCCCCCTTTCAGGAAGGGTGACTTAGATTTTTTTTCCCCCCTTCTTATTAGATTTATCGAAGAGTAAGTTGCCTTTTGACTTCCTCTCTCAAATTAGGTTGAGTTGCTTTTTCACTGTGACAAGCCAACTTTTGGATCTTTGTTCTTTCTATTCCCTTTCTTCCAAACTTTTTCTTTTAAACTGTTGCACATTCTTGTAGACACAGAATGATAATGTACTGCACTAATGGTATCACCAGTGCTGTATATAGTGATGTCCTCACCCATAGTCCTCGTTCTTATTTATACGCTGCATTTACCTGAACACAAGATGAGGTGCCCCCTGCCCCATCTTATATTCGTATGCATTGGGGATTTTCAACCTTTTATAACAAGTGTATGCCTTCTGTTTCAAAGTTTCATCTCAGGTACTTTTATATTTTTTCTTGTTTTTAATGTTACCAATTATGTGATATAAGTGGGGGGGCAGATCAAAGCCCCCATGGTGAGGAAGGGAGTGGGGCTGGGGTGTGGGATGGAGCTGCCAGTGGTTTGTGTGGCTGGCGTAGGGGGGGCGGCATGGCTCCTGCTGCGTGTACCCTGGGAGGGTGTGAGGGGACATATGCCCTGGATCTGCATGGGGTGAGTATGGGCTGCCACTTGGGGCTTTGGTGGCACTGGGTTCTTCCTGGCAGAAGGGTTGAGCTGGGGCTGCTGGGGCGGATCGCAATGGTGCTGGGAGGGGAGCTGGTGCAGGAGGGGGCGTGGACCTGCAACCACACCAAAATTTGCTGTAGCTCCCGCTCGCAGCACTGCCCACGCTGAGCGCAGCCCCAGCTCAACCCTCTGCTAGGAAGATCCCGGTGCCACCCTGGCACACACTACTTGCCAGAGGCAGGATGGCCGCATACAGAGCTTGTGACCCCCGGTAGCCATTCACCTTGCCCACTGCTCGTGCCTGGGAAAAGTGGAGACAGAGCAAAGACCTGGACACTTGCTTGCATTTTAAAAAGCTGCCCGGACATGAGGCCCGGGGGCCGAAAAAGAGGACGTCTGGGAAAACCCGGACGTATGGTAACCCTAGCAAAGGGGTCATCTGACTCTCTTTTTCCCCTCCCTTCCCCTTTCCCGTTACTGCTTCCTTTGCTATAGCAGTGGTTGGGGGAGGAGAGGAGTTGAGAAATAACGTCTACCTGGAAAATTATACCAAATTTCTTAACTTTCCATGTAATTAGAATCTAATTATTGGGGTGGTCATCTTGTATTCAGGGTTGTCTATTTATATTTGAGTAAATACAGTAAGTGAGCATTGCATTGGTAGTCTTAGTCTTAGCATTACAATTGGAGTTCATGTTCATTTAGTAATTTAGCATAACCAGTTTTTATTCGGTGCTTTTCATGACAGTCCCTATCGTGTAAGTGTTACTTCTGTAGTCTCTATTTTTAGGAGTGTGTGGCCTTGTCTTTAGTTTAAATAAGGGCCACTGTTTAAAAAAAAAAAAAAAAAAAATCAAGCAATCCAAGTTACATTTTTTTCAGAGCTGATTTTTTTTTTTTTCTCTTGTCTACCAGTTGTCTGCAAACTCAACCAGATGCCAGAGGACTGAACAATCCTCTTCTGCAGTTTGTAGAGCAGGCACATATAGCAGGAAGCACTTGAAAGTGACTCTTTTCTCCAGAGTCACTTTTTTTTTGGCACTTCATAAGGTGTGTATGTTAGTGCTTCAGATGTTATACCTTTCCAGTGGTTGTGTTGAAGATCTTGAAATATAACTTTGGTTTTGAAAGCAAATAGATTGATGTGGTTTGAAGTCTTATCTTAAACCAAACAAATGTGAACAAGGCAGAAAGTCTTTTGGAATACATGATAAGGAAAATGGGTACCATTTCTTTTCCCCCCCACTCACCCCAACCAACTTATAGTTGTACAGAGACAAGAGGTAAGTCTAGTGATGGATATCCCCAATCAAGTTGCAACTGAGTCAAACTGCAGTGTAGAAATCTAGATGTCCCTGTAATGAAATTAAAAGACTTCACATGGATAAAATCCTGGTTTCCCTACTGCTAACTTCATTTTAAGTTTCAAGTAAAATATTTTCTCTGTTACAAGAGGCACTCAAAACAATTGCACATATTGTGTTTAGGGATTTCCTAAATCATACTGGCATATTTGTTGATGTGTAGATAACTTCAATAATATACTGAACCAAAAAGAAAAAAAATCAAATTAGATCTGTCTGCATCTCTTTTAGTATTGTTGAAAGCCTGTCTTCAGGTGTCTGATCATGACTTCATTTAATATCAAATAACTTTCAGTTCAGCAATAACTTCTTTTTTTACATTTTTCTGGAAAGGTTGGTGCAAACAAGCTTTGAAAGGGAACAGAAATGAGAAGCAAACTGACCACAACTACAGTGGTCAGTTGTTGGGTTTTTTGTTTTTTGGTTTTTTTTCATTTCATGAAGTGGAGGTTATATCCAGACCTTTGGTAGGTGTACACTCCCCCTCCTCCCTTCCCTCTCTCACAGATGTGGGCATCACTTCATGATATCTCCTTTTTAGACAGTTGGATTAGTCATGCCCTTATGGTGGGTTTTTATGTTTGGGTCTGTCAGCTGCTGAGACAGACTTAGTATGCATCAGCAGCATTTACTCTAAAGAGAAGCATGTGAATGCATTAGCTTAAAATCAAGATTTACTGGTCAGGGCTGTACCTTGGTTTTTGGAAGTTCCTGGCAAAATATCAACTTGTATTGGACTATAGTTAAAGGAGGCGAACTAGTCTCTATAATAGGAAAGAGCCAAAACCATGATGGGTTTAATATAGAGTGCTCTTAAACCTGGGAAAATGGCTTAAGCAAGCAAAATACCAATTCTCTTGTGCCCTCCACTGGCAAAAGTAGTCTGTTGCATTGGATAAATGCTCATCAACCCTGTGGTTTCTTTTTTATGCTGCTTTAACTGAATTAACTTTAATTTTTCACTTTCCCAGAATTATTTTATTTTAACATTGATCTGTTATTCCTGTGCCTAGAGAGACAGAGGGTAGTTTTGAGCAAAAAATAAATTTAATTAAAATATGATTGTACCCTAGCTGGTGTACTTATTGCTAGCTACCCTGATTTTCTTTTCCTGTTATCCTACTTTGGAGACAAAAAGACTGACATAAACCACAGTAATGTGGCAGTAAAAAAAAAGAAAAAGTCTAGGCTAAATCAGAGAAAATAGTCTTCGGTAGAGAAATACTTAATATTGTAAAGCAATAGTAAAACATCTTCTGGAATGCTATGTATGGTTTAGGTCAATTTCTTTCCTATTTCGTGTCATTAGAATTTGCAGATTCATTGGAATCTCTGCACAATGAGAAGTTTAGGTCACTGGTCTATCAAGAGAAACACAATTAGGAACAGGCACTGGGGAAAGGCTACTAAGATAATAGGGGAGTGGAAAACCTAAGTTCTGGGAGGAAACAAAACTCAAAAACCTCACAACTTAGTTTGTTTTTTAGCTAAGTGATGACTGAGAGGGATATGACTTGCCTTTCTGTCTGCATCCTGAATAGGAGCACCAAACGTAGAGAAGCACTATTTAAGACAAAGGATAATGCTAATACTAGAACAAAATTGTTATGAATTCCTTGTGAATAAACCTAGGCCCGAAATTGGACTGAGTAAAGTTCAGGAACACCCTTTCATTAGGAACAGTGGTAGTGAGAAATGAAACTGACTTGTTTGAACAGAGCTTGATCAGGGTTGTGATCTGGTTGCCACAACAATAGGGTACTGGATTTTGTGACTCAGTCCCTTTCATCCCTGTGGCCTCTGTTCTAAAGACTGCCATATACTAGGTTCTGGTAAATACAACTTTAACTCCTATCTTGGGTGTGGCCTCTAAACTGATAATATAGAGTTCAAAGTGAAATAAGGTCATTTTTCTTAATTTCTTCAGTTACAGATTCATAATTATTTAACTTTATATCCATCTCATTTTTTACTATTTTCTCCATATCTGGCATTGAGGGTTTTTTGTTTGTTTTTTTTTGCACTTTTATTTCCTGTGCCACCTCCTCGGTCCCCTTCAACTCATTACCAGAAAAATTGCTTTTTATTATAACAGTAGTTAAGCCAAAATAACCTTTAATCTGTAACTTAATGCAGTGGTTTTCAACCTTTTCTACCTTTTAACATCCCACCAACCATTGGTCCCAAAAACCGTGGTCCCACCATGGCAAATGATGAGCTGGGGATCCCCCGGCAGCTGGTTGATTGAGCGAATCCAGAAGCGCTGGCGCCAAGCCTGCCGCTTCTCTGTGTCCCACCTAGGCAGCCTTCGCATCCCACCAGTAGAGAAACACTGACTTAATGGATTGACTTGAAATTTATGAAATGCTACATCTCTCTAGCCCCTTCTACATGGTACAGGTATTGCATAATTAGCTGGTTAGTTGCATGATTAAGACCAGCTGTATGTACGAAGTAGGTGTTAAACGATAAAAAAAAAACTCCAACCAGCTATAAAGTTAGGCCTCGAAAATGTATACTACCTTTATACCTGGTTGCTTTTAAGTCTTTAATTTGCACATGTAGCAGGGTCACCTGAAACTGTGCAAATACCATTATTTGCAGAATGCATAGATAAGAAAAAGCTTAGGGGTTCGTTCATTATATCAACACAGATTCAAAACAGGTTGGTGGGGAAGTGTAGAGGAGGTGGCAGATTCTTATGTTCTTATCCTGAATGCCTAGAAAGTGCTAAGGTTGAGCAGTTCTCAGAAGAATCATCCTGGTTCACTCGGGATAATCCAAACTGTTTGATATGATGATTTGGTACTTTGGGAAAATCTCCCTTCTCTAGATCAGGGGTTCCCCACCTTTTTAATACTGAAGACCGGCAAACCGTGGACCGGAAGTGACTGTGGACTGGCAAACTGTGGACAAGCAGTGATCGGCATACTGAGGGCAGGCAGCCAACCCTTTTTTATACTTGATATAAAAAGGGTTGGCTGCTGGTCCGCACTATGCCGGTCACTTACAGTTCACAGTTTGCTGGTCCGTGGTCACTTCTGGTCTGCTAGCCAACCCTCTGTGTTCCAGTACCAAGCTGTGGCCCAGGGATTGGGAACCCTTGCTCTAAATCAGCCATCAGTTCAAGGAGTAGTTCTAGACTGAATGCCTTAAATGAGGGGGTTTATTAGGAAGAGCTCTTTTTTTTTTTTTTTTCTTTTTCCATAAGGACATAAACATAACTTTCCCAAGAAATCTTGGGATAAGCCTGTTATTAGCCCTACCTCAAGTTGAGGTTTCCTCCCATGCCTAAATCAAGGTAGTCTCCTTGGTGAGGAATATGTCTCACTAATGAAAAGAGCAAATGGAATTCAATAGGTCTTATCAGTCCAGACAAGAGGAAAGGGAGATCTGCCAAAGAGGGTTTGGTTTGTAATAAAGTACTGGTGTAATTACATTAAGAAAATCATACTTTTCTTGTGTAAGGGAACCTTTCTCTTAGAGGTGTGACTACTTTGTGGAGGGCTGACTCCTGTGCTTCCTGCTTGAAACCAGTGACTTGGCATCATTTTATATACTCTCCCATACTTTCTCCATTTCTTACTCTCTTTACTGAACCGGTCCAGAATTCACCTGGGATACTACCAGGCACAGCTTGGATTCCACAATGGTGTCCTTTTTTCCCCCCCCCCCCCCTCTCTAAGACACTAGCTCCACTGCTTTATTCACTGTTGGACCTTGTCCTCCTACTGGAGATAAATTTTATTTAATTTTAGTACTCTTTAGAACATGGATACAGCGTTCTGTCTGTGCCAACTGCATGCAGAAATATGCACTAACAAACAGTGCATATCTAACTGCACATCTCTTCTCTTAGAAACCTGTGACCAACAGCCTTCTTAAAACCAAATATGATAGTTAATGGAAGAGTCTTAGAGAGAACTTTCAAAAGAGCTTGGTGCATATATAGACTTCTAATTTTATGATTCCACAAACTGATTTACATGAGCTTCTTTCTTGCATTACTAGATAGCCTTTCTTCCCCACTTTGATCCTTCAGGTATTTGGGGAGTATTTGGAACAACTAGATCTTTGTTTGATTTTTACAGTGTCCCCTAGTATCTTTGCCTTTTACAAGGCCCCATTCTCCCAGGCTGAGCCTGTCTTTACTTTTTTTGGTGAATGACCTTTGATATAACGCACTGGTATTAAACAATATTTTCTCAGACTGGATTTTTCCCATTTGTGTAGACAAGTCTTGCAGAAGTATTTGTTTTGTTGATTGGCAATTATACCCATTCATCCTTAACAGCTTGCAGTCAATTCTTGTGTCCATTTTTGTGACTTGGGAGTATACTGAATCACCCTGCTCCCCTGAAATTTCAAACTACAGCCATTAACACTGTTATACCAAAACAGTTGTTGGGTACAGACCAATAGTTAAGCTGTAGTAATAACTTTTAGGTCTTGGACATTTATCATTTAACCATCTTAAGGGATATCTCAACCCAAATTATATAAGCATATTAATATGGGAAAGTTGGATGATATAGTTCAAGGAAACACCTGCAAAGTAGAGAAAATTGAAGCTATTTAATTCAGGCTCAAATCTGTGCAGTACACCTTTGTGCCCACATGGAGCTTGACTGATCTTTCTAGCAGTTGCATCTGTCCAAAGTCTCTGTCCAAGCAGCTTTCATAGCAGTATCTTTCCTGGATTAGTGGAAGTAAATTGCTGCTAGAGGCTGCCGATTCCCTGCTGCTCTTATCCTCTCTCCTCTGCTTCCTGGGTTGTTGCCAAAAGCAATGGCGTATGCCAATAGGACATGGTAAATTCAGTATCAAGGGCACAGGGCAGAGGCTTTAAGTGTATCAGCATTAAAATGTCCTCTTCAAATTGGGGCACACGCAAAATGAATGAATCAGACCTTTGCAGGCTAGACCCAAGCCTTTCACGGGCCAGAGTTGGCATGTGGATTATAGGTTTCCAGTCCCTGTCATAGTGGAAAGGGAAGCAATTAATTTCTTGTTTAGGGAAGTAGCAAGAAGTGTTGGCAGCAATTGCATTTTGGTTCCTTTTTAATAAAACTTATTTGTGTTCAGTTAAAAAGAAATTGTATTGCTTGGGCAAATAAAAGCGAAAATAAGAATTCTAGTCAGTTGAAACATTAAAGGATGGAGTAGTTTGACAGTAAGCTGTTTGGCATCTCGATTCTCAACTTTTACCGAGTCATTGCTGTTTAGATAGGAAGACATTCTTCCAACACTTGCCTCTCAATTGTGGCTTTTAAAAGATGAAGCATTTCTTGGGGGCAGGGGGGAAGAAATCAAATCATGGGCATAAATAAAAATTTCAGAGTGTCTGAGACTTAAGCATCCTGTAAGTAGTAGATGCTTCCTTTGATTTATACTTTCCCTACTCCCTCCTTTTTTTCTGGACTTCGACTGTTTCAATTGGTTACTTCAACTTTTAAAATGAAGTTTGTTGATACTATGCTTGTAAACTGAAATTTGTAATTGGTGCATGTCAGAACAGACATCTGGCATGTGTATAGGTGCAATTTAGATGTCAGTACTAGGTGTACCTATAAAACTTTATATGAACATGAGGGTAGAACTAAATTATAATATGATGTTATTTTCATTACAATTTGTACAGAATTAATTATACTGATCTTTTTTCTTTTCTTTTTTTTAGCTTCTTCATTCATTTTCTTTAGTCCTATACTGCATTTGATGAAGCCATCCAAACATTGTATTGAATTAGAAATGTATTTCTTCTAAGGCTCTTCTAGTGAATTTATCATTATTCTAGTACCTTAAACCTTTTGTGTTTTGTAGCAGTCTTCACAACTACCCTCCCCCAGGGTTGTAGGCATCTGCCATCTTTGCTGCATGTCTTTTAATTACTGTACCTAAACTGTAATCCTAATTCATTTGAAGTCAGTGGAAGTGTTTGTTGACTGTGCTGTGTTACTTTTGTCTTTGGCAGTGTTTGTCAGAACCATAATGAGATGGAAATTTGCGTAGAACTTCAACAGAATAATTGACACAAGGACTTCAATTTTTGTAGCATCTCAAATACTTGCACTTTACCCTAAGTCAAAGGGAAATGCGCTCCCTCTCTCCCTCTCTCCATAATAAAGTATTCTCACTTCTTGGGTCGCTCACAGAAATGTGGAAAGAAGTGCTAATGTGTATATTACTGATAGTCCCACCACGGCAGGATGGATTACAGCCTACAGTCTTGGTGCATGTTTAATGCTTTCCTTGATATCCTGGGATTTGTCTATACCCTAGTGGTGAGGTCCCAATGCAGCCACTTCCACTCCTGCTCTTGCAGAAATGCTCCAAACATGTAAGTATGCCAATGAAGATGGTCTGACGTATCTTTGTGCAGGTCTTTCTGAGACATTTGGTTTCTGGCACACCTTAAAGCAGCCACTAGAGACGACCCTTTAGCATAGGGGTGGAAAAAATATGGTCAGTGAGCCAGATCTGGCCTGCCAAGGTATTTTATCTAGCCCACGACGGGTTCTTTGGCCTTGCCTAGCCCAGATGCAGGCAGTAGCCCAGGCCAGGGCACACAGAGCCAGTCATGCTGCTCCTGGGTGCCCAGCGGGACTGGGACAGCATGGCAGCTGGATTCTGCTTCCTGGCAGCAGTGGCTTCTTCCAGCTGCCACTGCTGCCAGACCCTTCCCTGCTGCCCAGGTACTGCTGGCCTGTCCACCTGCACCCACTGCTTGACCCAGCTTGCAACAGCTTACCACAATTCCCTGAGTGGCCCTCTGGCTCAAATCATTGTCCAGCCCTACTTTAATAGCTTCACTAATGTCCTTCTGGATCTTTGTGTTTTTGGGAACAAGTAGGTTGAGAATAGGTGGGGTATGCCTAGGAAGAGCTAGGTCAGGACATCCCACAGAATAGGGAAAGATGGATTTTTGCTGTTCTCATGGTAGCAAGTGCCACTGCATGTCCTGGCAGGCCCTCGTTGCTTTTTCTGAGTGTGTATGCAGGGAAAATGGGTGCAAGTGGCAGTCTGCCCCTTTTTGCTTGGGTAAAAGAGGCAATCCAGCATCCTCTGGGTGTGCATTGGTGTCAAGGGCCATGTCCAGATGAGCATATGTGTGCAGTTTGTGGTGACTCAAAGCTGTTTGACGTGCTGCAAATCAGATGTTGCATGTGCAACCATGTGCTGTGCGGCGCTGCAAATTGGATACCAGGAACTCCCAGTATTTAAAAAACAAAAACTAACCATGCCAAAAAACAAAACAAAACCAGCAGTGTGTGCTAACCAGTGGGAGCTGGGAGGAGCAGTGGAAATGGCATTTTCCCTGACACAGGGCAATTTGCTCCACACTAAACTGTGTGCGCAGGGGTGTGCACAGCACAAATTTGTGCTGTTACTTTTTTCCCTGCTGCAAGCATATGCCTCTGCATATAGGGACATACCCGAGTTGTCGTATGAGCTTCATAACCATACACTTAAGTAAAAAGTATAAATTTAATCCAGGTCAGAGTTTTTAGCTTAAGTGCCCTACTGTAAATTGAAGTCATCCTCCTTTTATGTAAATCTAGAGTAACATCAAGGCAAGCCGCACAACACCCCAGTGCTGAACTGTGGGGAAATTTTGCTGGAGGTAGTTTACTTTAAAAGGCTGTGTCGTTTTCAGCTCTATTTGCACAGTAGTGAATTTGTGATAAAGTGACAGTACAGGGGAGGAGAATATAAGAGAGGTAAATATGGCATGAGTCTGAAGAGAGGGACTTGAATAGGAGAACAAATAGACAAGAGACAGAAACAAGACAAAAGAAAAACCAGTCTGACATGTGGTAAGCTGTGGGGTTATCCCCCACCTTTTAAGCTGTGCATATGCTGCTTCTGTTTTTATTGGGATTACTCCTGCAGCTTTTCTTCCAGTGCCACGTGGCAGAGAGGGCTGCCAGCTCCATCATGAGCTTGAAGTCACCTAGAAAAGTCTCTCCAGCATAGTTTGGTGCGCAGGGGAAGGGAGGGACAACTGCATCCCATTACAACAGTCCTTGTTTTCACTGCTTTGTTCTCATTGTCTGGATTGAGAAATGGGGTTTGGTGAAGGTAATGAAAAAATTAAATTCTCTGGAAGGCGGGGGGCAGAGTTTTTTTTAAGATGAATGTTTGGTGTATGGGAAGAGCTGTGTCTCTGAACAGAAGGCAGGTCATCTAAATTTGTTTCTTCTCTGATTTTACTGGTTTGTAAGGCACACTTTTATGTATTCATTTTCTCAAGAGGGGATAGGCCTGGTGAGAGTGTTAACCAAACACTTTACATGATCTTTCTCTCATGCCCAGCTGCATTGTAGGCTTGAATTTGATAAGAAAACTGATTTGATTGTGAAAGACTGCGCCCACGCATGCATAGTCTTTGTTGTTTGTGTGCACTGTATTTAGTCAGTATCCATTAGCAATTGTTAGGTAAGTTTTTTGTTCTGTTTTGTTTTTTTTGTTGATTTCATTTCAAGTCTTTTACCCATCAATTCCATTCCTGCTTCATTCCTCTCTACCCCTCCTTCCCCCCAAAATTGATGTTTCATGACACACACAACATGGTGTGTGTAAATGTTTGAAAGAGTACTGATCAGAAACTTGATTTTCAATAAAAATTGTAGTTAAACTATTAAAAATCTGTTAATTATTATGGTGAGAATACAAGTTCAAAGGCAGGAAAACTAATCACGTGTTTCAATAAGAAATTTAGTATGCTCAATCTTTGAGGCAAATTAAAAATTTGTATTTTATCATGTGGTACTGGAGTTCATTCTATTACCAGCTTTTTATTGGATCATGAAGACCAAGTTAAAATAAGTAAAGATAACTTATGTTTGAAAACATTGTAATTAGGCTTGGTGAGTAAGTTAATTGAGCAATGATTTTAATTGAGCCTGTGGCACTCTGCTTGCTCAGTTTAACTTTAGAGTTGTCTATGCCTCCGAAGTATTGAACACCTAATCTTCTGTGAGAGATGTTATTGCATTTGCCTCCATTGAATTCTCTGGGTTCTTTAATTTTGTAAAATGTAAGTCTAGATTAAACTAGTTCATAAGTGGCGGGGCAGGCAGGGTTTGTCATGTTCTGTCTTAAGTTGACTATGGTTCTGCTGCAAAAGAAGCTTACAGGGTATGTGATAGCCTGGTGCGTGGTGAAAACAGTCATGAAAGGGGGAAAAAAAATTCTGCAAGTGGTTCATTCTTTGCTGTCTCTCTTACTGACCATATCCAGCTGTTGTAGTTTGTTCTAGGGATAGTGACCCACTTGGTTGTGATGTGGATGCAGTCCAAAGTTACCCCCAGTCACAAACTGAGCTGAAGAGTCTTTTTGAATGCCATTGGAGACCTGTCCTCTTGGAGTACACAAGCGATTCTTCTTCCTTTTTCTTCCTCTCCCCAAGATGAAATTCTCAGATATCTTTAAAATCTCCTTTTGTAATTTATTATAAATACTACGCTATATTTGTGTCTGCAAAAGAAACAGAAAGTTGGGTATGTTAAGTCTTTGCAAGTGCATGGCATGGTTTGTGGTGGTCCTGTGAGGTTTTGCCCCGCCCTCATAGTCTTGTATAAATAAGCAATTTATCTTGAACAAAGCAAAAACTTTATTCTTGCTGTGGCGTGTCCCTTTAATTTATTTTGAAACATCTTCTGTTGTCTTTCTCTTCATGCCTCTCTTGCCCCATAAAGCTAGCTGCTCCTACCTGTATATAATCCTTTAGAATACTTGATTTTGAGGAATGCAAAATGGTTTACTGATAGTGGCACTTTTCATGTGTTCCCCAGTTTGCTTTCTGGAGAGATGCTTAAATGTAGAGGGGATGTAGTTATACCAATGTGAAAGTACTTAGCAGAGTATATGCAAAATACACATTTATATACCACTATATATTTGTCCCAAAGCTAGGGGATGGGATCAATATAACTGTTTCTAATTTGATTTTTTTTTTTTTTAAATAGTGCCTATAAATAAAAGCTAGACCAGCAAAAATCTGTGTGTGTGGGGGGGGGGGGAGGTAGACCTTGCATTGAATAACAAAATATTACCTGACTGTTCATTATTACTACTGAGGAAACAGAATAGGCATTGATAGGTGCTTGTTGGCAAACTAGTCTAATCTCCTTCTGTCCCTATTTGAATACCTAACCAAGTAGACTGGACCCACAGCTGACAAATTACTATTTTCAGTCATTTTAGGTCTATATCTTGCTAAAGTTCATAAAATATACAGAATGATGGGATCGTGAAATTCCGTTTAAAAGCCCTTAGTAACAGAATGTTCTTTTATTTGGGGATGGCGAGGAGGTGCATAAATGCCTGTGTGTGAACAGAGGCAGATACATTTTTGTTCAGTCAGTGTTTCTGGCACAAATTATTCTTAAATTGCCATGATAGTTCTTTAGGCCCCATGAGCCTTTAGTTCTCAGTGAGCAAGAGCCAGGAAAGACGGTTTGCATTTGTAATCTGCATGCAGTGAATTCACTGTGCCACCAGGTGGAGCCAATTGTCAATTCTACAAAGGAAGGCTCCCAATAAGAAGCTTATCTCTTGCTTTTACACCTGTTACACAACAGTAATTGGAATTTAAGGAAGAGGACCTGAGAAAATAGAAGGAAGCAGTGTTCATTTCAAAGGGCAGGGATGACGATGGGCACATTAGGCAGAGGTGAAAGGAGAAGCTGTAGCACGATGATAATCTTGGTGTGGACTAGAAGCCATGGATAATTTATCCATCCAGGATCTCTGTCACATTAAGTTGTATGTGTTGGGATAGTTTTAATTTTTGCAGGTTGTATTCCATACAAGTTACTGCCGCCTGAAAGAACTGTGCATACCGGAAGAGAAAAGCTTGTTAGAGAAACTAAGTTAAAGCAGGGAAGGGTAGCACCATAGCGACTAACTTGTTCAGATGCTATTCATAGTATCTAACAAAATAGGCTGTTGCCTACAAAAATTTGCATCTTTGTGAAAAAATTGGTCACCCTGCCTTTTGCCTGACTTCAGAATAAGACAGATAATTAATTACCCCTCTGTCTTACACATGTAAGTCAAATGTCTGCTAAACCTTTCACTAGACATATGGTTGAGCATATGTTATAATCAAAGGACCAAATGTAGCTTGGGCAGTTGCCCTCTTTAGCGCTGGACTAAAATATAGGAATAAAATGCAGGTGTCATATGCCTCATGTATTCTTTTTCTCTTTTGCTCTGTCCCTTATTTTCTTGCTTACCTCTTGTATTGCATGGAGCTGACAAGAGCTTTATTAAGTTCTGTAACAATAGGACAGCCACTCTGAACTGCCAGAAGAGGAAATCATGTTTAAATATAATGTGGCACAGCAGAAAGAATAACTTAAGCAATTGCAGGAAAGGAATTTTGAGAGTCATCAAATGAGGAAAAAGTTGAAAAGGTGGCAGTAGGAAGTGGGATAACACTTTTTCTTCCATTTTGTATCTGTACTAGCACTAGTATCTACCTAAACTTGGTGCTGTGGCATTTCCTACTGAATTAGTGCAGCCCTATGTTTCTAGCAGGATTTTTGGCTGTTTCCCCTCCTTTTCATCCCATTTCCCTTTATTCACTAAAACAATCTATCTCATTTTTCCTGTATTGATGCCACTCAGTTTCCTTGTCCTCTGCTAGTCTCTATTTTTCCCTTAATTTTCTTAACGTGCTCCATTGGGAAGTAGTCTCAATATGGTGTTCACAGTTGTTCCTTTCAGGCAGCATTTATTTGTTGCTTTGTTTGGTTATTTTGTTTTTGATAAATATGGGAGTAGAGTCTGATTACTGGGAAATGTTAAAGCACTAGACAAGTATTTGAATATATAGTGCAATTCTTCTATTCCTGTAATAGGAATTTAGGCCTAGAGCAGAGGTTTCCAAACTTCTTGTGTTGTATGCCCCCTTCCAGATTTACCAGGTGCTTGCATATTCCTACCAGCATACATTTTATATTTTAACCTCTTAAATGTCAGTTATTATATTGAAAATTAAATCCGCCATTGCACAGTTGCTCCTGTGTACCCTCAGAGATGTCTTGCATACCTCCAGGAGTGTGTGCGCCACATTTTTGGAGCCCCTGGCTTAAATTGTCTTCAAATAGTATTGAACTTGGCTTAAAGTATAGTCCATGTGAAACTGAATTTTTTTTTTTTAAATCCCACTGACTTGTTGTCATGTTAGTCCTGACAAGTACACTTTATGTCCAAACTAGTAAATATCTACTGAAATCTTACATTTGGGTGGGGGGAGGGGGGTGTACCTTTGTCATTTAAATTTTGTTTTTGCTTCGTCAAATGTTAGAGTAGTGCCTGTGGAATAAGGAACATATCTGCACAAAATATTTAAGCATTACCTTTTGAATAACCTGGGCTAAAATTCTACTTCAAATGCAACAGTGTTTTTGCCAGAATAGCTTATTTTTATTCAGGGGACTGGTGTAAGCTATACTAGAAAAAAGATTCTTTTACCCTGCTAGGATAGATGGTGTCTATAGAAGAATCTGTCAGGATAGTGAAAGTGACCTTGGACATTGGCCTAGATCTATACAAGAAAAGCAATGCTTCCCAATCCTTTTCCAGCTCAAGGCATACTTACAGTAATAAAAATTTTCTGCGGCACACCTGTTAAGGCATTCCCCATCCTCATACCTATTGTAGTTCATTGCCATGGCAAAATTCCATGGCACACTTGATCGTTTCTGACAGCACGCTTTTGTGCCACAGCACGCTGGTTGGGAAACACTGATCTAGGCTAAGATACTTATTTAGTCAGTCGTCTTAAATAAGATTTGCAATGAAATTCAACTTGGAACAAATTGTCCAGAGTGAATTAGTTCAGGAAGGTATAAATCATATATGAGTAAAATGAAATTGCAGCCTATATGATTGCTATTACAAATTTTTGTGAAAAAACCCTTTTCTGGTATACGAGACCAGATGTCTTCAGTTCTGTTTTTTTGTTCTTTTTCTTATAATTTTGTAGTCTGGGGAAACCTATGTGTCCGACTCTTCTCAGCTCAGTGTAGTGTGGGTACGTTGGTTTGTCAATGGTCTATAAGCCTTTTACGTAGACAGCAAATGGTCTCCAAGCCTTTTAAGCAGACAGCAAAGTCCCACCGTTCATGCAGGTTCCTGTCCTGTGTACAGGACCTCCATCTGACGCAGGAGGTACATGGTCCCACTAGGGGGAATGCCTTGCTGGACCTGGTATTGGCAACAGGGGATGACATGGTAGGAGACCTACAGATCGGTGGTCACCTGGAGGACATTGATCACCAAATAATAGAATTCATCATAAGACATTGAGTGGGTAAGGTAACTAGTAGGGTGAAAGTGCTAGACTGTAGGAAAGCTGATTTCATGAACTCAGGCGTTTAGTCAAGGACGCACTGCAGAGTAGGAGTTTTGAAGAGATGGGAGCCCAGGAAGGGTGGCTGTGCCTTAAGGAAATGATCCTTTGGGCACAGAGGGAGATGATCCCGATGCAGGGGAAAAGGGGCCAAGAGGCTTCCTTGGCTGACCAGAGAAACCTAGAGCAGCCTACGGGCAAAAAGGGGGGCATATAAAAAGTGGAAACGGGAAGAGATTACTAAAGAGGAGTATACCTCCTCTGCTCGCACTTGTAGGGAGGCAGTTAGACAGGCCAAAGCTACCATGGAGCTGAGGATGGCATCCCAAGTTAAGGATAACAAGAAATTGTTCTTTAGAGATAGAGGGAGTAAAAAGAAGGCACAGGGTGGAATAGGACCCCTACTAGATGGGCAGAAGCAATGGGTGACAGACAGGGGGGACAAGGCTGAACTCCTCAACGAGTTCTTTGCCTCCTGTGTTCCTAAGTGAGGGGCAAGACAAGTCTTTCACTGGGATTGTAGAGAGGCAGCAGCAAGGTGCCAGACTACCATGCATAGACCCTGAGATGGTGCAGAGGCACCTGAAGGAACTGGATGCCTTTAAGTCGGCAGGCCCGGATGAGCTCCATCCGAGGGTACTGAAGGCATTGGCTGATGTCATTGTACAGCCACTGGTGGGAATATTTGAACACTCGTGGTGCACGGGCCAGGTCCCGGAGGACTGGAAAAGGGCCAGTGTGGTCCCCATTTTCAAGAAGGGGAGGAAGGAGGGCCCGGGCAACTATAGGCCAGTCAGTCTCACCTCCATCCTTGGCAAAGTCTTTGAAAAAATTATCAAGGCTCACATTTGCGAGAGCCCAGCAGGAAAAATTTATGCTGAGGGGAAACCAGCACGGGTTCGTAGCAGGTAGATCATGCCTGACTAATCTAGTCTCTTTCTATGACCAGGTTACAAAACACCTGGATGCAGGAATAGGGGTAGACGTCGTTTACTTAGACTTCAGGAGGGCCTTTGATACGGTATCCCACACCATACTAGTGAACAAGTTAAGAGGCTGTGACTTGGATAACTGCACGGTCCAGTGGGTGGCAAATTGGCTAGAGGGTCGTACCCAGAGAGTCGTAGTGGATGGGTCGGTATCGACCTGGAAGGGTGTGGGCAGTGGGGTCCCGCAGGGCTCGGTTCTTGGACCGATACTCTTCAATGTCTTCATCAGCAACTTGGACAAGGGAGTGAAGTGTACGTTGTCCAAATTTGCGGATGACACAACTGTGGGGAGAAGTGGACACACCGGAGGGCAGGGAATGACTACAAGCAGACCTGGACAGGTTGGACGTATGGGCAGAAAACAACAGAATGCATTTCTCCTTGTTAAATTGCAAAGTGCTGCACCTAGGGAGGAAAAATGTCCAGCATACCTACTGCCTAGGAAATTACCTGCTTGGAGGCACAGAAGCAGAGAGTGATCTTGGAGTCCTAGTGGACTCCAAGATGAACATGAGTCGTCAGTGTGACGAAGTCATCAGAAAAGCTAATGGCACTTTATCATGCATCAACAGATGCATGATGAACAGAACCAAGGAGGTGATACTTCCCCTTTATCGGGCGCTGGTCAGACCGCAGTTGGAATACTGCGTGCAGTTTTGGGCGCCACACTTCAAGAGGGATGTGGATAACCTGGAGAGGGTCTGGAGGAGGGCCACTCATATGGTTAAGGGCTTGTAGGCCAAGCCCTATGAGGAGAGACTGGGGCACCTGGACCTCTTCAGCCTCCGCAAGAGAAGGTTGAGAGGTGACCTTGTGGCTGCCTATAAGTTCATCACGGGGGCACAGAAGGGAATTGGTGAAGCTTTACTCACCAAGGCGCCCCCGGGGTTTACAAGAAATAATGGCCACAAGCTAGCAGAGAGCAGATTTAGACTGGACATTAGGAAGAACTTCTTCACAGTTCGAGTGGCCAAGGTCTCTAATGGGCTCCCAAGGGAGGTGGTGCTCTCCTCTACCCTGGGGGTCTTCAAGAGGAGGTTAGATGGGCATCTAGCTGGGGTCATCTGAACCCAGCACTCTTTCCTGCCTATGCAGGGGGTCGGACTCGATGATCTATTGAGGTCCCTTCCAACCCTAACATCTATGAGACAAATATACTCCAATGGGTTATTTTTAAGACAGAGTCATTCAGTAGATCATAAGCTAGAAGCAACATCCTACTTGTATTCAGGATTGTTTAAAGGGTAAAGCTCAAGATGCTGCTGCTTTGTTATAGCACCCTTCCATTATGATTTCAGAATTCATTCGAAATGTGAGCTCCAGGGCAGGGTGGCAGATTTTATGTATTTGTTTTTTAGGTTGGGTTTTAGGTTCTCATTTTATTTAACTACCTTTAAAATACTGTATTTAAATGTAAGTTTGCAAATGACAACGTATAGCAAGACCCAACCTTTATTAAATACATAAATCATTTAATTACAAATACTGTTCATGCAGTACATATTCACTGCTGAAGCTTTTAAGGAAAGTTTCCACTAAACTGGAGAAGTTGTTAGCAAACAACTAGCACCACGTATTTGAAGTTGCTAAAGTCACCTTTTTGACAGCTGTAGCATCATTCCAAGTGTAGAAGAGTATATTCTTTTCACTTAGTTCTGTTTCTTCAATTCCACTTCAAGTTCAGTTTAATTGGAGCAACTGATTAAAGAACAGACAAACCTGTGGTGTTCTTACAACTCCCTATCTAATGATTAAAAACCTGTGAGAGAGGCTGAGACCTACTAGCTTTAATACTTGGAAGGACATGACCAGAAACAGTTCAACAAAATAATTAATACTAGGTTGAAGATTATGTTGATTGAAAGAAAGTATTAATACTGTTACTTAATACTTAAAATACACTGGTTTGAAATTTAATTTTCCTAATATTAAACAATTTTAATATGTAGATTTTCTGTGTGTTTTAACTGAACAAGTTTCCACTGAAGAGTAGTTTGAATGTAGATCATGAATTTAAAAATTCAATCTTGTAAAAAGGTATTTACCATAATGTATTAAATAAAATTAGAAAGTCTTATATCATAGTTTAAGTGTGTGTGTGTGTGTGTGTATATATAGTTTAAAATGTTTACAAAAAGGTTACTTTTTAGCAAAAATTATGAAGATACTCCTGTATACAAATGTATGCCTTCATGGTTATTGACTTTTTTCAGGTAAAACTAATGCAAGAATGGAAAGCATGATTAAAATTGACTCTAAATCAAGATTGGTTTCCCCCGTCCTCCCCCAGTTTTGGTCCCTTTTGATGTAAATAGATCTGCTCTGAGAGATTTTGTCTAGGATTGGAAAGAATAACTTAATTGAGAATTTATCAAAATAAGACTTCTAGATCCCTTCTGTTTTTCTAGAAAGCATCTCCTTTTCAGTTGACATTGGCCAGTATCATTTGCTTAAACTGAGAAGAATTGAAAAGCTGAGTAATGAAGCCTAGACCAGTGGTTTCAATCTTTTTAGACTCAAGGTACCCCTTCATAGACTCACAGCATCCTTCAGAAAAAAGACCAGCTATTAAGGTTTTTTTGTTTTTGTTTTTTGTTTTTGTTTTTTTTACTTCACAGTGGAAGGGAGGAGGACATAATGAGAAGAAATCACCTTGACCACACCCTCTGAGGAGGTATCTGTCTTTAGATTGTTGATATTGTTCCTTTAATCATATGTGGCATTTCTCTCATCTCTTCAGTTGTATTCAGAAAAATTCCATGTAGACTTATTTGCTATAAGTTGTTCTGACAAAATATGGGAAATTGACAGATATTTGGTCTCAGGAAAGAACATCTATTTTCACTTTCTTTGGATGAAAGCTATTTTCATTTAAAATCTCACCTTTTTTTTTTTTTTTCTTTGTCTCTATAAAATGGTTTTGGTTTCAAAGAGATGGCCTTCTTTTTACACCTCTAATTGAAAGCAGAGTAATTGACATCTTTATATTGATGCAAAACACATAAGTTACTTTGATAGGTCTATATGTTTATCTGTCACCTTGGTACTTGTAGAGCACTATTCTCAGCAGTGTGTAGGTAGGAAGCACAATTTTAAGAAAAACAAAGCTATTAAGTGGACTGCTTCTAAGGGTTCAGCTGCATCTCTTGCTTTACATGTGAAGAGAGATACTGACTGTGGAATTGAAGCTTGTTTAAAATGGACTGATCAGTTAGCAAAATCCGCATTTAATTCTGGATGTAACATTGACGTTTTAGGCCATCTAACACACTCTTGAAAGTTTCTGAATCTTAATAAAAATTAATAGATTAAAGGTTTATAAAGAAATCTAATTTAATAGACTAACTGAAATATAATCATGTTTATTATATGTTTATAGAGAAAACAGTTTTTATATTTGTTCACTATAACTATATGCTTATAGGGAAAGCCAACTTTTCATTTTCTAGAATATTAGAAAAATACTGCTAAATGGGATCTCAGACAATCATGTAATCCAAACCTCTGCTCTTAAGAGAGGATCATCTCAGTTTGAACCATAGTGGACAAATGTTTATCTGACCTGCCTAACAATTTAGTGACAGGTTTTGTAAAGTATCTAGGTTATCTGTTCCAGTACTTAACTGCTGTCTTCATGGCAGACTTTCATATAGCTCAAAATTTCTGCCCTGTCTTAATCTTCTTTCTTTTTAGAGCACCTACAATGTCATCTTCAGGCTATTATTTCCAAAAAAGAAGGTATACTTTTTAGGTATTCTTTAATATTGAATTTCACTCTTACGAGAACTACCCTCTGCTTTCTTCACAAGCATGTCTCTTTCTTCAGTGCTGTCTGAATTCTGAAGTTTTTTTGCCTTTTCCTCATTCAGTTATGACAGTTCTGTTATTCAGTATATTTAAAACCACGCATGCGAAAAACATTCATATGGAGTGTGGTATGAGTGCCTTACTAGATTTCTCAGAAGCTAGTTTAGTAGGGGTGCACCAATAAAGACTTTTTGGGCCAATACCAATGGCCAATTATTGACCAGCCGTATTGGCTGATAACATTCTGATCGCTGAAATGCGGCCTGGCAACATGGAGAGCAGCATCTGTCTGGTAAGTCTGGGGGAAGTGGCATGAGGGGGCAGATTGGAGGCCCCCGTGGTGAGGGAGGGAATGGGGCTGAGGCAGGTGCCAGGACAGGTGCTGTCCAGCCAGGGTGGGGTGGGGTACAGGCCAGAGCCGGCAGCTTGGGTGGGGAGGGGTAGCAGCTCCAGCCACTGTGTGCACCCTTGGGGGAGTCATGGGGGGGGCACATACCCCCCCCCCCAGATCTGTGTGTGGGGTGAGGGTGGGTTGCCTGCTATGTGCTTGGAGCCAGGGCTGCTCCAGCCTCTTCCCAGTGACTGCACTTGGGCTCAGTGGGGTGGGGTGGGCAGCAGCAGTGCTGTGAGGGTTGGCTACAGGGGGACTATAACTACCCCAAAATTCACTGTAGCTCTAGATTACACACAAAGTCCCCCTCCCAGCACTACCACCTACTGCATCCCACATGGCCCAAGTGTAGCTGCCAGGAAGAAGCAGGAGCATCCCTGGCCCCAAGCACTCAGTGGGCAGCTCACCCTTGCCCCATGCACTGATCTGGGGAGCACATGCCCCCATGCCTCCCCTTGGGGGTGTGAACATCAGCAGGAGCTGCCCCCCCCCCCCCCCCCCCCCCCGGGAAGCCACTGGCTCTATCCTGTGCCCCACCCCACTCCACCTGTGCAGCGTCTGCCTCTGCCCCAGCCCAACTCTCTTCCTCACTGCAGGGGCCTTAATCTGCCTTCCCATGCCCCTTCCCCACAACAGACTTACCAGCCGGATGCTGCACTCCTGGCCACATGCATGCTGTGGCTTCATGCATGTGTGCAGTATGCATTAGCGACATTATTGACCACATCAGTCAAAAAAAGCCGATATGTCAATTTAATGTCATATTTCCTTTTATCGATGCTGACTTTGACATGGACGGACATATCTGTGCACCTCTATATTTTTATCTTCCTTTAGGAACTGAAGACAAGCCATTGTTTGTTCCTTAGGTGTGCATCCAAGAAAAAATTTAGACACTATGCATTTAACTTATAGATATCCTAAACTCTAAGGGTTGGGTCCAGTTTTGGCAAGAAACTGGAACCTCAGATTCTGAGTTAAGGGCTGGGCTCTAAGTACAGCACATGAGAAGTTAAGTGCCTCAGGAGGATCATGTATTTAAAAAAAAAAAAAAAAAAAGCCATGCTAAGTGGGAAGCTAACCCTTAGGAAGCACTATGTACAGAGATGTCTAAATCTTCCCTATTCTTGAAGATCCAGAGCAACTGTTCTTATGGGTAAGTGCAACAAATTATTTGAAAACATTGAGAAGGGGACTTTTTTTTTTCTTGAAGATATGGGCAAACAACAACAGTTGTGACATCCATGGAGAAATTTCCAAGGGCCAGAAAATGAAGATAATTTTATATGGAAATTGTAAGGTTTAGCTCATTCTTGAATGGGTTCCTAATGCTAACTATACGTGTATGAAGTATCTCTTTATACTGCTCATGGAAAAGATCAAAGGTTTGCAAATTGAGCTGAAGATAGTGCTGGAGTTCAGGGAGGCTCCTGAGTAGGTAGTAGAGGAAAGGAGGGAGTCATTGCATATAAAAAAAGGCGGCTTTGATACATATGGAGACGCCTTTGACACCTTCAAAAGAAAGGTAGTCTGATGGGCAGGTTTTTAGAGGTTTTTAGAGGAGCAGTGGAACCTGCTTCTGTGTAGACTTTGACAAGGGAAAAGGAAATGACCAGCTAGTGGAAATTAAATTAAAATTGAGGAATTGGTTCAGTATGTTCATAAAAAGACGAGAAATAGGCAAGAAAAGAGTGTAGGTTGGTATGAAAGAGAAGAAGAGCAGTGAGTCCAGAAAGAGTAGAGAAAATGAAGCTAACAAGTAACTTTCAGCCTAGGAATGTTATAAAAGGATCAAAGGAAACCAAAAGTTATGAGCAAAAAAGAATGAAAGAGATGAATCAATAAAAATGAAAAGCAAAAAGTCAGAAGGGTTAGGGAGGGAAGTTTGTAGACCTTAAGAATTATTGTAAGAGGAATACACTGAGTTGCAAGGGATGACCTAAAAAACAAAGTTGTTTTGTCTACCAGGAGCAAAGATATGTGACAGACCTAAGGCTGGAAGAATTCTGATGGGATCAGGCAAAAACACATTAATTATGTAGGAAAAAAATGATATAGCCAGATAACTGTTATCCTTGTCAGTGATTGTCTATGCTAGACTATAGAAGATACTTAAAGACCCTAGCAGCTCAAGTAGTCTTCAGTGAGATTCTTCCTGTCCCAAGAGAAAAGGGAGAAGAGACGAAAAAACAAAGATTAACAGATTGCTCAGGAACACACCTACACACAATATACAAGACTAAGAATTTATTTGTGAGTTGTTATGCAATCGCCTCTATATACACTATGCAAACACAAATCATGACAATATTTTTGGTAATACAATTAAAATATGTTTTATAGTAGGTGTTTGACTTTTAGCTTATGAGTTCATGATTTTCTGGTTCTAGGATGGCAAACTTTTGCCTGCCTTCTCCTCCTCCCCCCCCCCCCCCCCCAAAAAAAAAACAACAACAAACAAAACATTTTCAGGGTGTGAGGGGAGGGACTTATGGTGGCAAAAGTCAGGGGTTAGGACTTATGGTCCCAAGATGGCAGCGGGGGGGGGGGGTGCAACTGTCAGGGGGCAGGAGTAGCAGCCCTCCACCCAAGATAATTGCCTATCCTTGATCTAGGCTTAATCAAAGCTTTTGATATAATCCCTCATGGGGAAATTGACCAAACTGGTGGTGATGGGATCAGTACTGCAGTCAATTGTTGGATGAGGCGCTTGCTTAAAGGGAAACTACAGCAAGTTACATGATTAAGAAGCTCTTATTTTAGCAGTCATTGGATGTGATACAGCTACTCCTCACTTAACGTCTTAGTTACATTCTTGAAAAATGCAACTTTAAGCAAATCCAATTACATCACAGTAGTTATCTACTAGCAGGCAGCAGCCAAACATAACCGAACATTGCACGACTTTAAACAAGTATGTTCTCTAATAGATCAGCGATGTAATAACTAAACAATGTTAACCAGGATGATGTTAAGTGAGGAGTACCTATATGTGGAATCAAATATTTGTTGACCTCTCCAATAGAGGTTTGTAACATTTTTTTTCTGGCAGTGGGAGGTCAGAATGACCCAGGTCTGGCTGGAGTTGGGCTAGCAGTTGTGGCCAGGTCTTAATGCTGCTTCTCCTGTGCTCAGTTGCAGTGCAGCAAAAGTCCTGTGCCACCCAGCAGCAGCGTGGCATGGGCAGAGCCCTGCCCTCTGTCAGTGGCAGATGGCTGACTGGTGCGGTATAGGGAGAGCCCCCACTGCTGAATGTTGAAGCTACAACTCTGTAGGCTGGATCTGGCCAGTGGGTCTTGTTTTGTTTGAGAAATGATGGTTTTCTTCCCATGATTTGTCACAACATTGACATTTTCAATTCCCAGGTAATTGTGGGAGATCCAGCTTAGCCCTTACTGCATGGTTTATGGAGCTTCTTGCTGGATGCTTTGTGAGAGAAGCATTGTTTAGTGCAACTCTTTGAGGTGTATTTAAATGTGCTCTTGCAAGATGCTGAGAAGCATCTGTCTCCTTATGATCCAAGCCACTTGCTGTGTGTTTCTCCAACCTTTGTAAGAGAGCAAGAGCCTCATGGATGAATGAGAAGAGGAGGTTGGTAGATTAGCTAAACATTTCAAATGGATTCCACAAAATTCTGCAGGGTCAGAGGATCAGAGATGTGCTGATGTGCTGTGTTCCTACTTTTGAGCTTAGGGCTACCTTTGAACAGCAGTGCAAATTGTTGCCAGTCTAACTCGCTCTCCTGTGTGGACCAGCTATAAATGGCTGATGAGATGCATCTTAAAATACTCTTTTTTTTTTCTAATGTAACAGAGGTCTGTGCTGGGAAATTGAAGGTCTAACATTCAGACGCTGATGCTTTATTATGACACAATGGTATTTCTACTTTTTCCAGTTTTGTTTTTGAACTGTCTTATCTAATGCACAGTGTGTGGAGACACCCTTCAAAATAGGATTTATAATTTAATACCGTTATTATTTCTCAGCTGTGGTGCTAGGGATAGCAGAACAGGTATTCCACATTCTGATTGTCTTGCATTTCAGTTTCTTCTGTAATAATGCCAAGTTTGAGAATTGATTGGTATAAAATGGTGTTATGCTAGTTCTGCATCTGTCTTCTGTATAACTTTTTATAAAAATGAGGTCATTATATAAAATGTAGAGGTGAGCACTAGTAGTTGTCACGGAGTTGTAAAGAACATATCCTGCCAAACTAACGACTTTTTTTATAGGGTAGTCAGTTTGGTAGTGAAGTGAATACAATAGAATTCATACCTAGACTTCAATAAGGCTTTTGATAATGGCATTCCCAAATCAGCTACAGAAATGTTGGTTTAAACAGAATTACTATTGGGTGGATATATAATTGGTTGAGTAACTGTAAATAAAGAATAAAGATAAATGAGTGTGTGTCAGAGAAAAGAAGGTTGGGTGAAGCCTAGGATGACTGGAGAAAGGCAAATACCATGCTCATTTTTAAGAAAGGGAAGAAAGAGGATCCAGGGAAATGTAGGCTGGTCAGGCTGACCCCAGTACCTGGAAAGATCATGTAGTAAGTCCCCAAGGAATCTCTTGTGGAGTACCTAGAAGAGAGAACAAGATCAGGAACAGATGGGATGAATTCACCACGAGCAAGTTACATCCGAGCAACCTGATTTTTCCTTCTGATAAAATGGCGGGCTCTTTGGATGGAGGTTGACCAGTGGATGTGATATACCTTGACTTTAGTAAGGCTTTTGACATTTGCCTCCCATGATGATCAAATTAACAAGCTAAGGAAAAAGAGCCTGCCCAACTTGATGGCCCATGGGCTGCATGCTGTCCATGAGTCAGGGGGCAGGCTGCCCATGCTGCAGGGGAAGAAACCAGGCTGCACATACTACTTGCATGCTCAGCAAAGGAGGGAGTGAAGCTGCCTGTGCTGCTTGCATGGCAGGAAGGAGCCAGACTGCACATATTGTAGGGTGAGGTTTGGTTGGGGGAGGGGGTGAGCAGAAGGGTAACTGGGATGTATGCGGTGGGGGGGGGTGGGGGCAGGCAGACCTGAACTTTGTGGCAAGAGGGGAGTTTGGGTGGCCTCTGGTCTGCACTACGTGAGCCTCCAACTACCCAAAAGTTGGACAGCCTATGACTAGGTAAGTGTTGCAAGGTGAATACGTAACTTGATGACTAGTCATCAGTGTCTTAATGTCTAGTTGGAAGGAGGTATCAACTGAAGTTCCTCAGGAGTATGTCCTGGCTCTGACTTTGTTCAGCATCTTATGCATTAATGATAATGATTTGGACTATGGGATTCATATGCTTGACAGATTTGAGGATAGCACCGGGTTGGGTGGAGTTGCAAGTGCTCTGAAGGACAGGACTATGGTTCAGAACAGGGGTGGGCAATTATTTGGGATGGAGGATCACTTAACGAGTATTGGCAAGCTGTGGAAGGCCACGCAGTCGTGCATGCATGCACACACACATTAATATTCAGCTGTCTAAATCCTAGAGACTGTAAATCTTGACCCCAGACCTCATGGGCTGATCTCTGCTCTTGGTGGATGAGGGGTGAAGAATGAAGAAACCGTATGGAAACTGCTGGTGGAGAATTATGAAAGTTAGAGTAATTGAGTCCACTGGTGAAGAATTCAGCAGTGAAAAGATGGAGAGCGGTGATTAGCAAAAAACTCTAGTAGATTAATGATTGATTGATTAATAATGTGGACAAAGATGTTCATGGGCTATCTTGTGGACTTGCTATTTAAAGTGTTAGGGAGAAGCTGGAAATCAGAAATGGGAAAGGAGAAGCCAGATACACTTGATACATTCTTTTCAGAATTATTTGAGACCTGAGACTTTTGAAGGACAGGTAATTCAAGAAGGCTGGAGAAGCAGAAGGTGTCAAAAGTATCCACATTTTCAAGGATGTAAGAGCAGATGAAGGGAAGAGATGAATGCATGGAAGTCTATAACCTTAGTATTTGAAATGATGTATGACTCCAAAATAGTTTGCCCTAAATTCTTCAGTAAACTTTTAGAATTTTGCTTATTACTAAACCTGTCTTCATATTCTGTTATCTGAAAGTGTTGTGTCCACTATCATTGAGCACACCATTAATGCTTAACAAATGCATCTGAAAATTCTAGTGTTACACCAATACATTGGTCCAATATTGGATCAGCACAGATATAAAGAAAATTGGCTGCATCAGAATCGGCCTGATGAAGCCAGTGATTTGGCTGATGAATGCCTGTATGCTGCACTGTGGCTGCACACATAGGTGGTGAGGAGCTCATAGTTTTTTGTTTGGTTTTTTTTTTTCTATACATATTTTATGACTCAAACAGTTTTTTCTTTGTTGCTTGTTTTAAAGATTTTCTGAATTAGCTGCACAAATTAATCCTTAAAGGGAAACTTTTTAAAAAGTTGAGGGAGAGAATAGTCATTTAGGGTGAAGCCATTTTTAAGTTTAGCAGCTGAGAATATTATTTATTCCCTTAGGAGCTAGGAGGTTTCAATCTGTGAAGTGTTGAGGGAAAGCTGAAGATTCTCAACTCCAACTGGAATGGAATGTTAAACTTGACATTTTATTAATGTGTGAGCCCAGCACCCTGTGCAGCTGTCCCCTGCCCCACTGCCTCTTCCTTCTGCCCAACAACTTCCTCCTGGATTGGGGCAGAGATGGCCCTGAGACTCCCTTTACTCCTGGGATAGCGATGGCAGAAGGCAGATCCCTTCCTCACCTTTCTACTCTGAGGCCTAGTTAGTAAAGTTTGCACCTTGGGTAAGCCCTGCTGGAGAGAGGGAGGGGAGATGCCACTGAATGCTGGAGGGAGGTGATGCCTAAGAGCAGGGGTTGGAAGGTGGAATTCTTACCTGGTTTAGAGGCTCAGTTGCTTGGCTGCTGCCACCAGGATACATGAGCTCAATCCCTTACTGTGTTCAGAGCAGTGGAAAACTGGAGCCAGTGGCATGTGAGCTATATAATGGAAAGGAGGTGCCACCATGCCACTGCACCCTCCATGGATCTGCCCCTTTTCTCTTGTTGCATAGCTCTAGATGGCTTGCTGTTCAGTATACTGGTTCTTGTAGATCCAATTCTGCGATGCCAGGCTCTCCCCAGGCGTCGTTTAGGGCACATAGCCACCTGTTGGAAGGCTCTAGATTCCACTGTAAAAGCCAGGCACCATCAAATTAAGTGTTTTAACTCCAGAGTTCCTTTTTGATTGTAGCCCCTAATCTCTAATTGCAGTAGATGAGTTGACTCTCTTAGTCACAGTGGTACTTGTGACCAACTCTGATTTCTTCCAGTCTTCCTCTCTCCATTTCTATTCAACATGCTAAATTGATGAGGTCCTTTATACCTATGGGATATCTGGAAGATCACGTGTTCTGACCTCTTTCTTAGTAGGAGAGACCCAAGAGTATGTAACCTATTTGTGTGCTTTTGAAGAGGCCAGAAGAGATTAATTCTTTTAAAAACTCCAGTAAAATCCATTTACGGTGAGGCAGCACTTCAGAATGCTAATTAACTGACTGACAGTGCCTTCCTATACCACGAGCCTTGATTGCTTTTTCCTAAATCCATGAGATGTTTCATTCTTGTGAACTTACAGGTGTTTTCATGTTTTAACAGCTACTGTTCACTGACAGCTTCTACCATTTGAATATAAGGGTTGACTGCAGAAGTTAGGTGAATTTAGCTATTCCACAATTTTTTTTTAATGAAGGCACATATTGCATTTAGCTTTTTTTTTTTGCAGAGTGAAAATTATTTAAGTTAGTCTTTAGATTGTAAAATGGAACTATCTTTATATTCCATGGTTCTGTTTAATGCAAGCTTCCTGCCTTTACTTTTAAACCTTCATCTCATCTGTGTTGTTTTCTACCATTAATTCCATTGTACCAAAATTAATCCATGTTGAAGCAGTGGGGAGTCCTTAGGCATGAGCTAACACCAAAATTGTAAACATGCAAGTCATTCTGAACAGGGAGGGGTATGTTTTTAAGAAGTTTGATAGGCATGGGGCAAACAGTCAAAATTGTTGAATATATGCTACTTTGGAGATCTGTGGGGGGGGGGTAGAAACTATCTTAAGAGGTTGATTATATTGCTTTTTTTTATAGCACTTGGTTGAGGCACAACTCCCAGTAACCAGCTGTAACTGTGAAGGCCTCACATTTGGCAAATCAGTTACCTGATACCTTACGTTGGGCATCTATTAAAAAAAACAAACAAAAAACCCAAAAAACAAAACCCCCCAAAAAACAAACAAACAACCCCCCCCCCCCCCAAATAATTACTGTCCACCTATGAGGAGTTCAGTTGAAGTGACTTTCTTACACAAGGAACCTGTAGCAGAGGAAGGAATAGCAACCACTTCTTTATGGCAGCATTTGGTTGTTTGAACTCCTTCTTGCAGTCCTTTGCTTCACTTATTGCATGCCTTCCACATGTTGCAGAAAAGGAGGATAGTACTCCTTAATATAACAACATTGTTTACTACCTGGCTTTTGGTTCTTTACCACAATGTTGTTCATTTGAGTAATGAGGCAAGGATTCCCTGGAATAAACCTGTATGTGATGATGTCATTGAAGACATGGCTGAAATAATTTTGCATAGGCAACTTGTACTTCAGATGCATCTGGCTTTTTAGTGTCTGTCTTTGCACTATTTTGAGTCCTCTAATAGATTTTTTTTAATGCAGCTTTCTTCTCTAGGATCTTCAGAGTGAAATATTAATAAAACTTCTCTGTGGTTACAGTGGCAGTATCGTGGTGTCCCCTGCCTATGCCTTGTGTCATCCTAGGGCAGTGTTTCCCAAACTGAGATGCAAATCGTTCCTGTGCGGATATAACTAAAGATGAAGTAATGTTGAGCAAGTCCGCTGTCCATGCATATGCAACACTCCATAAATGCTGTGCATGCACAGTGTCAAACAATCTTGTTGGCTAAAGTGGGGGTGGGAGGGAAGGGCACAAGAATGGCTGACTACCGCAGCGTGAAATGTTGTTCCAGGGGTTCTCTTGATATTTAAGATATTGTTCCTTGTATTTGTTGGAGAAGTGTTTGAGGTGGTAATTTGAGGCATTTGTTTAGCTAAGGACTTCCTGTGAATTCAGGGGACTTGACAAGAACTGCCATTTATGGGTCAGACCATAGGTCCATTTGGCTGTCATACAGTGGTAGTGTCATACAGTGGCTAAAAGGTAGAGTGAACAGGATATGACCAGGGCTTTTCCCCAGTTCCTCTTCCACTTGGAACCTCCAGCACTGAAGATCTAGGAAGTTTTGATTTGGAGGCTGTGCCTCTTAACTCCCATGTTCAGTTGTTGTTGATGGACAGATTCTTGGAGGAAAGGTACAATCCCTTTTTGAGTCTACTTAAACTGTCCACAATGTCTTGTTGGAATGAGTTGCACACTTTAATTGCACATGGTGTAAAAACCTTTTTTTGTTAATTTTAAACTTATACCTGCTAGTTTCATTTTATGACCCTTAGTTCTTGTATTGTGGGGCTCCTTTAGCTCCAGTCCTGTGTTCCTAATATAACAGCTGGTGTGGAGGGAAACTGGAGTTTATCATTTCCTTCAGCTTGGGTGCTCATTATAGTTTGGACTTTCAGATACACAAATATAAATATATTTCCATTTAGACCATTCAGTAGGGTGTGTAGTAAAGGTTTTTTTTACTACTCAATATTGTTCACTCCTACTTGATTACAGTACAGGCACATAGACTCATTGATTTCAGTTTTTAAAATTCTCTGATTTGATTTTAGTGGTTATGTAGACTCTTCTGCTCCCATGCCTCTACCCTGCTTTTTCTTTTTCTATTGCTGTCATTGCTCCTGTTCACAATGTTATTTCCAACCCACACCACCACTGAAATTGTTTATTTATAAACAGCAGTCTCTGACTCTGGACAAAGACTGCGAGCCCAGCTGGGAGCATATGATCCAACCTTGAAAGAGGCACCATTTTCATTGCAGAAAGTAGTCTTCCTCAACAGCCTTGTTGACTCATTCCTTGGGCCACAGTTTGCTTCACCTGAGATTGCAGTCTTATCGTTTTTCTACCCCATCCCATTTGGGGAACTGCTTGGCCCATTTGAGACATGCATGAGCTTACATCACTATGGACTAGTGGGTCTTAAATGCACCGTTTGGTTCAATCCAGTGACCCTTGTCATGACTGTATTTTGCCAGACCGTTTTCTCTATATTGGCTTTCAGGACAAGAGGCAATACCTATATAGCAGTGGGAACAGAAAGTCCATAGTGGGGTGTTTGGGGGTTTTTTGATCCTGAAAGAGGAGGAAGATGACAACCTATCTTGGCTTGAGAAAACTTAACTCTTCTTTAGGCTGAAATTTATGATAGTGATGCTGGCTATTATTATAATCCTCTCCTTTTTTTTGAATTGGGTGGAGAGGGGACTAGTTTGCATCTCTAAACCTTCAGGATACATATTTCCACAATGGCATGATATCTCTTCCCAGAAAATATTTGTGACTTGTGATGGGCAGGAACTACTACCAGTTTAAGGTCCACTAGTCAGGCTGTCAGGGGCCCCAAAGGTTTTCACCAAAGTCCTTTTTAAATGGTAGTGATCCACATAAAGGAAAAAAACATTGCTGTAATCCACATACAAGAAAAAAATGTGTGTTAAAATTCCACATTGATTCAATCCTCCCTGGCCTTGTGGCACAATTGAGACAACTGCTGTTGGCTTTAACTCAGCATGTGCTGATTGTGACAGGTGCATTCCTCCTGGGATGAGAAGTGCATATGGGTGACCTTTGAGCACATGGTTGTGCAAGACAGATGCACATCAGCCTGTTGGTTCTCAAAGCGTTCTCAGAGCTCTTTAGTCATTTCTGCAACGTTTGGGTTGTTGTGTCCAGGTTATGTAAATATGGTCATGCTACTATCCATCCACAGGTGAGGTGGAATTAATTTTTTCCAGCTCTACAGTTAGGTTGTGGAACTAATATATTTGTTATGATATGCAACTTGACAGTATACTTGCCTAGCCTTCAGAACAGCAGCCTGATTTGTTCTCAGCAGTTACATATCACTGAATAACTAAGTGGGAAGTCGGTGACTTGATCCTCCTTACTTGAAGTTCCATGTAGCTTGGAATTTTGCAGTTGAAAGGAAATTGGAGGAGTAGAAAAGATGTGGCTCATAATGCTATTGGCCTAGAGCATGTGGGCAAGAAGATTGCATGCATATTATGAATACTACTGGGGCCAGGCGATTGGGAGCTGTGCTGGTGCCACTTCTCAGCCCCCGACTCCCTGGTTGGGGCACAAGTGCAGTCTCTAGCTGGAGGGGAGCTGTTGGGACCAGGCAGCTGACGTCTTAAGGAATTTGATAACCAATGTCTTCTACTGAATAGGCATCTTATCAAGGATTAGGGTGGTATTGGTATTGTCTTAGTGTGGATGTCACTGCATTTGAAATGCTGTCTGGCTGATTTCAGTGCTAGGAAGAGATCAAACTTTGGGGGGGAGATGGCTGACATAGACTTAGTACCATCTTTGCTATTCTGTTTTTTCGGACAAAGATGGAATGTGGAGGAAGGAATAATTGCTGGCTGGTTTTTTGTTAATAACTTGATGAGTCACAGATGGGATGACCTAGAAATACTAACTTTACCTTTCATACCATATATTTTTAACAGTTGGGAATGCTTTATGTTGGGAACTTGTACCAAGTTTTGTATACTTCTGGAGGTTTCAAATTATTTATATTACATGTGAGGGGGGGAAAAAGCCTTACTACAGGCAAAATAAGTGTTTTTTATTTTTTTTTTTCTTTCTCAGATTTTTATGCAGTTAGTAAAATTCTGCATAAATGTAATTCTTTGTGGGTTTTGGATATTTTGGGTTTATTTATGAACATAAATGTGTATAGGTTCCTGGTATTGCATCCTTTTGTCTACATCCTGTGAGGAATGTACTTAAAGATTCTTTCAGAGCTGTTCAAGATTATTTTAAAAATGAATGTAAAAAGAAAGAGGAAAAACAGGTAATCCCATCAAGTGCTACAAGTTGAATGGCAGAAGCTCCAGTTCTGGGACCTTGGGGACAAATTGTGTTCCAATTGCCGAAGCAACACTTAGCAGTTCTTCTCAGTTATCTAATTGAATTTTAGTTTGTATGTTAACTGCATACAAAAAGCCTTCTAAAATGAGAACAATGCAGTGTCGTAAGTATAGATTAAATAGTTTTAAAAATATTCAAAATAGTTTAATAGTACCATAAATACTCATGAGCCTAAATCACAGGTTGGAATAGACCTCAGGGGTCATCTAGTCCAAACTGCTGGAAAGATGCAGCTGGTATCGTTCATTCCTAAACCTTCATAAACAGGTGCCTATCTAGCCTCTTTTTGAAAATCTAATCTCTATCTTTTTTAAACAGCTTGTTTTCTTGTTTTGCTCTTCTTACAATGATGGTCCCTAAAAGGGAGAAAAAGGATCAGAGGCTTTTCCAAAGCAATGTAGCCAACTCATTGGAGTAGTGTGAAGAAATCTACAGACACTTTGAAGTGAAATAAAAATAAAGAAAAAATAAACACAATTGAGCAATAAGTATAAAAAAAGTTTTTAAAGTCGTGTAAATCATAAAACCTACAAAATACTGTCATGTAAGATGCCCTGAGATTCCATTCCTAAATGGAGACTCTTTATAAAAACGGATCTTTTTTTCTCAGCTATTTACTACTCCAGTTGGTAGTGCATTATACATTAGAATTGTGCATATGGATTTCCAGCTCATCATCTGAAACTTCCATTATTCCTATCAGTCTACACTATAGCATCCAACATTAACTATATTTCCTTTCCATGGCCAAAATGCCATAGGATTAAAAAGGGTTGTGGGGTATGTTGGGTAACGGATGTTTTGGGAGCATATATTCTCTCTTATTGGTTGGTTCATGGACCCAGAAAGGTTGAGGGACCCATTTGATTTTAAATAAAAGCTTGTGTCAGTGATAGGCAAAGGTCTGTAAATGAGAAGTGAATTTTAGTGCAATGATGTTACAGCAAGGGGCTAAAGAAACTTTAATTTTAGGTGATAGTTTCTAAGACCTTGGTTCAACAGATGATATTTTGAAGAGAGGTGTTCGAAGCAAGCTAGCATTCTGTCTTGATGGGATGACTTTCTGTACCAAGTCAGTCAGCCCATGGGCATGGCTAATTGACAAGATGTGATATGAATGATTTTGTATTTTAGGCAGTAATTTTTTTCAGAATGACCTGACTAGCTTTTTAACAGTGCTAAGTAGTCAACTTTTAGCTGCTACTTGCCAAAATGTTCCTTAAAATGTGTAGCCCCAGCACTTCCTGCAGACGATTCCTTTTGTGATCATCTGTTGGAAAAGGTTTAACTTCCTTGGTATGGCAAAAGCATTTGTATTGGTGATAACACTTAATTTTGGAGAACTTTTTTACCTGATTAAAAATGCTAGTATTTTATTGAAGTCTGTTCTTTTGTGTGTTTAAAGTTATTAGGAATAAGCTCTCTTTTAGGATTTTTTTTTTTAGTTATAGGCACTTTTCAGTCCAAAGAATGAAGAAGTCATTTTACACTATCAAGACATTTTGATTCTTTTAGATGAAATCTGAGTCGGCTCTTTAGCACATTTGTTTACTAAACTACATTTGGAAAAGTGTGACTGTACATGGCTTGAATATCCTTAAAAATGTAGTATAAATTAAGCAATTTATAAGGACTTAAATGATCAGAAGAATCTTACTGTATTGTTAAAAGAAACAGTCCTGTATCCTTTCTATTTACTAAATATATTGAACACACTGTTTCCTTTCACAGCATTCTGTAGCTTAAATATTTTGGTCAGTGGTAGTGCTTTTAACTTGGTTTGCTTACCCATCCTTTTTGTGTAATCATTGCTCTGTAGCTTGAATAACACTGTCAACCTTAGGTTAATATTTGTAGGTTTCTAAATCTTAAGTAAAAAAAGCCCCAACCTGTTAAGCTAATACACATTTACACTGTTTTTAAAGTAGATGCCAATATGGATAGATATAATCCTTGTGAGCTCTGCTTTATTTGTTAACCAGCCACTACTAATGCAGGGGCATCTCTTAAATTGTAGCTCTCAGTTCTATTTCAAAGTTCCTTGTTTTCATTGTGGCTGATAACTGTATACTAAGGGTGCATACAGATGTTCAAATGATGTGGGAGAAGTCTTCTGGGTTTGATCTCCTGGCAGAAAAAAATGACCCATAGATGCCTGCCTGAACAGACATTTGAATGCTGAGCTCCTGAAGGGAAGGAAGCTTGCTGAGCTGACACTGCACAGGCAGGACACCCCTGTGCGCACACATCTCAGCATACTCTGCAGGCTCCCTCGTGTGCCTGGTGATAGATGGCTGCAGTTCATGAGGCAGTCTTGGTTGGCTGACCCAGACTGCTCAGAGTTAGCTTGTACCTCCCTGTAGCACTATTTGTAGGGATTGTGAAGGGGGCACATTCTGCTCTCATGAAGAATCAGACTTCAGTCTGAGCAATACACCTCTTCTGTGGGTGGGAGAGGCTGGAGCTGGGAGCAAAAGCACCTTGACATGTCCGAGAGAAACTGCAACACAATCCTTCAGCAAAGTATACAGAGACATTCACTCTCCAAGGAGAAACTCTCCCAGGAGTGATTTTAATCCCAGTTGTTCCTGGGTTATTTTTCTCTTGGAGCAGCCATTTTTTGCTCTGGGAGAAAAATCTTGAACATCTGTACACTCATGGCTATTAGGAGAGCAGTGTCTCTTAGTAGGACCTGAATGTCTGTAGATGGTGTAAGAGTGCAAAAAAATCTCCCTGTCTCAAATAGTTTTTATAAGCATCCAAGCACTATTTACCTTTCTGGGGTGACCTGACCCCTGCTGACTTCCCGCCCTTTGGGCAGGGGGCTGAACCCAGTGATCTCGCGAGGTCCCTTCCAGCCCTAATATCTTTGAAATCTATGAAGAAACATCCAAGTAAAACACTTTTTTTCTTCTGTTTTTTGGTTTGTTTTTTTGGTCCCCTCCCTGCCTACCCTATCTTAGGTCCAAGATGGGCTTCTTGGAACACTGGTGTTTTTATTTGCATCAGATGTGCTGGGATACATCGAAACCTTGGGGTTCATATATCAAGGGTCAAATCCGTCAACCTGGACCAATGGACCCCAGAACAAATACAGGTAAGGGACACCTTGAAAGCATATTCTAAAACTGGGGGAACATGTTTAAAAAGGTATGGCAAAAACGAAAAATGGGACCAGAGAGGAGGGGAATGGGGAGGGTGTGTACTTGTCCTCCAGAAATTTCGCCTTTTCTAGTGTGTTGAATATACAAGACACAAGTAACTATAAAAAGACATAATTTTTACTAAAATGCATTTATTAAGGGTATACAAAAAAACTAGAACGCTTGGTTCCAAAATGATACCTTTTATTAGACCAACTGGAAAATGGCAAGATAATTGTCCTTTTCTGCAAGCTTTTGGGATCAAAGTCCCTTTGTCAGGCTCTGGGAAAAGTGTAGATGGTAAAAGATAATAAAAAGTCTTATTAAGGGTAGTATTATTTACAGTAAAAATATGTAAAAATTAGATAGTTTTCCTCCCATTTATCTTACTTTATTGGTCTGTTGTAAGGGTTTCTGTACAGGTGCTTTCACTTCAATTGTAGTATTGGGTTTGTGATGCTACTTCAGAAACAAAACAAAAAACAACCCAAGCAAACAACCAAACAAAAAAAACAGGTGGTCAGAGGATTGGGCCCTTGTCAGGCACCTGTGTGTGATCTTGTTCTGCCTTGGTAAAGTCTGTGTTAATGGAAAGGATATGTAGATCCATTCCTAGTTATTTTTTGTGGCTTAAACTTGAGGCAAAGAAGATGGCATTTCAAAGATTTTTTCAAAGACTCAGCAGGATGGAATAGGATGGTATTCAAGCCTTAAACCCCCTTATGTTTATATCCAGTTTTGCTTTGGTTTATGTATACTGTGTGTGTATGTGCATGCACATGTGCATACACACATTGATTGTTCAGAGTTTTTTACCTTTCACTATTTATTGATTAACTGCCTTATAAAAGAATCAGTAGTGTAGTGTGAGGCATACCCACCCTTCGGTCTTACAGATGTAAGAGATTCAGAAGTTGTACGGGTTTTAACTTTGTAGCCACTAAACCTTGGTAACTTGTCACTTTTGTTATTAAAATGTAAATGATACAGATCTGTGTCATGGATCACAGAAATGAAGTTCACCAATGTTTAGATGCCAAAGTGTTTTAATCAGAAATATAGCCTATTATTAGTGTGGCTAAGAACAGGCATTGCACTTGTCCCTAGACTAAATATACCTGTGGTTTGTCCTGAAATGGAGATATCCCAGGATTGGCATGTGCACACATTACTCCTCTAATCAGAGCTCAGTGAGTGGTTAAATGCACTGCCATTTTTTTTCTGCCATTTGATTTAATAGTGTAGTCCTGGGATAACCATTCAGAGACACTTTGCAGTGTCCTGGAATATTTAGTACTTTTTGTTTCTTATGAACCTTTCCAGGATATGTTCTGGGACAATGGATGTTTGAATGATTGCACTATGCGCCAGGATAAAATGGTTTAACCTGGGACAAATGTAATCTATTTTGAGGCTTAGGACTCCAGCAGAGTGCATGAAGAGTGGTAGAGAAAATCTTGAGTGGTTGAAGTTAGGTTTTAACTTTTTATTTTAATTTCTTAAAAATAAAGTCCTACTGAGAGATTAATGCATTTAACATCCATATTAGTAAAGCACAAAGTATTGGGAAACGCTAAGGTATTTTGTCAGACATAGACACGCCCAGGAAGTAGTATTATTATATGTGCACATTAATGCACATTAGCCTGTGCATTAAGCATTGCTTAAAAACTGTGCTATTTAGTTAATGTGCATTAAGACAGGCTAATGCATTTTCCTAGTACCTCATAATGGAGGTACTGGATTTAATGCACACTAACTAGAGCACATTAATACACATGTAGATTGATGTGCCTCCTGATAAGTTGCATAGTATCAGCCCCCTGGATATGGGATGTGAATCTCTACCAAGGGAGTCCTAATTACAGTTGTGGGGTTGAGGAGTTGGTAGAAGAAAGGAAGGTGGGTGGAATGCTGCACCTGCTCTTGCAGCCTAATCCTCAGAATAATTGGGAACAGTGAAGAGAGGATTGGGAGTGGATGTAAGAACACTTCCAGCTGCACTGTTATGAAACATTTCACCATCAGAACTGAGGTGCTGGTGCATCCCAACAGCATGCATGTTAGAGAGCCCATTTCTAAAAGCTCTGGTTATAAGTGACTAATTTTTATCTCTTTTTTAATAATTGAAATATTAGATATTCTGCAAATATTAGTTATAAGCAGATTACTTCATAAATTTTAAACTGAAATATTTCTTTTTAATGGACATAATTTTAAATTAAACCAGAATATTTGTACCATGGAAGACGTGGTTAAAAATGTAGATCATTACTTAATTGCAGAAAACATACAGTATGGGAAAATGTTGATTTAATTGTACAGAGCGTAATACTTGAATAGATAGTTGGTAATGATATAGGGTACAGAGAACAGTGTTCTCTAACCTGTACCATTACCAACTGCCTATTCAAGTATTATTCAAATCCCTATTCACGTTCAAATCAGCTAATCTGGAAGTAGCTGATTTAGGCTCCAGTACTTTGGAGGGGGGCGGGTTGTTTGTTTGTTTTTAATACATCTTATGCAGATATCTGTAAATCCTATTTTAAATGGTCAAAATTTAAAAAAGTTTTTAAACTTAAAATAGTTATTTTTTCTTGTCTATTGCTATCTCTAACACCTTTCTTTAGTGTATGCAGGAAATGGGGAATACCAAGGCAAGAATACTCTATGAAGCTAATCTACCAGAAAACTTTCGAAGACCTCAGACGGATCAGTATCCTTTTTGTCAGTGTTTTCCACTAGAGAATATCTCGATGCAATGTGTGTTGCACAAATACATATAGATTTTTCTGATATCAACTTCCTTTTTTATTAAATTTGATACTTGTTTATTTTTATTTTGTAAATCCTGACTAAAGTTAATGAAGAATTGAAAACGTTTCACAAATTTTAACAAAATTATTTGAGGCATGGCAACCCTGTCTGAGAGTGAGAGGCTTAAGTTTATATCAGAAGACACCATTAAGTAGCTTGATTGTAGCCTATAAGTTCTTAAAAGGGGATAAGATTTCTGATAGCAAGGGCTCTTAGATCTTGTTATTCCTTTTGCCTTCATGCTGGAATACCTAGGAAACTGAAATAGACAAACTCAAATGGGAACTAATACACAAGTATTTAGTAGCGAGGATAAAAACCATTGGAATTCTTTCACTTGTTCTTAAATCAAGACTGAACAACTTTGTAAAATATACACTCTAATTCTTTGATCTCTTCTATGCAGGAGACTATCCTACACTTGATGCTCCTTATGATTTATCCTAGGCCTAAGATCTGTGAATAAAATAGAATCTTGTGCTAAATACTGCTTGTTCATCTCGTATGCATGGCTATCCAATACTGTGCAGGAAAAAGGGAGTGTTCATTTTCCATCTTCAAGTTGCAGCAAAGGGGTTTAGGTTGGATATTAGGAAAAACTTTCTCACTAGGAGGGTGGTGACACACTCAAACAAGTTACCTAGAGAGGTGGTGGAATCTCTATTCTTGGAGGTTTTTAAGGCCTAGCTTGACAAAACCCTGGCTGGAATGATCTAGTTGGGGCTGTTCCTGCTTTGAGCCGGGGGTTGAACTAAATGACCTCTTGAAGTCCCTTCTAACCCTAATTTTCTATGATTCTGATTCATGGTTTCATTTTTGCATCCCCCCCTCCCCCCCCCATCCAGTAATAAAGGGTAACCTCTTTCTATGCCGAAGGATCATAAGTATTGAGATTCTAGTTTTAAATGTAGTGGATCAGTACAGAAAATGGACTTTTGTAACAGGGCAAATTTGGAGGGGAAAGTGTATCATGTGATACATCCCCCTGCTAATACCACTGTGAGTCTTTTGGAACGGAACCTGACAGATCTTTCAATTCTAAACTGGATTCTGAATTTCAGGCTCAAAACTCCCATATGGTGAGATATACCTCTACCATAATATGTTACAGCTCTGAAAGCTGGTTAAGTCTACCAGTTGTTGCTCAGATGTACAGTGTGGGTCTAGAAAGCATGTCTAATAAAAGGTATCTGTACTGCAGTGGCAGAGTGATCATTCATGCTGCTCAGGAACCAAAAGCAGGTGAGAGGCTTACTTTGGTGATGTGACTAAGCACTCTGCCACCTTTAGTGAAGATGTACCTAAAGAGTCCTAGATCCAAAAGACCTCACTGCTGCTCTGCAATCATACAAAGGACGGGATTTTACCAAACATCTATATTGTATCCACAGCTCTGGTCATCCCAGTCAGCTGCCTTTCAGCTTGATCCAAGACTTTAATTCAGGTTGCAAGTAAGCAGGTATAAATCAGGAGTTCTGAGTTTTGACAGTGTGTCTACCTCTCCATTTCAGAGGTATTGCCATACTGCTAGGGCATTCTTGCTGGCCGTGATGCATTGCTCGTAAGTTACCAGTATTGGCCGTGAGTATGTGAATTACTATTGCAAAGGGATGTTGCAAGATCAATCTTAAAAGTTTGTAAGAACTGGAGATGCAGGTGCCTTCTTTTGCAGGTGGATAGATTGAGCAGCATGCTCCTGAAGTGCTGATGTTTTTGGCCCTGTTTTGAAGGTCCATCTCTGAGGAGCCAGTAGTGGCTTCTGAAATTTAGGTTGGTATAAATTTATTTTTTATGAGTTCTCCAGTCTTTGGGTTCTGACGCTTCAGCCCTGATCAGTCATCCTGCTTCTGCAGGAAAAGGTCTTTGCTACCAGGTAATAAGATCAAAAAAGTGTTTGTTGTTGGATTGGTTCATTTGAGTAGTTCTGAGATATTCCTCTTGCTTTTCTAAATACAGATCTTTTGAAGGGTCAGAACTGTTTTGGTAAAATGGATGACACATTTAAACAAAGAGCGAGATTTTCTGTAACTATTTCAGTAGGTTGTTTTTTTTTCTTCTTCTTTTGAACTAATTGTGCCTCTTCTTTAGGTCTAAAGACTAGGCAGCTGTTGTCCCACAGGCTACCAAAACCAGAATGAATGTGATTGTATTTAAACTTCACTGCAGTCATAGTATGGCTTGTCATTTTTAACGTAACAGTTTACAAAAATTCAAAAGCTAATATTAAGAATTTCACTTTTGCATTTTAAGTAGTTATAAACTAGATGTACCAGTGCAGAACAAAACTATATGTTAAACTTTCGTTATTAGGGTCATTGGTCTCCCCTGTGAGGCTGGAGCTTGCGACTCAATCTGCTACCGCAGGCCACAGATTTCCATCTCACCCCCCAGGAAAGTGTCATTCACCTGTTTCTCAATGCAGATGCATAGTCCCTGTAGCAAGGTAAGTGCAGACATGAATAGCGGGGAGGGCTGCAGAGGAGGATACTACAGAGGGCTGTAGGTTGCCAATACTTCTCTCAGGAGATGAAGACACCCAATACCCCACCGTCTACTGCTTTCCCTCTCTATCCCTCCAAGGGAGCACTTCACAGCCCACCCAAGGGTGAGCTGATAGGCAGTCCTGCGTGGACTCTGCCTCCTGGGTGGCACACACACAATCATAGAATCAAAGAACTGGAAGGTACTGGTAAGATCAAGTCCAGTCTCCTGCCATGGGCATGAAGTTATTGGGCTCAAACAAGGTGAACAAGGTACTTAATCCAGCCTCATCTTGAACACCTCCAAGGATGGTGACTGCACCACCTCTACTGGGAGTGTGTTCCAGATTCTGGTAATCCTTATGAAAATTTTTTTTTTCTTATGTCCAGCCTAAATTCTCTCTCTATTAGCTTGTGCCCATTGATCCTTGTCCTCCCTTGAGGTGCCTTTCTGAAGAGTTGCTCCCCTAGAACTTGATGCTCATCCTTAATGTACTTGTAGACAGTTTCAAGTCACCTCTGTCTTCGCTTACCTAGACTGAACAAGCCCATCTCCTGGATTCTCTCCTCATCGGGTCTATCCTCCAGGCCCCTAATCCATATGAGGGGCCTTTCTTTGTACCCTCTTGAATGTATCCACATCCTTCCTGAAGTGTGGTGCCCAGAACTGGACACCGTACTCTGTTTGTGGCCTGACCAATGCCAAATACAGAGGGAGAAGTACTTCCCTGGATCTACTGGCAACAGGTTGGCTGATGCACACCAGATTTCTGTTTGCCCTGCTGGCAACCTCATTGCACTGTTGTGGTATTTAACAGCTGGGGAACTTGGGACAAGGATGTTATCTCCAGCTTGCTTCCCATGCCTTTGGCTTCAAATCCAGCCATGTGCAGCCCAACTAAACTAGTGGGGCTCTGTCTATTGACAGCTTGCCGCCTTTGCAGGCAGGAGAGAAGACAGGCTTTAAGATATTGAAATAGCCTTTACCAGACAAACATATGGCAGGTATTAAGATTAGGTGCATGAAATGGGGTGCCCTCACAATTAAGATCCCTTTTGTTCTGTGCCAAGCTTGTTTTAACTTCTCCATAGCCTCTTGGGTCTATCTTAATAAAGGTTGTGAAGAACCCACAATTAACACCCATTATGTATTAGAAGTGACTTCCCAAAATAATACAATTTCCACAATTCTAAAGGGCATTTTGTACTCTTTATTTCAAAGTAAGCACCAGGATGGCGCACAGACACAGTGCTACAAAATGCTGGATTTTTGTACCAAACATGAAGTGTATTCTGGAAGCCATACCTGAACAGTAGTAGTTTTTGGCAGTGTATTACTCCTTCTGGATCTTCCAGATATTCCCCAAGACTAACAGAAATGTACCTCTTGTCTACAGGACTCTGAGAATTGAAGTCTGTAATGGAAAAGTTAGTCAACCTAAATATATGGGTACAGCCACAATCTATGCACTCTTTCCATACTTTAAAGAAATATCATCAACATGTACAGTTAGTATCTATATACTGATATTTCTGGCATAATGTAAAAATATTTGGCAGTGGGTTAAAAAAAAATTCAGAACTATTCATATAGCAAAATTATTAGACAATATCTGTTAATCAGTGTCTGGAAATGGCCATACAGATGCTAACAGCTAGGAATAAAATACATGAAAAGAGAGAACTTATTGTAGGTTACTTTTAAAAGGAAAATGTACTGGGTTTTCAAGATGTATTTTTACATAAACTTTGAACAGCTCAAAAATATTCTTCACATGAAGAAACAAACAGCCAAGTGAACTTTTTCATTCAGTGGTAATTAAACAGAAGGGAAAACATTTTCTCAAAGGAAGGCGAATAAATGAGAATTACTGCCAAGTACTTACTACCAACCTTTTTTGGAACTAAAATATGTAGAACTAATGTCAAACTCTAGAGTGACATGTATATAGGCACACCTCGGGTGCTAGAGAAGAAAGGAATCACCCAGGCCAGGAAGGGAAGCTTTACAGCTGAAGAACAAAAGTGACAGGGAACATAGTTTTATTCTCACTCCTACTTCTAGTTTGATCCAAAACAAGAACGTTTTGATGTGGTTATCTCCATTGTGAAACTGTGGCATGGTGGTCTAGGAGGCTTAATTTAAATTTAATAAAGCATTTTTCATAGCACCATAGAGAAGTTGGGCTGGAAGGGACCTCTAGAAGTTATCTAGTCCAACCTTTTGTTTAAGGCAAGATCCTCCCTATCTAAACCATCTTATACAAATCCATTGTCTAACTTCCAGCCAAACTGCAGAGTCAACCTAAACAAAACACAAGACATTACCTGTGGCAGATTGTGGTGTTAAGTAGGGGGACCACGGAGGCCAATGTCCTACTGATGCAAAGATTGTTAAACTGTACACAAGATCCAGGGAAGAGAAACATGCCCCCTGCTACAGAGAAAGGCAAAAAACCCCACAGTCCTTACCAATCTAACCATGGGGTAAAATTTCTTCCTGACCCCAAATATGCCAGTCTGTTTGACCCTGAGCAGAGGGCAAGACCTAGCCAGGAAGCTATGGGTTTAAGTCCCAGCAGGAGCACTCGCTCCAGGTTTCAGAGAGCAGTCCTTACATAGCCATACACTCTTTACCTGTGGCTGATGTGAATGAACAGAGGTACTTAGAACAAAGAGAGGTTATGTACGGAGAGCTAATCCTTGAAAATCTTTTCTTTGTACTACCTGCCCACCTCTCCTGCTGCTCCAAGATTCTTTGGTTAGGTAGAGGTAATGTGATGTGCTTGGGGAACTGAGGACGGACTCTTATGTAGAGAAGAGTGATGACAGCATCTTCCTGAGAGGACTTTCGTGTAACCCAACAGAGGTAATTTTTCAGGACAGTACTGTAGCTCAATACTCATTGTGTCCTGCAGTGTGAATGTACGTGGTTAACTCAAAAAAGGGTGGGGGGGTGAGGGGCAACAATTCTGTCCAAAGAATCACAAGATGGATTTTCAGTTGCTTAGTTAAATTCACCCATTAATTTTTTTTTTTAGTTGCTCCTACATGGATCTTGTAAGTTCTTGTGCTAGGTACCACTTAGAATACATTTAACTGTGATAAATTGATGGTGAAGTGGGCATGGTGCAATATGAAATGTATGGCAAAGTAACTCTGAGATTAGGTTAGTTCCAATTTTGCAGTTTAACAACAGTCAGAGTATTCAAGGACCAGTTTTGCATGAGGTAAAAATATTCACATCACTTCAACAGATTTTAATTAGATTATTATAAATCTGATGTCTGTCCTGTATTTGTTTTCTCCAGATCCATCTTGGGAGGAAAAACCCTCAGCATGCTTAGGCTCGGCAGTGCTACACTGGCTGGCACTACAGATGAAAGGGACTTGAGGGTCATGATTGACCACAAGATGAGCATGAGCCTTAGTTGCGATGCTGCAGCTAGTAAAGCGAGCAAAACACTGGCTTGCATCCATAGATGCTTCTCAAGCAAATCCCAGGACGTTGTTCTCCCGTTGTACTCGGCCTTGGTGAGGCTGCAGCTGGAGTACTGCGTCCAGTTTTGGGCTCCACAATTCAAAAAGGATGTGGGGAAGCTTGAGAGAGTCCAGAGAAGAGCCACGCACATGATCAGAGGTCAGGAAAACAGACGTTACGATGACAGGCTGAGAGCTATGGGACTCTTCACTCCTGAGCCTGTGCTTTTCCAGGCTGATCTGATGGCCACCTATAAGTTTATGTGGGGTGTCCACCAGGACCTGGGGGAACATTTATTCACCAGATCGCCCCAAGGGACAACAAGGTAGAACGGTTATAAACTCCTGCAAGAATTTCTTTACTGTCTGAGCCCCCAAGGTCTGGAATAGCTTGCCATCAGAGGTGGTTCAAACACCTACTTTGAGCACCTTCAAGAGAAAATTGGATGTTTATCTTGTTGGGATCTTATGACCCCAGCTGACTTCCTGCCCCTGGGGCAGGGGGCTGGACTCGATCTTTCGAGGTCCCTTCCAGCCCTAATGTCTATGAAATCTTATGTTTTTCTTCAGCTCTGTACTTGAACTTTAGTACTATATTTCCTTTTGTGTCCTTCTGGCTTTGTGTCAATATGTACACTAATTTTTTAAATCTTGCTTAATAGATTTATGATTTTAATAACCGCTGTTTTTTTCTGCATTGTCTGAGTTGATTGAATTTTTCTGCCTGGGAAATTTTCCGTTAATGTTTATATAGTTCAGCTGTATATTTTTCTTGAAATGTTTGCTTTGTATGACAAACAATTGATTTTTTTTCCTTTTTCTGATTAAATTTTAATATATGGTATAAATTGGAGAATGCCAAGAAATCAGAAATCTTTAGCTGAACCAGTTTCAATTCTTGTTCACTGGAGATTGTGGGGCTTGATTCTTCCCAAGATCTTTTTAACAGAAAAGTGTTTTGACAATTTCACTAAAAAACTAAAAATAGTCTTGTAAGAGCTAATACTGTAAGTGTTTAGTGTGTGAACACAACTTATGACTGATCATAAATACAAAGTGAAAATGTGATAGCTATTTTTCAGTGTTATGCTAAGACAGTATATCTATTCTTCATGATTTGTGTGAAATATCGCCTGAAACATCTTGCACTAAGTGAATTAAGGTGCTTTTAAAGTTTGAAAATGTGCATGTTTATGTTCCAAATAATTAGAAACTATGACTGAACTTTGCTGTTAATATGTTCATGGAGACCCTCTTTACATGCTAGAGGCATCGCACAATTAACTGGTTAATTGTGCAGTTACCTTGAGACCAGTTACATCTGCAAAGTAGTTATCACATGATAAAAAGCTCCAATCAGTTATGAAGTTAGACCTTGAAAATGTGTACTAAGTTCATGGCTGATTGTTATGAAGTTTTAATGTGCATGTATAGCAAGCAGGGTCTCCCCTGCAGCTAAGGGTCCCATCAGTTGACAGGGCTCCTAGCCACAAGGGTGCACTATCCCCAGCGTGAAACCCACAGGCCTTGGGCATTGCGGCAGTTGCCACCTCCAAGGCTCAGGGGTGTGTAAAACCGCTGGGCCCACCTGGGCAGCCAGGACTGAGTCCTGCACCTGACAGGGCTCTTGAGGTTGTTCACAGCCTCCACAGCAGGGAGCCCCCTCAGCAAATGGAACTCCCAGCTGTGGGGTCCTGCTTCTTGCCAATGCAAGTGGGCCTCAAGGTTGGTCTCTCCCTGTGCCTTCAATAAAGCACAACTGGATCCAATGTGCAGTGTGGCATGGCAAGAGGTGCAATTATGTGCATCATGAATTAGATTTAATGGTGCCTGTACCTGCATGTGTAGAGGGGGCTGGAAAGTAATTGAGCATTCATGTGAATAGCAAAAACAATTTGAAGTTGGGGTTCAATTTTTCTTTTCTTGAGATAAAATTGGGAAAAATAAAACGAATGTTGGAGAATTCTATTCTTTGAACATTATTATTCCATAGTTTCAGTATTCTTAACCTATTTATGTATTGATTTAGTTTGTTTTCTATTTAACTTGCTGTTTTTCCTTAATGTACTTGTTACCAGAGCTGTAGAATTTTTCATCAGGGATAAATATGAAAAGAAGAAATACTATGACAAAAATGCAATCAATACCTTCAATGTAAGTAAACAATTTTTCTAATAATTTAGATAGGTTGCAAGATAAACCCATAGAATACTAAGTTAAAACTTAAAATTTTCCTAGTTTAAGTGCTTGTTATCACAAGTGGTATCACATATTTATTAAATAATGAAGTAGGCAATCTCTTGCTCCAGAGCCAAATGCATCTGATATTCGTTATCTGGAAGTGAATTGCTTGGAGGAATTTAAGTGGTTATTGAATATTGTTGCTATGGTAACTTCATTATTTAAATTAAATTTTGACATATAAACTCAACAAGAATTTTAATCTTATATTTTTAAAAATAGTTGAAATGACAGGAACCCAGAACATACGCTGTGAAGAGTATCTGAATTTTTCATGGTGGCTTGATGAAAAATAAATCAATACAGAGAACATTTTCATGTCTCCAATTTTAGCAGTTTCTTCCACATACTTTTTCATCTTTCCCCTTTTTTAGGAAATCTAAATCACTTTGGGATCAGTCTTTGCCATATTCTTACTCCTCGTGTTAATTTCTAAAAAATCTGTTATACTAAAGTAGTGGTTATCTACAGGTTAGCTTTTTAGTTGTAACAGAAAATATATACGTCGAGGTAAGCCTGTCACGCTTTTAATTTGATGGCAAATCTGCTGCAGTGCAAACACGTTACTAGTACTCATGGGAGACCTAAAAATTACAAGTCAAGGTGTAGGTCTCACCAAATGTACCTGTAGCCTAGGGGGAAAATAGAGAGGGGAACAAGGTTTGAAATTTTAACCTCTTATGAATTCCAATGGGAAGATAGCAGACAGCTGTTGAACACTGAGCTTATGTGCAGTTGTTTCTGGTATTGAACTTGGGTATCTAGAGTGACACATGCCAACCTTATCTACTGCCCTGCCCTGACTTTGAATGTAGTATAATTAGATTTGATTACACTATTTTGAGCTACAGTGCATCCCTAGTTATCCAAATCCCTATGGAAAGCACCCACCAAAAGCCTTTTGACTAAAGGTAAAATACAGCATCATATGAAGAGGTGTTTATGCCAATACAGAATGTCATGTAGAGCAAGGCTGTCCAGCATCTGAGTGACCACACTGTCCCCCTCTGCTGTACTGTGCCTAATGCACCACTTGGGCCTCCCTCCACCCTGCAGCACCATGCCTGTTCCATACTACATGCCCCTCATCCTGCAATTCACTGTATCAGCCTTACTGCACATCAAGGCATCCCTCACCATTCTGCCTTGTGAACTACACTGTGCCATCTCACCCTTAGGGGCAGGTGCAGAAGCAGGAGGAGAGAGAAAGTGGGTCTAAAGACCCTGGCTATAGCAGCAGGCAAAGTGCTGCAAAGGACTGGTGTTCAGAGCCTGGGGGTGCAGGTTAACCCTGCAAGGGCCAGAAGCAGCCCACAGGTCAGGTTCTTAAGGACATGGTCAAGCATCTAGTGCACAGGGGCATTGGTGACTTCTGGTTGCTGCCACGATCATAGTTATAATTGCATGGCTTCTGGAAGCTGGTGCTTTTTTATTGGCCTCCTAATTCAGTGCCTGATGTGGTGCGAGGGTGCCCAGTGGCAGTAAATTACTAGCATTACCATGGGCAGATTGTTGGCTGGCTTTCGTGTAGACTACTACCAGCCTCAGTGCATATGTTAAATTCAGTAAAATCTAAGAGAACAGGTTGCTGTACAACACAAACACTTACAGGTTAGCAAAAGAAAACTGCCATTTGGATAATCAAGGTATGGATAACAGGATGTGCTGTACTGAAAGAACAATCCTCCTAGAGCCAAGGATTCAGATTGCAAGTATTTTACAAACTAGTAAAATAGTTATGCAACTTTCTGTGAAAATGTACATCATGTTATCCTCTTGTTCATGGTTTGGGAACCTCTGGCTTGTGTGGTAGATCTAGCCTGTGGAACCACTGAATTTGGGCTGGAGCTTGAAGGCTTTGATCCTGTTACAGCAGGGCAGTGGAGTACTTAACACGCGGCTACAGCACGGGCTTCGTTGGTGCTGTGACTGGGCAGTGAGGAGTAGCAGCTACCTGTGACAGCACAATGTAGATTCTTACTTGTATCAGCTGCAAAACTTGAGGAGTGGGATGATGGTGGCAGGATTGTTTGCTGAGTTCTCCAAATTTCCCTCCAGCCCATACCCCATATTTATAGATGTCTGGTTTTAATATTCTAATTAATGGGTTTTATATAAATCTGAAACTTCTGGAACTGTACTGAACCAGTTGTTTTTTTGGGGGTGGGGCTTGTTTTGGTGTTTTTGTGGACATGAAAGGTGTCAGTTAGGATTGATGTTTCTGTGGAAACCACTTCTGGAAGGAAGGTTTTCTTATCTCTTTCCTTCACCATGATGGGATTGCTTGCCATTCTCCTGTCTTTTCTTCCCCCCCAAATTTATGGTCTTCTGTAAACAAAGCTATATTTTATATATATTTTTTATTTATTTATGAATCTTAACAAAAATGTCTATTTATAGTAAAACAGCATTTAATACATTTGGTTACATCAATTACTAGAAGTTAAAACTATGATATAGTATATTTAGGTTATTTAATTGTTTGCTACAAAGGACCAACTTACAGGATCATTGTGAATTCTAATTTATTAGATGGGATGTGACGTTGCCAATAAAACCATAAATGCAAACTTTGAGTTATGAGGGGTACTGGCCACCTTGACACACACTCGCACACTGCTGCAGTAGTAGTGTAGCTCTGATGTTGGTTTATACCTACCTGGGGCGCTGGAGTCTGCTGTTGATGGTCAGCTTCCTCCAGGAGGGGGTTGCCTGCTTGTCCTTCTGTCTCGGTAGGTCGGGTACTGGATGAGGGGGTGCCACTGAGGGTCACGCTTCACTGCCTTTTATCCCTTTCTGGCAGACTTGTGTGATCTCCCAGCATCATCTTGGTTGTCCGTTCTGGAGGTTGCTGTCCCACATGGGTCTTTAGTGTATGACAGCTGTCAGTCACAGTCCTGGGGTTCTGCCCAATGGTGCAGTTTTGGGAGTCCATCCTTGACTTGTTGATTTATTGTCATGGGTTACAGGAATAGTCAATAGGGTGGGTGCTTAGTTCCAGGAATCAGTCTTCAGCGTTGATTAGCCGAAAATGGCGTGTAGAGTTGAGTTTTGTAATGGTAAGTTCCACTGGCTAGATTATTGTCAATTAATAGTCAGAGGCTCTTGCTTTGCCTTTTAATTATCTACTGATTGATACATACTTGCATTCAGTCAGGTGGACCAGCCCAATGCAGCAATACAATTCCAGTGATTACAATTCCAAAGTATTCTTATAATAATAGTTCTACAAGGTATGACTTTTAACTTTTAACAAATGTATTTTTTTTTTTTTTAAAGTAAAGGAAGGTATGAAATACAGAATGCCAGGGTAAATATGAGGTGGATGAAATATAAAAAGAAATATACTTTAATCAATAAATGTAAATGTGAGGTAGTGAGGATCAAACACTGGGGACAGTAAGTGAGTTAGGTTAGATGCAGTAGACTGATTTAGCATAAACTTTAGACAGATATGGGAAGTTTTCTTTGGGAAATAGGTTTGATTCATAGATGTTAGGGTCGGAAGGGATCAATAGATCCCAATAGATCATTGAGTCTGACCCCCTGCATAAGCAGGAAAGAGTGCTGGGTCTAGATGACCCCAGCTAGATACTCATCTAACCTCCTCTTGAAGACCCCCAGGGTAGGGGAGAGCACCACCTCGCTTGGGAGCCCGTTCCAGACCTTGGCCACTCGAACTGTGAAGAAGTTCTTCCTAATGTCCAATCTAAATCTGCTCTCTGCTAGCTTGTGGCCATTGTTTCTTGTAACCCCCGGGGGCGCCTTGGTGAATAAATACTCACCAACTCCCTTCTGTGCCCCCGTGATGAACTTATAGGCAGCCACAAGGTCGCCTCTCAACCTTCTCTTGCGGAGGCTGAAAAGGTCCAGTTTCTCTAGTCTCTCCTCGTAGGGCTTGGTCTTCAGGCCCTTGACCATACGAGTTGCCCTTCTCTGGACCCTCTCCAGGTTATCCGCATCCTTCTTGAAGTGTGGCACCCAGAATTGCACGCAGTACTCCAACTGCGGTGTGACCAGCGCCCGATAGAGGGGAAGTATCACCTCCTTGGACCTATTCGTCATGCATCTGCTGATGCACAATAAAGTGCCATTGGCTTTTTTGATGGCTTCGTCACGCTGCCGGCTCATGTTCATCTTGGAGTCCACTAGGACTCCAAGATCCCTTTCCACCTCTGTGCCACCCAGCAGGTCATTCCCTAGGCTGTAGGTGTGCAGGACATTTTTCCTCCCTAGGTGCAGCACTTTGCATTTCTCCTTGTTGAACTGCATCCTGTTGTTTTCTGCCCACTTGTCCAACCTATCCAGGTCTGCCTGCAGCTGTTCCCTGCCCTCCGGCGTGTCCACTTCTCCCCATAGCTTTGTGTCATCTGCAAACTTGGACAGAGTACATTTGACTCCCTCGTCCAAGTCACTGATGAAGACATTAAAGAGTATCGGTCCAAGGACCGAGCCCTGCGGGACCCCACTGCCCACACCCTTCCAGGTCGAGACCGACCCATCCACCATGACTCTCTGGGTGCGGCCCTCTAGCCAGTTCGCCACCCACCGGACTGTGTAGTCATCCAAGTCACAGCCTCTTAACATGTTCACCAGTATGGGGTGGGATACCATATCGAAGGCCTTCCTGAAGTCTAAGTATACGACATCCACCCCTCCTCCTGTGTCCAGGTGTTTCGTAACCTGGTCATAGAAAGAGATTAGATTGGTCAGGCACGATCTGCCCGCCACAAACCTGTGCTGGTTTCCCCTCAGCATAATTTGCCCTGCTGGGCTCTCACTAATGTGAGCCTTGATAATTTTTTCAAAGACTTTGCCAAGGAGGACTTTTACTCAAAGGGGGAATGTGTTTACCAGGATATATTTACAGTCATGTTTTCAATACACCTTGGCTTGTCTGGGTTCTCACAGGCTTTGCTTTGAAATGGATATTTTAGTTCTTTTGTTTTCTGTAGTGACTTAGCTCAATTGATATGTAGATGTAGTTTGTAGCTTTCTCCTACAGAAAGCCACTTCAGCTTTCTGGTTTGCTCTGAGCCTTGCCACCCCCATGCAATGAGTGTGCTAGGTCTAGGTCTCTACTAGTACTCAGAAGGAAAAAGAAATGTACAAAATGGGGGGTGTGCAGGCAAGAAGGGGCTGCTTGTTACATAATTTATGATCTTTCCTTATGATGTCTTCTTTTAGGCTCTGTTTGCTTAATATATCTCACTACTGAC